>NW_027183894.1:2045770-2386155 GCF_041296385.1 Aphelocoma coerulescens
ACCCAAAGGAAAACACAGTACTCGGTGGGTTGGAATCTTCTGTTATTGTGTTGTTGTTTGTGCTGTCCTGATCTATTCTAGTAAAGACCTGTTATTCCTTTTCCCAGATGTTTGCCTGGAAGCCCTGTAATTTCAAAGGTACAATAATTTGGAGGGAGGGGGTCATCTTTCCATTCCATGAAGATTCCTGCCTTTCTTGGCAGACATCTGTCTTTTAAACCAGGACAGAGACACACCAGAACATACCGACATTCTATTCCTTGGTTCTATTTGATCTGACGATGGCAAAATGCTACCTGAGGCACCAGCAGCCCTGCAGTTCACACCCTGAAGAGGCAGAACGTGAGTGATGGATGCTCTTACGTGCTCAATTTTGGAATGCACAGACCCCTCACACTGCATCCAAGCCCAGGGAACACTCACCAAAGGCAATGTCACCAAAGTCGATCTCTTTGACGTCCAAGTGTAAATTCGGTCCATCAATGCACCCCCTGCAATAACAAGGACAGAGGAGGCAATGGCTTGGTTAAAGGGAATTGCAAAGCATCCGCCTGTCGTGGCTCAGGGGCAGAAAACCTGGTGTCAGGGGCACCATGGGTTTCAAACCAACACACCACCATTTGCTCAGCACAGTGTCCATGTGGACAGGAGGCAGCCAAAGCCAAGTGGTCAGCAGCCAACAGCCCCTGATGGGGCTTTGGGCACAGGGCAGGCAGGAAGTGCCCTGGAGTTGCTGCTGGTCCCACGAAGGACCCTGAACACACACCCAGACATGGCTCTGTGCCAGTTTCCCCATCTGAAATGTGATGGACTTCTGTAACCAGCCTTTCCAGCCACAGCTTCCCTGATTTGCCACTTCTTAGCTGTAACTGGTGTTTCCATGGAGCTTTCTCAGGACCCACACAGTAATTACAGACAGAGTTTTGAGACATGAAGCCAGGGGAGCCCCAAACATCTTCTGAAAAGAGCAGCAGCAATCCTACACAGTGAACAGATGAATCTTAAGAGGAAAGGACCAGCTTGTCCCCAGTGCATCAGCTGACACAGCCAAGAGCAATGGTTTAAACAACCAAACATGGGTGTCCTCAATCTACCACACCACCTCACCTGCCCTTGAACTCAGCAGACACAGGCTCCAAAAGTCACCAACACCCATTGAAATCAGCACTTGAAGCAACACTCACAAGTTTATTTCATGGTTGATGCCAATCAATGCCCACTCTAGCTTCTGGTTAAAAATCAAGCACCAGTGAACTGTGCCTTCTATTGTATTCACAGGACTGCCATTGGCTCTGCTCTACACATGTCAACAAGAGACGCCTTGCTCAAGGAGAAAGCTGCTTATGCAATAACAGCCCATGACCTGTTTGGGGGAGGGACAGAGGAGAATCAATTATTTGATGTTAAAAGGTTCCCTCTTGATTTCCAAAATAAAAACCCAGCACTTTTCCTCCAAAAACAAAGCCAGCAGAATTGTTTCTCTACTATGGGCAGACCTACTTACCACTTGTCTCTCGCTTAGTAATAACCTTCTTGTTCTCTTTCATCCATTTTCCCTTATCGATACAAGGTACAATCAACTGCAGATTGCTTTCATTTCTTTACTGCCTTAACCCAGTGCCCCCCAACAGCAGCAGCCTAGCTCCAAAGCTCCAGAGCAGCCAGCATCAGCTTTCCTGCTTACACTACATTATCCCACCCGCACATGGCTCAGGCTAGCAGGGACAAGCCCTCACACTGCTGTGGTTCTGAGACGTGAGCTCTGCCTCCCCTATTATCACCCCTTCTCCCTTTTGCTAGGCAAGGATTATCTCTTGCAATGGCACCAGCCCATGGAATGAAGGCCAAGTTCTTGTGACAGTCCCTGCTGCAGAGTTCCCTGTCCCACACCAGCCCTTTCCTGGCTGTGGAAAGGAGGTACCAGAGCACTCTCTGCACACGAGTTGGGAGCTCAGCCTGTCTCCATGCATGAGCATGAGAGCTGAGGTGAGGCTGCTGCTGCCCCATTAGGACCAATTATTATCAGAGGATTTTAAAATGCTGCTTCTGGCGCACAATCACCCAGGCTGGCCCATCTCCAAAGCCCTGGAGGCCTTGCTGGCTGTTATTCAGGTGGGACATGCCGGAGCAGCTACTGCCCAAAGCTGATCCATCCCACTGCCTGCCATGGTTCAAGGCAGAGGGAGATCCCTGCAGGGAGGAGTCACTCCAGCTCCTGGGTACCCACACAGGGCAGCAGGCATCCTCACACTAAGGCAATGTCAGGATCAGAGCAGAGATTATGACCTCAGGAAACACCTTTTTTCTCTGCTCCACCCCAAAATGAGGTAAGTGGGGGATGTCCCAGAGTCAGCTACAGATGTGCCCACCAAGCTCCCAGACTCCTTACTTGATTCTCAGTGCTGCAGGCATAGGAGATCCAGCCACACTGAACTCGAATTCTTCATCAAACATCCCCAACAGGGTGGCTTTTAAGGAGATCTGAATAGTCTGTCTCTCGTCTGGTGCAATGATGTCCTTCCTGGGCGCAAGCTCGAAGCAGTAGGCCACGTGTGCAGTTGGAGGCATGAAGGTGAAGTGAGCATCAGTAGGGCCCTTGTTAATCAGATCCACCTGCAGCAGCAAGAAAGCAAAATGGAACTACATGTGGAATCTTCCCTTCTTGGGAGTTATTTTCTAATGAAGCAACTGACACCTGGAAAGGGCAGAAGATGCTTTCTGCTGCTGAACGACAGAAGACAAAAAAATACAACAGGACAAGTTCTGCCTTTGGGTTTTCATGCAAAGCAATGGTAACTTCACATAACCAGAGTCACCCTGGGGTTATCCCAGAGCAGTCCGCCTCTGGTCAGCATCACCAAGCTCATTCAGACCTGGCCCTGGGAGCAACGTGAGGTGATTGCAGCTGCGTAGTGAATCACCACAGAGCTGCTGCTGCTGCCCCGGTTAGCACAGCTCCAACAGTACCATCTACTCATTCGCCTTTTCTCAGATCACGGAAACAATTCGTTGATAAACAATGAGGCACCAGCATGAAACTGTATAGACCATCACCACCTTTTCCTTCCACAGCCAAGCTTTTGAAAGTGTCTGGCATGATGTAGTACCTCATTTCCTACCTATTTCAGTTGCTCTCTTTGGTTTTTTTGTTTTTTTGTTTTGCAAACTTGACAATATTGGGGTGGAGGCAAATAGGTAGAAAATTCCTTTACTTTATTTCCAGGAACACTTTTTCTAAAGCCAGAGATGCACCAAGGCTGAAGTGTGGTGAGGGACTGTTCAGCAAGAGAAAGCACTCCCAAGCCCCCTTGACCAGTGCTGAGCCAGGAGAGTGGATGGCTTTCCTCCGACTGCCAGGAATAGGCAGGAGGCACTGGACTGTTTTCAATGGACTCGAACTCAAATGCAGCCAGTTTGTTCCAGCTGCTTTTGGACAGCCTGAGCACAAAGCTGATTTGTGTCTGGGACTGGAACAAAAGCCTCTGCACATGCAGCTTTTTGACCCAGTGTTGCTTTCATGGGGCAAGGCTTTCCCCAGCTGATGGCCAAGGAAGGCTGCCAAAAAGCAGGGTTTGGGGCTTCATGAACAGCAGACATGCCTTCCTGACCCCTCCAGATTTGAGCAGTACATCAAATATTCCCTGCTCACAACTGCCCAAGTTGCCAGGAATTCCACAGGTCCACCAGGCTCGCTGCTGCCTCAGGAGGCATCAGGATCCACCCCAACCCTGCTACTCACCTCTATGAGCGTGGGGTGTGTTGACATATATGTTCCCAAGGTTCAGTGTATGATAGCTGACTTCAACCCAGGGTCCTTTGCCTTCCCATCTGAGCTTCAAGGGCAGCCTGGTCTCACAGCCTGTGGAAGGATGTCCATTTCAGTACAATAATTCTCTCTGTTATCCTGTATTTTCCAGGCTGCCTCAATGGTAGTCCCTGACTCTGAGCTGGATGCAACCAGCTCCTGATGCTCCAAGAGAAGATATGGACCCTTTTCTTCCCTCAGGAGATATCCCTTAGGGCTGACTTCCAATTTCTAACCCATTCCTTGGGCTGGTTTCTAATTTAGCCACCAGTTTGCTGAGTTTAAAACATCTCTGATGTCCTGTAGTGACAGGACAAGGAGTAATGGGTACAGACTGAAAAAAAGGAAATTTAGGTTAGATACTAGGAAGAAATTTTTACTGTGAGGGTGGTGAGACACTAGAACAGGCTGCCCAGGGACTTTGTGGAGGTTCCAGCCCCAAAAGTGTTCAAAGCCAGGCTGGATGGGGCTTGGAGCTACCTGGTCTAGTGGCAGATAGCCCTGCCCATGGCAGGAGGCTTGGGACTAGGGGATCTTTAAAGTCCATTCCATCCTTAACATACTTAACGTGATTCTATGGGTTCCTTCCCATGCACTTAGAGGAGCTTTGAAATCCATCCAGTGAAGGCACAAAGCTCATAAAGAGTTTGGCAATTGCTACCTGGCACATTGGGTTTTGTAGGTGGCCCAGCAGCACAGGACTCTGTTGCCAAAGCCCTCAACTTCTGACACTCAGCACTGTGTTCTATTTCCACAGACTGAGAGCTGTAAGGTGACAATTCCCACACAGGAGAGAAGCAGGTGCTGGCCAAGGGTGGTCCTTCCACAAACACCCGAGGCTCTGCGGGCCTCAGCCACCTCTGGTCTGGTGATGTCTGGGCAGTGGGAGGTGATCCAGGGTCAGGGAGCACATTTCTAACTCAGCTCCCACTGCCTGATGATGGATCCATGTAAAATGGACCCATCCTGGAGGTCAGTGGTCTAGAAGGACTTAGTGCTCATTCACTAAAGCTCTTCTGCTCTGTAGCTCTTTGGCCTTTGAGGAAATGCTGGCAAAGCCATGGCATGAAAGCTTCTCCCTGCACTGCCTGGGTTGTTCTGGGATCAGTAATCCAGACACAGGTGCTCTGAGCCCTGGCCTTGCACAGGAGACTCCCTGGAAGCTGCAGGGACAGTGGGGATGTGCCAGCACTGCCCCGCTGACCACGGACTCTTCCCAGCAGTTACGTGGGAGCCCAACAGGCTCGGGCTTGCACCATGGCTTCACTGTGGGCGAGAGGAGCAGGGGAAAGGAGCTGTACCTGATATGTTGCAGTAAGCCACACTTTGATACTCTAGCACTTCTTGGGGTTTAAAGGTCACCTTGACTTTGGCCGAACAATTTGGCCCGATCTCTCCCTCCTAAAACAAGAAAGAGACAGCAAACCACTTATATTATAATATCACGTTTCTTGTTTTTACCCACAGTCCTGTAAACCTTTATTTAGAGCATCAATGTTGAGGCAGGAGTGAACAACACAAGGAGCCCGCGGAAACCAAACCAAGCTCAACACACCGCTGGGAGCTCTTAATGCTCAGCCGATGAGCTCCCACTCTCCACAATATTCCTACTGCTCTTACACAAGCTCTTGGTGATTTCACGCTGCTGTCAGCTACAGTGGTGTGTAACTGCCATTGTGCACTGGCAGCTCTTGGCCTTAGATGGGCCACAGGAGTAACCAAGAAGAGAACACGATCTCCTTTGTTAAAAATGGGCTCAGGATTGAGCTTTAAAATAAACTTATTAACAAGAAATAAAAGACAGTAAGAGACCACTTGTGGCTAGTTGCCTCACACAAGACAAAGGGAGCAGCACTGAAAGCTTGACGCAGGCTGGGGCAAATAAAAGGCTCCTCTCCCAGCCTCAGGTGACACATTTTATCCCCCTAGTGCCCGCCTCCCGGCTGCCCCTTTCCCCGCCCAGCCAGAGCATCCTGCTTGCCTATCCCATGTCTAGAGTCCTTTGGTTGGCTCCTTGTCCTTTGGCTGTTGTCTGGGGTCTTCTGACTGCTCCGGGGTACATCCAGTAAAAGTCCTTCTTTTCCACCCTTATGTAGATAACGGCTGAAGCCCTCCCTTTTGATTACCTCATAGGTTCGGGGGACCTCCCTCTTTGGTTACCTCATAGAGGTTCTGGAACATTCTCCTGTTCCCCATTTTGTACCACAATCCCTATAATGATTTTTATTAACAATAAATATAATTAACACAGTAACTAATGACTTTTAACCTTGAATAAATTACAACAATTAAAACCTGATCAATGCACAATTGCTCAACTGTGGAAACCCTCAACCAACTCATTAACAACTTTCTTTATCCCCTAATTACCAATTTTTATTTCAACAATTAACCAACAACTTTGTGAAAGCCAACTTTTCCTAACTCTGATCCTAACACCTTCCTTGGAAATAAAAATATTAGTTTAACCTGTTTTGAAAGAAAGCAGAGGTGGTTGGGGTTATTCTAGGGTTTACTCCAAGATGAGAAGGGATTTTGCACTGTGCAGACATTAGGCATTCATCATCTCTCACTGTGCCAGTACTCAGAATCAGGGCTCTGGCTGATGGCAGGAGGTGGGGCTTTGTTTGCATAAACAGAAAAGGAAAAGGTTTTCTGTCCCTGTGTGCAGCAGAACCCAAAAAGCCCATTTGAACCTGCCAGCCTTGTGTCCAGGCTCGCAGATGACACTGGAAGGGAGACTCAGAAACTTAGTGCAAGTCGTGGTTATACGAAGGGATTGGCATTTCTATGATTAACCTTGGGCTGAATTTGGCCTCCTTTTCCCAGTGAACCATTGCATGCTTCAGGTCAATATGTGAACTGGCAGTGCTCCAGCACCCCTGCTAAACCCCACACACCACGGGGTAGCCCCTACCTACAATAACTGGTCCCTGTGGACACGGCAAGGACAGGCCTTGGCTTTTTCAGGCTCCCACCCCTGCCTTGAGCCCGCAGGGCAGAAATGCTTTTAGTAGTGAGCTCTCTAGCCTCATCAGAAAATGGATGTCTTCCCTGTCAGCACATCAAGCCAGCTGAGGATCTGCTGAGTGACCACATGGGGGGGGAGGTGACGGGAAGGGGGGAGGGAGGAGGAAGAGGAGATGAGGTTCTCAGCTATTACTCAGCAGTGGCTCAATGAAAAAAATTTCATCGGAGAACAGTATGGAGTCTTGTTGCACCTTTGCCATCTCCTCATCGACCATGTCGCTCAGGATGGCAGTGCGATCTTCACGAGTGCCCAGCTCCTCCATTACTTTTTTCTCCTCCAGTAAATTTTCCAGCCAGACCCCTTTCTCCAGACTAAGCAAATGATAGAGCCTGCAGCCGCAGGGAGAGACGAACCCAGCAGATCATTTAATAAGCCACATATTTGCAGAGATCAGTGTAAGTGCAGGAGAGCAAAGCACCTGGAGAGTAGCAGCAGCAGCTCCTCAGCAAGGGGCTGACTCCGACCCACGGGGTCCCAAATGGATCAGAGGATCACTTGTTGTTCACTGGCATGGCATGCAGTTTTACTCCACACTTACAAGCTCAGGAGAGGTTTCGAAAGCCAGCAGCCCTCAAGAGAACCTTCTGGCTCAAAACCTCTGCCACAGCTGAGGGGAATCCACCAGCCACCCCAAATGGCTTTTCCATAAGCTAAGCTACTCAGGGGAGGCAGATCAAGATCAAGGAGTATCCATTGCAGGACTTCTCTGGGAAGAGGAAACTAAGCTGGGTTGCAGCTACAGGTCACCAGCATCACTCTTTGTTTCTTTCATTTTCAACCTGCCCTGTTCCCTATTCTGCCTTCCATGAGAGCATCCCAGAGCACTTCCAAAGGCAATTGATGAATTCAGACATTGCATCCCTTCAGTGACATTCAAGGTTTTATATGCATGAAAACAGAGGCCCTGAGAAGGGAAGGGACTTTTGTTGTGCAGGAGGGAGACAGCAAACTCCTGGAGAGACTTTTTCATGATCCAGGGCTTTTTGGGTCCCATCCCAGTGCATGTTCATAGAATGTGCTGAGAGGGAAAGGATCGTGCACTGTCTCCTCTCATAAAAATGTCCTCTCTGCTCTGAGATCTCACAGCAGGACAGTAGCCTTGGAGCTAAAACCATCCCTAAGACTGGAAGTAAGGAAGAACAAAACGTCATGGTCAAAGTCTAGGACACAAAATGGCATGAAAACAAATGTAATTGGAAAAAAACCCACAAAACCAAAACCAGGCTGAAGTTAACTGTGGGGAAACCTAGTTGCTTCTGAGGGGAAAGTGGATCACTTGGGGTCCAGGCTGAGGCAGGCAAGTGGGAAAAAATGGAAATAAACAGTCCAGGGAAGTAGCCAGAGAATGTCAGGGGGTTTTCTTTTAACACACAGAGCTTGCATGGAAGTCAGATACTGTGTAAGTAGATAGAGAACAGTAGAAAACCAAGAAGCCCAGGGCACTAAAGGACCCTCTTGCCATCCATTCAAGCTTGGCAAGGGTCGATCGCCTGGTCCTTGGCAGGCAATTTAAAATGGCGCTGGGGAGTGGGAGTGACCCAGACCGCAGCAAACAGGGGCTTGCTATGGCAGTTTTGGCACGGCAGTTTTGGCACGCAGTTTGTCGGTTTTTGCGTGGCCATTCACGCAAGCAGGCTGAACAGAAAGGGTGCAGCCACCTACCCTCCTGGTAGTGGCTCGTGTCTTTTTGCTGGTTCTGAGGAGCTTGCATTTCCCCCTCTCCCCAGGAATGGCTTACAAATTATCAAAAGCCATTGCTGCTGCTGCCAGCAAGAGTGTACTAACCCAAACAGAACCCCCAGGAAGGATGCAGCTGTGCAGGCCCCTGGCTGCAGGGAGGGTCTGAGCCTGGCATTAGTGCCAGAGGACAGCGCACAAGACACCTGTGTGTGGTGTGAGCAGGTGGATGATCTGTTCTGTCCGGTGGCAGAGCTTAAGGAAGAAGTGGAAAGGCTGAGGGAGTATTAGGGAGAGGGAAAGGGAAAAAGGCTGGTGGAGTTATACCCTTCCAACCCTGAGAGAAGCTCAGCAGCAGTCAGAGGAGCCCTGCCCTTCCTGCCACCAGGCAGAAGGAGAAGACCTAGGAGATGGTGGGGAATGGAAATGGGTCCCTTCTGGGGAGGTAATAAAATTCCATCCTGACCCCCATCACCTACCCAGATGCCCTGACAGAAGAGGTACGAGGCCCTGGATCCAGAGGGTCAGGCAGATGACACTAAAGAAAAAATTCTGTCTGGAGAGTCTTTCAGTTACACTTTGTCTGTCAGACAAATCACAATCTCAAGTGTTAAGAAGAGTAGCTGCAGTATGTGACTCCCTTCTAAGAGGAGCTGAGGGCCCTGTATGTTGACCGGATACATTCCACAGGGAAGTCTGCTGCCTCCCTGGGATACAGGTAGTAGATATCACCAGAAGATTCCCTAATAACTAAATGAACTAAATCAGCTCTCTGATTATTACTCTGTTGGTTGTCCAGGCTGGCAGTGATGAGGCTGACAGGAAAGGCACCAGGGTAATTAAAAAGAACTTCAAGGTTCTGAGTCAACTGGTTGATGGGGCAGGAGCACAGGTGGTGTTCTCAGTTCTTTCAGGAGCAGGGATGAATGATGAAAGGAACAAGAAAACATCATCAATAGGTGGTTTAAGGACTGGTACCATCGGTGAAATTTTGGGTTTTTTGATCGGGGGCAACTTTTACGGCACCTGGCCTGCTAGAGCCCCTGAGCTGGCAGGTCTGATTGAGAGGGCTTTGAACTAGATTTGAAGGGAAAGGGGATGAAACCACACTCTCCAGAGAGGAGCCTAAGGGCGGTATGCCAGAGTTAGGGGTGAAGTCAGCAGCCCAGCTGAAGTGCACGTACACTAATGCACGCATTAGTGACACACGTAACAAACAGGAGAAGCTGGAAGTCATGGTAGAGCAGAAAAGCTATGATGTAGTCGCCATCGTGGAAACATGGTGGGACGACTTGCATGACTGGAGTGCTGCAGTGGATGGCTACAAGCTCTTCAGAAGAGATGGGAGAGGGAGAAGAGGTGGAGGGGTGGCTCTGTATATTAGGGAGGCTCTTGACGCCATGGAACTTGAGATTAATGATGATAAAGTTGAGTGCCTGTGCGTGAGAATCAGAGGAAGGACAACAAGGCTGACATCCCAGGGGGGGAGTCTGTTATAGAACACCCAACCAGGACCAAGAGGTGGATGTGTTATTCTACAAGCAGCTGAAGGATGTTTCAAGATTGCCAGCACTTGTTCTTGTAGGTGACTTTAACCTGACAGATGTCTGCTGGGAACTCAACACAGCAGAGAAGAGGCAATCTAGGAGGTTCTTAGAGTATATGGAGGAGAGATTCTTATCACAGCTGGTGAGTGATCCTACAAGGGGTGGAGCTCTGCTGGACCTGCTGTTCCTAAACAGAGAAGGGCTGGTGGGAGATGTGGTCGGAGGCCATCTGGGGTACAGTGACTGTGAAATAATAGAGTTCTCAATATTCAGTGAAACAAGGAGAGGCATCAACTAAACTTCTCCTCTGGACTTCTGGAGGGCAGACTTCGGCCTGTTCAAGAGGCTGATTTGGAGAGTACCTTGGGAAACAGCCTTTAAAAACAAAGGGGTCCAGGAAGGATAGACATTCTTCAAGAAAGAAGTCTTGAAGGCACAGGAACAGACTGTCCCAATGTGCTGAAAGACGAGCTGATGGGGAAGACAACCAGCCCAGATAGGCAAGGAGCTTTTGAAGGATCTAAGGGAAAAAAAGAGGGTGTATGACCTTTGGAAAGAGGGGCAGGCAACTCAGGAAATGTTTAAGGATGTTGCCAGGTCACGTAGGAAGAAAATTAGAGAGGCAAAAGCCCAATTAGAACTTGAGGAAATCCAGTCATTGAGATCAACCTTTCCTCCCCAAAACGCCATCCTTGGCTGGAGTATAAATGGAACTGGAATGCAAAGTGCTGAGCTCCTGAAGCCCAGGGACACACACCCTAATTTCAGAGATGGTTTACTTGACCTAAACCATTCAAAAGCACCAACAAACCCCTAAGGCCATACATTAGTTTTAGTCTTGGGCCACGTATTTCACTGAAATGCATCTTTCAAACCCACCTCATCTTCTTTTGATTCTCTTCTTCCTCATTAGGATAAGTCCTCCACTGGAAATGGGCTGTGGTGTCACTCCTGTTTTCGATGACCATGGTTGTGTGGCACAACATGGTGATGTAAGACTTCTCAAGCTCCACGGAGTATGTGCTCAACCCAACGTTGAGATCTATAGCTTCTCCATGAAGTTCTGTCTGGATAGTTTCATCTGGAACAAAGCAAAGAGGAGTCTTTGCTCAGCTCAGGCACTGATGGAAGCACAAGGAACAGAGCAAGCCACAGGTGACAGAAGAAAGTGTCACAGCTTTTAGCTGAATAAGCAGTTCTATGGATCAGTACATTTATCACATCCTGACAGCTCTGTGTGTACGGAGTGAGGATGTCCTGGGCACCTCTTTAAACGCTTTATTTCCGAGTGTGTTTGTAGAGATTTGGCCCCAAGGTGACAGTATTTACAGTGGGATTTGTCAGATGTGCTCAGGTGACCCATGCTGATCACTGGGAATTCTGCATCAAAGTCCTTCAGGTGACGCTGAGGAGCCCTGTTCAGTCCTGGCTTGCCCAGGGTCTTCCCTGGGCGTCCTGCGAGACTCCTGTCTCTCCTGATCCCTTGTTGCTGACAAGAAAATATGCTTGGGGGCATGTGGGCAGAAAAGGAAGGCCCAGAGGAACAAGTGAAGTGACAGCCCACAGCAGGAGGGGACACGAGCAAGGAAACACAAGCCAGTGCTCTGCAATATGACAAACAACTACAAAATGAACACCATGAAAATCATCATCTCTCTGTCCAAATGCACAGCCACATCAGTCTTGAAATATTTGATATTGTTCTCATCTCAAAAACCAAGCTGGAGCATTTCAAATTAAATAAAAAAGGGACAAAGGAAAGATTAATAAGTAGAGAGCAGCTTCTATATGAAGACTGAATGGGATTCCTCAGTCTGGAAATCAAATGGGAGATAGATGGGAGAGGTTTGCAACAGCATGAGTGGCCTGGGGAATGGGGATGAGGAAAAATTTGTCTTGATTTGTTATCAAATAGGAACTCGAGGGCCTGAAAATGTTATGAGACAGAAATTACACACGTGTAGAGGGCAACATAGAAAAAGCATCCGTGACAAGACAATGGAGAAGCAGCATACAGGACAGAAGCGTGCAAGAAATACGTTGCATTGGAGTGAGTCTGATGGACACCTCACACACGGCACTGCCCAGGAATAAAATAAAACTTCACCCAGATATAGCCACACAGTAGTGGAGAATCAAGGGTCTGACCGTCAGCAATCCCATCAGAGAATGGTTTGTGAAAAGCACAGAGAGGGTTAAGAACTATCTGCATGCACAATTTGACACTGACTGCCTCAGGAATTTCTTTTTTCCTGCTGCCTATAAACCTCATCTCAAGAGATGCAAATGTTAGGGCACTACCTGCCCTGTGAGATTACAGCCTAGGAATCAGACAGGGAAAAGGAGCTCCTCCTTGAAGACCAAGGAATAATTACTGTTGAATTTGCAGTGTGGTTCTTTGATTTCTTCTACCTTGAAGAAAGGTTTCTTCTACCTGATTTAGCCTAAAAAGGGCACATTTTATCAGCATTTCAATGAAAGCTGTTTTAAGAAAAGGAGCAATCAACACTCTGAAAGAGTACAAATGCACATTAGAGGACTACAGTGGCATGGAAACAAGACCCAAAAGGAGGATGCCATTTACAATCTGAAGGATCCAGTCCCAGTTAAATGAAGCACCATTACCAGGAGCACATCAAGGAAACAGAACAGAAGGTTTCTGTGTATTTACCAGCAATGCAGTCTGGGACTCTGGGTTGTCATCCAGGCTGGTTAACTGTTTGCTTGGCCCCCCAGACAAACTCTGTGCAATGTGTTGGAAATAATTATGCAAATGTGTTGGTGCACTTTGATTTAACAGGAGCAATTAAGATTGGTCACCAGGTAAACAGCTCTTGCCTGATAGACACAAGACTCCGTGCTTTGATGCACAGGGACAGGTCAGGTGAAATGTGCTTCTGCCCAGCAGCTGCTGGGCTTTGTGCTCCTGCAGAGCGTCACTGAGGAAATAAAAGTTCCTGGCCTTGGTGCTTTGCTAGTGGTCAATCTGTCACCTTAAAAGTGTGTTCTGGGGAGTTTGGTGATGAATGCATCACACACAAAAATAAGGAGAACATCTGGCAAGCTGAACTTTATTCATGTCAGTAGTGACAGCTGATGAAGGTGCTTCAGGTTCTGCTCATTAAGGACGTATTGCTGCAATTATGGGCCTGGCCTGTTCCCATTACCAGTAGTGAGAGCATCACTACTGGCTGATGGAGAAGCCTTGGGCCAGAAATGTTTATGTGCTGGACCTGAGACTTTGGAGAGAGGGGAGGAAAGACAAGGCCCCACCAGCCCCAGAGCTGGATTACTGTACGTGTTTCTGCATCTGCCCCAGGGGTGGTGCCAGGACTGCTGCAGGTCTCTGCTGAGGCTAGGGGGGATCAGTGCCTGGTGTGGGCAAGGCACAGGATTTTTTTCTTATTCTTTTTCCAGAGATTGCACCAGAACAGAGAAGCTGCAAGTTAAGGGAATCTCTGGCCACACTTCAGCGCTGCCTTCCATCCCATCCCTTTCCCACTCCTGTCCCATGTCTACATACTCCTGCCCTCAGTTAGCAGGATGGGAAATAACACTCCTGGGGGTGACTTCAGGGGTTGCCTGAGAAAGAAGGTATCTTCTCATTTCCAAATTTTCAGAAGAGGATCCATCCAAGCTCAGAACTCAGCTGTCAGGACTGAAAAACTGAGTGCAAATCAACCCCTGCATCTCCTACATCCCAACCTAGGCTGTACCCACCAGACTCCTCTGTTACTGCTGTAGCAGTCGTCTCTCACATATAGACTTGGCTCCCCAAGACCCAAGGACACAAGCTCTGCAGTTAAACTTAACTCCTCTGAATTTCAGCCAACATCACTAAGCTCTTCCCTGAGCCCACACATACGAAGAGCTGTGAAGGAGACATCCCTGTCACTGTAATAACCAAATGAAAACCACTGCCAAGAGATGGGGCTGGCAGGCTACATTTCGGCCTTTTATCTGTTCATTGTGAGCTGTTCCTTGAGATAGTTCTCATCCTGTTAGATCTACCCTTTCCATGAATCACTACTGCACCTGACAGGCAGAAAAGGTAAGGTATGAAGGGGGTTCTAATGGCTTGCTTTCTTCGGCTTTTTAACTAGATCCATTTGGATGTTTGTTTTCTTGTATGGCATCCAAAGACACATCCAGATCTCCCACGGGCACCTTGCAAGCCCCAGACACTGGTCTTGCTTTGAGCAGTGTGTTTGCTCAAATGATTTCCAGAGGTCCCTTCCAGCAAAAGTTATTCTATATTTTTTTCTTCTAAATCAGCCCAATTGCTTTTCACATATTCTCTAAATGTGTCATATTTCCTACACACCTGTGCATATACCTATGGGCACGTGCTATACTGACAGGCATTAGAGGAGCTCGACCTTTATGAAAGTTCCCAATGAAGAATTCATGAAATTATGGCAAACATTTAACACAAAACAAAATTGAAAAACAGAGCAGAAACACAGGAACTTCAGAGTATTTACAAAGAAATCTCAGTGAAAGGGGGCCCGACCTTATTCAGAGATTTAAATCATCTGTTCGAAATTTTAAACTGGCTTTCAAAGGTTCATCATGGAACAGAAGAGGTGACTGATGCCCTCAGCTGACAAGGGAAATCAGATCAGCTTTAAGTAACAGGAACTGCACAGGCTGCCCACAACATAGCTCATGTTGGGCATCAAATGTGGGGACTGCTGGAATGCCACATGCCTGTGTCTTCCCAGAGAATTTGGTTACCTACTCCTGTCTATTTGGCTGACAGTGCTGAGTAACCATTTCAGAAGCTGCTTGTGCTCAGGAGGGTGCAAGCCAGCTACTAACATGTTCCAGCACCCTCCAGGAAACCTGGGACAGAGAAAGCTCAAAGGTTGCATCCTGCTAAGAACACTGGAAACAAGAGCAGATGCCACCCATCCTGCTCACTTCCAGCCAGGGCTTCAGGGCAGCAGCTCCGATGCTCTGCTTCCTTTTGTTACTCTTTCCCAACTCTGTTTTCACCCAAAGGTGTGTTGCATAAGAATGGATGAGCTGCCTCACCTCTTGGTGCTCATCTCCTAATGAGCTTCCAGGTTTCCAGTGTTTTCCAGCAGAGTCTTCTCACTGCTGCATTTGACTATACAGACTGGGAAGTCCAGCTGGTCAGGGAAGTCCAGGATAGGTCGGCCACCAATGGCCTGAATTGGCACAACTATCCTTTCCTTTCCACTGGTGCAGGAGAGCTCATGGGAATAATCCTGCAGGAAAAGAAACTGGCTCAGCACAGGGCATTTAGTGCCATCTCCATGGCAGAAGAAAAACCATTTCCTATAACCCTTCAAGGGCATCAATTTACCACTTCCACCCCCAAAATCAACATTAAGTCCTACTAATATGTCGCATTTTAAAGGCACCAGTGCACTTTGCAAAACCTGTCTCGGTGGCATTAAGCTCTTGTGTCATACAGAGAACTGCCCTACGCCACCATAATTTTTACTCTAAATTTTAATGATGTTAAATAATTCCTAAGTCTCTTCAAAGGTACATGGAGCTAGGGAACACAGGACATTCCTCTTTAGGTTTCTATATTCCTGCTGTTTGAGAATAGGACAAAGTGTTAAACTGACTCTAAGCAGCAAAAGGAAGATGAGAAAACAGCTGCACCCAAAGAGATCCTGCACCTCTGGCCTGGCGTAGAAACATCAGTTGTCTCAGAGCTTTCCTCTAACTTTGCCTGTCCAACCAAATCAGGAGAAGAACAGTGCTAAGAGGTAGCAGGATGCTGTTGGAAAGAGCCTCTCTTTGTTTCCCTGCAAGGCATCCTCCCTTCCACGCCATGTCCTAAACCCTTCTGTATGAACGAGTCCCAGATCACAGCATCAACCCTTCAAATCACAGCACTGAGATCAGACTTGCCAGGGCCTCAGCACTGCTGTTCAAACCTCCAAGGAAAAGCACGTCTGGCACAGAATGGGTGCTAGTTGACAGAGCAACCACAGTGACAGGCATGAAGACAGAGCCACAGCAGTGTCACTGCCACAGGCTCTGGGGTCACAGGTCTGTCTGCCTGCAGGTTGTACCTGCCCTACACGAGCTCTTTCAGGCAGGTGTCTAAGTCACCTGCAGCTCACCAACCTTCTGCTGACTAAGGGCACCTAGAGATCAGTGTGCCTGTGCCAGGCTGGCTCCCTGCCACAGGCATGGCACATCCTCTGCCCTGGCCCTGCAGTAGTATCATGGTCAGTATCATGCATCTGGGACAGCACAGCTGCAAGGCTGGAGAACAGAGGGTGTGAAAAAGCACTGTCTGTGCTCCAGTCCAGGGTGAGGCAGGGAAGCTGTTGCCAGTTGGGAAGGAGGAAAGCTCTCTGACCTTTTTGTTCCTCTGGTATTCTCCACAATAATTAAACCCCTTCCACTGTGCCTAGAGATGGCTGAACACATATCAACACTCCTCTGTCATTTTCATACTGTTCCCTGTGCATCTGCCCTTGGGAATGCTCAGCCATGTGCAGGGAGGGGAAGCAGAGCCTGCCAGGCCTGCATGCAGTGCCTGACAGCACATGCCAAGGTGTGACTGGCTGCAGGCTGCCTGCCCAGGGCCTGAAGCGAATGGAACGGGCTGTACCCAGAGTGCAATGGAAACCATGGCTTTGGAGGTAACGCTCCTCCAGTCTCACCTTGTTCTCGTCAGGGGTGAAGTGGATACGCACAATGTGATGCGCGCCTGCCGGCACTCTATGGTACGCATCTGTATGCATACGATATTGCTGCTAACAAGAATTTCTCTTGCTATTTTCTAAGTCGTGGGATACTTTTCTCTCTCAGAGAAGATATTCACAGAGTTTGTAAACCATGAACATCTGCGACCTTGAAAAAGCTTTGTTTATAGTACAGTAGAAAAATATTTTGACAATGGATGTTTTAGGATTCTAGCCAATCACCCCCAAGGGGTGGCTGACCCTTTGTCCAATTAGACTATGAAGAAAAAAGTCTATAAAAGAGTTTGTAAAATAATTAAAGAAATCAATCCTGCTGCATAATTCCTGCCTGCTGGATCTTCTCTCCTCCTCCCTGCAGCTGCGGGGTACTATCGGGGGAAATATTGAGGAAGATTGTGGGAAAGGGAATATTGTGGAAGATTGGCTACGTAAAAAAGGGCACATAAAACCCCTGCGGTTTGATCGCACGCATCTTGTGTAACAAATGAAGTTGCAAAAAGCTACAGTTTTCCTGCTTAACAACTGGGCTTCCATTGAGTTCTTATTGCTGAGCTAAGTGTTTTATTGCAGAGTTAACAAGGTTAGTCTTTGGCAGTAAAACAATAAAATACTGTTGGTTAGAAAAGACAAAGAAGAAAGAGAATTGCTGACCACAGAAGAGGAGCTAGGAGGGGTTAAGAAGTCAGCTAAGACTACGTGAACCACATAGAATGCGCCTTTACGAATATTCATAAACCTATTATCGATAGTATATAAGAAACTTTAGTATGATTAATAAATGGAATCCTGCTGATCCCTCATATTTGAGTGTCCAGGCCTTCCCTCCGTCGTGACAGGGTACGGTAATATTTACTGCACTAATATTTGGTGTACGCCGACGTGATCTGCACGTTGCGAAGTGTCCTGCTGCTGCAAGCCAAGCCGAATTTCTCTAGAGCTACACTTTTCCCCCCCCCCGGGACCGGGAGGTCCGACAGGACTGAGAAAATGGTGAAGAGCGGCTCATAAACCGATGCTGTGGTAACGGTCTGGAAAGGTGTTTTCAGTATAATGCACACCTCCATTCCTGAAAACTCACTTTGTGAGTTATTAGACTGGGCTGCCCTGCATGGCATTCCCATGGACAGAGACACTGCCCTGGACTTTGGGCTGTGGCAGGAACTCGGCTGTGCTATATGGCACGAGCTCTCGTTTGGGGACCTGGCAGTGTTGGAATTATTCCAGACTTGGCGTTCAATGTTTATTCTGCTGACAGACCTTAACTGTGGCAGCAGAGCTGGCTTGCCTGTCTTGGTGGAGAGTGAAGGAGAGATATCTGACGTGGACCCCACTGACCGGGCTCCAGGGGCGCGTGGTGGTGGATATGAAAAATCCTCTCCGGGTCCACGGGCGGAGCCTGCCCTGGAGCCTGCACCGGGTCACCCTGCACAGTCACAGGGCTCCACGCCCCCCAAGGACTCCGCGCCAACAGATGAACTGGTGGGGGTATTGGGGCAGCAAGAGGGCGTGCAGCCCACCTTGCCGTTTGGCTTAGCGGTGGCCACGGCTTATCCAGGGCTGCGGGTCAGCGGTCTAGCCTCTTGGACCCCCATGGCAGCTTCTAGCCAGTCTGCGCATGCGTCTACTGCGCTGAGAATGCCTGGATGTACCTTCTTGCCCCGCGTAGCCCTGGGCAATGTTGCGCATGCGTCTGCTGCACCGAGAATGCCCGGGTGCGGCCCATCACCCTCCGTAGTGCCAGACTGTTCTGCGCAGTCGCAGACCCAAGCAGTCGACCTTCTATTATGTCATTTGCCTTTGTTGACGGAACTGCCGCATATATCACGACAGCTATTGGAACTGCTCAGCTTGCAAAAGCACCTGCTGCAGATGCCAGAGGCACCCCGCTGTGTGGGGTGCGCTGGGCCCGTGCCACCCGCGGGAGACGCGGTACTGAACATAGAGGAAGCCCTCAAGTTCACAATGGGCCAGCAGCTAACCATTTTTGTCTCACATACAGTGTCAGCAGTGCTCATACAGAAAGGAAATCACTGGTTAACCCCATCTCGCTTTCTCAAACACCAAGCGGTCCTAACAGAATCGGAGGACGTGAGTATCCAAGTAACTAACATCTTCAATCCAGCAGCTTACCTCCAGGGCAAGGCCGCTGAGGAGCCTGTACAGCATGACTGCACTGAAACCATGGAGGCAGTTTACTCTAGCCACCCAGACTTGAAGGACTCTCCACTAGAAAATGCAGACAACTGGTTCACTGATGAAAGCAGCTATGTCAAGAATGGTAAGCAGTTTGCTGGCTATGCAATTACAAGCACAGATGCTGTCATTGAAGCAGATCTGTTACCTGTGCGGACATAGCTCATAAGGCTGAAATAACAGCCCTAAATGGAGCCTTAGTATCAGCTGAAGGAAAACCTATCAACACTTGGACTGGTTCAAAGTATGCTTTTGGAGTAGTACATGCTCCCAGGGCTATTTGAAAAAAAATAAGTTTATTGACCCCACAGAAGAAACAAATCAAGCATGCTATTGAAATTTTACACTTGCTGGAAGCACTGTCAAAACCTTCAAAAGTGACTATAATGCATTGTAAAAGACACTCCCAAGGTAACACCATCCCTGAACTGACAAATGCTATGGCAGACAAAACAGCAAAGGCAGTGGCTAGTAAGGTTCAAGTTCAAGCCCTAGCTTGAATCCCTTCTAGCATCCTTAGGAATAAAAAACCCCCACCATACAACACTGATGATTTAAATTGGATACAGGAAGAAATGTGACAAGTAAGAACAGACAGGTGGGCTAAAATAAAAGATCTCATAGTCATACCCAGAAAACTGTTAAAATTATTTATCCAAAGCAAACATTCTAAAACACATTAGGGAGTTGACGCCTTACATAACCACTGAGAAGAAAAAGTAATAGCACTGAAATTAAAGGAGACAAAGGAGGAAAAACAACCCTAATATACCACTGTTAGGCTAAACACAGAGACTATCCCTAAAAGAATTTTACCAAGAGATGTGTGGCAAATTGACTTCTCTGAATTCCCTAGAAAAGGGACATACAAGTACTTCTTAGTCCTCACAAATACTTTTTCAGGTTGGCCAGAAGCTTTCCCTTGTAGAACAAATAAGGCTAGAGAAATTATTAAAGCTTTAGTACAAGAAATTCTTCCACAATTTGGGGTACCGAGGGAAATGAATTCTGATAGGAGATCACACTTTGTAGCCTAGGTAGTGCAAGGAGTGAGTCATCTACTAAGTATTCAGTGGCAACTACATACACCATATAGGCCACAAGCAAGTAGACAAGCAAAAAGGATGAGTCTCTTAATAAAGCAACAATGAGCCAAAATTTGTCAAAAAACTAATTTCTATTGGTATCAGGCTCTGCCCATGGCTTTGCTAAGAATTTACGTCCAGAATTACAATCAATATGCGCTACAGTTGTTCATTGTCAACCACCACCACCTGATAAACCCTTCCATAATATGAATCCAAAAGACTCGGTTTATATTAAGTCTCTTTCCGGAAATCCACTCCAGGAAAAACGGGAAGGACCTTACAATTTGGGACAAAACGCGAACGCTGCATCAGATTACATTAGATAACGCTTCTTGCAAGTTTAAAGAGATAGAAGATAAACTCACAGCATGGTTACCCAACTTATCCTGGCTTAAACAATTGTTTGTAATAGCTATATGTCTCGTGACGTTCTTATTTACTGATTGTATTAGTAGTTATTGTTATATGATATTAGGTGCTTAGTAACTCAATGCGTATACACAATGGCAAAAGCACAAACATAGAAACAAGATAGAGAACAGTACTTACATTCAAGACATGCAAGGTTTGTAAAGAATTACAAACGATCAAGGAAAAGGGAGGATTGAGAAGGGGGATGATCCATAGTTAACTCATGTAAGCACGAATAAACTATAAAGAGACAGCAAATGTTAATCACAAAACCTAAGCAGCAGGATTCGCCTTAATCTTGTCAAGATAAGAGGAACAGGATCTTTTGAAAACTGGCACAGAGATCGCTGCATCAGCCACCGAAGAACTGCGCATGCTCCAGAAAGAAAGGTAAAAAGGGCATTGTGACAAAGACTACTGATCTTCATCAGAAAGACCCTCGAGGAAGAAGAGGAGCCTTCCTCAGTGCGCCCATCAGCGTACACAGCGCATGCATGGCACGTATGCTAATGATATTAATGACTTCCGAGAAGTAATTTCTAGAACCACTCCTATCCCAAGAATTGTGATGAATGTTCATAAATTTTACACATAATGCTGGACTGTATGGAGTGCTCTGTGTGTGTGAGTGTTAGGAGGAGTGATCCCCCACGCATCCAGCGCCAAATAAAGCAAATACCTGCTTCTCTGACTCTGTCTCTGAAGCTTCTCTAGGCCTGGTTTTGGGCCATTCAGAATAGGTTAATACATATTACAACTACTCCTGAAGCTGTTGCGTAGGCAGATTTAAGAGGAAAGAATTTCATCTTCATCACTTTCCTTCTTTCTTGTTTTGACAGAATTAGGAACTTGTAAAAAATCTGATATCACTGATGCTCACCACTCCTCCAATTAGACTACGCTCACTTACACTGTGCTGAGGACAATGAAGTACAGAGCTTTGGATATCTTCCGCTTCTGCCCTAGGAATTGCTTCCAGTGCTGTACCTTTGCTCCAGCTGTGAAACCAAACCAACAGAACCAAGGACGTTCTCTCTGAATGGACCAAGAATTCCCACACAGTTCTAAGCCTACCCCATTTCTCTTGAAGGCTACAACGGCAGTCAAGGCAGTGAACACTGCTCTTCACTGGGCCATTCCTCTGAAAAAAACATGCACCACCTCTCAACCTAAACCGTTAAGCCTCCTGCTGATGCTGACTGACAAAGCGTCCAACTGCACTTAGATTCCAACAGCTACTTCCAATGACCTGTCAACAGAGCTTTGCAGACTTGCAACAGAGCAACAAACTAAAGGGGCTATGTTTCATGGCTGTTTTTCAAACATCATTGACTTATGTCTCTATGCTGGGCTAAGTGAAGGTGGCCCGTCCACCTTGATCAAAGTCAGTAGAATTTTGGCCCAATTTGCTGTTATGCAACACATCATGACACGATCTCTTGGTGTTGATGCAAAATTCCCACTGAAGTGCATGTCGTTACATGACTTAAGGCTACCTACTCACCGAGTGTCCACTCCACTGCCACACCCATTTTCTGGCCACCTTGAAATGACTGAGCTGTCTTACTTTTTCAAACATTCCTCAGGGGTACGTGACCACCATGGCCTCCTTTCTGAAGTTTAGGAACCTAATTTAAAAGTAGCACTAGCAGTACCAGTTTATCCAAAATCCATTTGCTCCATCAACAAACTCCGAGCAAGCGCTGAGAATTAGTTTCAAGACTTCTACAAATATTTACAGGAAGCTTTTTGTTTGCTTGTTTGTTTTTAAAGCAGATGGAGTAGTGCGATGTTTCCCTGAGGCTACCAGGGCTGCGAGGCAGGCAGGCAGAGCCCTGGCATGGGTGGCACAGGGGACCCCGGGCGCTGACGGCTGCCACCAGCGCAGGCCAGCTAGGAACTGGCAGGCAGGGCTGCACCCCGCGTCTGCCACAACAGCTGCAGCTTCTGCAGCCTGAAACACAGCTGGCTCAGGGGTTCAAATCAAGAGCCAAAATCGTTTGCTGCTCAATTTGGGGCAGAGAAAGGTCATCACTTCTAGCATGGCGTAAGCCTGCCACTACATTTCTGTGAAGGAAAATCACCTTGTTGGAGTGAAACTCCTGGGTAAAATACTGAAGCGCTTTCAGATTCATATTATCCTACATTTCTGTGACCTTCTTTTATACCTGCGTTGTTTCATACTGCTGGTTTTGGGCACAAGTTCTGTGTACACTATTCTGGAAATTTAAAAAATCAGAAACAACATCCACCCCTCCCCCACCACTGCCCCTTCCCCAGCTACAACCCTAACAAAACCAACCTGCAGAATGTGCAGGATTTCAAATGAGAACAAGCATAGATGGGACATCAAAAGATGGATCCTCCTTAGACATTTGTGCATGCAGTGCCCTGCAATCAACTCCTAAATTCTACTTCTCGTACACCAAATATTTGTCTTCGGAACTCCTTGTTCTCCATTCCAACCCTTCTGAGAGGGTAATCGAGGAGATACTCTACATATTTTAAGCACATGTTGCACTAGTCAATTAAATCCAATGCGCAGCATTACTTGACTGAGGCGGTGACAAGGTCAATTAAGACCTCTTCATATCTTAATTTGGAGCTCTTCCGACAGCTTGAAAAGTGAAGCCTTGGACTGTTGGGGTGACCCAGCCCACTGCAGGGCTGAAGCTGGGTAATGCCAATCAATCCCAGCCCCTCCCCTGGATCGAGTTCCCCCAAGACTCAGACTCAGCGGGCGGCTCAGAAGCCTAAGCCACACCCGGGTACAAGCCACCTCCCCCGGTTGGGGAAAAATTTCGGTTACTCGGTCGTTCATTGGTTCTGTTATACCTCCCGCCTCTCGGTTTACCACAGTGGTTCTTGTTTCATTGTATCCTCCCCCTGGCTTGTAACTCATGGTTGTTTTCCCCTTTCACCGCGGTTTTCAAATTCCCTATAAAACTGAGGACAAGGCTCCGAGGAGCGGATTCCCATCAATCCGACCTCATCCTCATCCTATCGCATTAAACCTGTTAGAAGCCAGACCTGAACAGCCTCTCTCTTCCTTTGTCTCTGAGCTAACGTGAGCCGACATCATCGGCTCCTGCTGTGTTTCCCGCTGCAAAGAAGCCAGCTAGTTAGCCCAGCAAGCAGCTCTTTTCCTGATCCCGAAGTCGCTTCAGCGACGCGTGGAGGTAACGCAGCTGGACTGTCTCTGACCAGGGGCAAGCCAGAGTCAGTGCCTCGAGCATCAAACGCTACGTTATTGGACATTGAAGGTTCAGACTAAGGAGAATCCAAAATGTGGACAGCATCTCCCTTCTGCTGGAAGCCTTGAAGTTCACCACTGCAGTCTGCAGCCTACACAGATCATGTGAGTACTGCAAAAGTTCTCCAAGGAAGAGCAAGAACGAGGCTAATGCATGCACACAAACGCTGATCAAAAGCACTTGATGCTCTTGGACAAAAATAGGGAACCTTCACTTTTGGAAAGACAAGGTGACTATGGTTGTCTCTACAGTACTAGTAGGAAAATATCCCTGAAGTTTTGCAAAACCTCTTTTCAGGGGTTTGTTAACTTCATTTTTGTTAAGAATTGGGGAACACAGAGAGACCTGTCACTTTTTTTGCAGAATGCCATAGAAACTGCTACACTCACTTCAACAACAGTCCAAGTAACCTTCTCTGCAAATACTGACCATTTGCAGTTCTGGTTGATACAAAACCCCATTACCTAAGAAAGGAACAACTCGGCAAGCAGTTTGCATAGATGAACAACTTAGCACGACTGCGGCTGATGACATACCCTGACCTTTTTTGCCTTCAGCTATGGGTGCCGTACCCTCCTACCCTCACACATGCCACTCAAAGCTCCTTGCGTGGAGCTCTCGCACCACCTATGACAGCAACTGTGCCAAGCCGCCACCCTTCTTCAGCACCATTGCACCTACCGCAAGGTAGCTGAATCGGAGGGCAGGAAAAAGACATCGACAATGGAGGGGAGTTGCTCCCTCTCACAGCTAAGCTCCAAGTCCAGTGTCCCTTATGTCCTTCCTAGGACGGGCGGGAAAACGCCTCGGCGGAGCACAGCGCTGGCCGGGAGCGGCCAGCACGGCACCGAGCACGCTCCCCACTCCCTCCCGCCCGCGCCGCTGCGGAGACCCCGGGTTCGCCGGAATCGGTCACGTGCTGCACGGAGTGCAGCCCGGCAAAGGCGGCCACCCCGCGTCGCCCTGGGAAGGCCGGCCCTCTCCACCGGCACAGGCAGTGCCAGCAGCCTCTCGCTGTGGCCGCCGCTGGCCAAAAGCCTCGCCACGCACCGCCCGGCCGGCCCCGCCGCTCCGCGGGGTCACACGGCACCTGCCGTGGGCGGCCGCCGAGCGATAGGAAACAGAAGCGCTCACCGCCACGCCGCTCGCCGCCCCGCCCGGGCGCTCCTCTCCTCGCGCTACCACGATGGCGCCGGCCCACCCCGCCTTCCCCGTCGCCTGCGGCGCAACGCGGCTGCTCCGAGCCACGCAGCACGCGTGCGGCCGGGCCCTGCCGAGCTGCCAGCGGAGCCGGGCCACGGCCCGGGCGGGAGAGCTTCCGGCGAGGCTGGGCGGGCGGCGAGCGCGGCCGAGCGTGAGCGCGCCAGGCGGGGGACGGGTGGCGGCGCGATGGAGAGCTAGATGGAGGCGGCAGCACCGCGCGGCATAAAATAGCTGATCGTCCGGCAGCCGCCCGCTCCGCAGCCCCTCGGCTGCTGTCGAGAAGGGCCCCGGCCCTGGCCGCGCCGGTGGCGAGGCGGCTCCGCAGCCCGCGGGCAGCCCTGGCGGGGCAGGGGAGCACTGCGGGCAGCCCCGGGGCCGCGCAGCCGTCTGTAACGCGCGGTGGGAGCCGCTGGCAACTATTTTACACCTCCCGGGTGGCTGGAGAGGAGCACGGAGACCACGCGGCAGGTCGCTGCCGTTAGGGAAAATTAATCCACGATGCCTGAGGTTTATATCCGAAAAGGAGACAGAGGAGTCCTGCAACATTCTTCGACTACAGGGAGAGTCCATGGGGCTTTTCCCATGGCATCTGTCAAACGGTTGCGGGATGCAGCCCCCTTTTGATGCCAAGTTCCTGGGCACAACGCCCTCTTTTCCCCACTGGCTGAGGTATTCGGGAGATACAGACTTCCGGAACTGTCTACTCTATGCGCCCCCTCTCTAATATGCACCCCCCTCTTGGCACCGAAAAGAACGAAAAAGAAACCATTCCTAATGCTCTTAAGTCTTTGTTGCCTTGCTCTAGGTTCAGGAATTTAACACGGCCTTGATTAATCAACAGTCTCTGATGATTAGTAACAGTTCTAGAGAACCCATCGTTTCTTCTGTTACTTCACTAGCCATAACTTCCTAGCCTTGTCTACAGGCCGATTCACACGGTCTGTTTGTAAAGACTCATCCATCTCATTCCTTTTAATCCCTCCTCTTTTTATTTGCTCTGTATTTGTCTTTACAAACCTTAATTACCATGGATTTAATTTTTTCTTCTGGAGTCTTCTTGGGTTTTGCTATTATTTGCAGTGACATTCTTTTCTGTCCTTTTGTAGTCATTTCTGGATCAGGTAGGCATGGCTGCTAGCGGCATCCCCTTGAGCACCTGCTGAAAGAGCTGCAGCCAGCATGGTGTCACGCATGGTAAAAAGATGAGAATTGCTATAGCATATCTATAGCATATAAGAGGAGAAATCGTATTCATTTAGCCCATAGCTGGCCAGTTAACTATGAAAATATGTCCCATTACCATCCTTTCAACATTTGGACAGGTCCACGAGCTGACATTATTTCCTTTGTTATTTGTTTGACCACTTTTCCGCTGTCATTTGCTTGCAAACAGCAGCTTGAGTCGTTTAATTTCCCACAAACTCCTCCTTCTTCTGCCAACAGATAATCTAATACCATCTGTCTCGGTTTGAAAGACAGGTGTGTGCTAAGGAAGGCAGAAGCCCCCCTTGAAGTGGCAGATACAACCCCTTTTCCTCTGAGTTATTATGATTTTGAAATCAAGGGTCTTTGGCAAAGATGTGGGAAATAGGAATAACAGTTCTTTACTAGATAGATAGATAGATAGATAGATAACCAGTAGAACAAAACAACAACAACTATGACAGTAACACCAATCCCAAACCCAGTCCCAGCCTTCTCGGCTGTCAGGCCCTTTCCCCTCGGGTGCAGTTCCGCTCGCAGCCGGCAGGGATCGCTGGCGGCTCCTGGTGAGCAGGGCAGGTGCGATGGTTCCCCCGCGGCTGCAGGGGGCGCTCCGGAGCGAGCTCGGGGAACACGCGGCAATGGGGCCCTGGGATCCCGGGGAAGGGTGGAACAAAGGAGCTTCACAAACCGCTGGGCAGCCGATCCTGGACTCCCGGAACAGCAGGCTGGAATGGCAGGCCGAAGCGGCAGGCACAAACACAAATCCCGGGTGGCAGACGAGATGTATCCAAAAGGGGAACCCCCCGGGCTCCAGGCAGGCAGGGTGAGCATGGCTACAGCGTAGCGAAGGCTCGAAACAGCAGCGGGGCAGGGCGGCCACAGCCCCAGCCTCCAGCAGGGCAGGGAAAGCAGCCTTGGGATCCCGGTGTTGTTTCCAGCAGAAAGGAAAGACGCCGAAAACGGGAACCAGCAGCTCTTCTCTCTGCGGCTTCTCTCTCCAGACGCTGAGAGCGAACTCCCAACACGCCCAGGTGAAACAAAGAGTAGCCAGGCCCACCCCACCCCCAAAACGGGCTGCTCTTCTGCTTTTGTCTTTCTTAAGTATAGTCATTTCTCCCCTAGCAACATGCATATGGGAGAAAATTCCTCTAACAGAAAAAAAAACTAGGACAAAATTAAAAACCCCACCACCATCCAATGTTGAATTACCGCTTTCCTCATTTAAGTGGGTTGGTCAGCAAAAAGGTCAAGAGCTGTGGCTGGCTGGTTGGTAATTATTTCCGAGACAGCTTGTAACCTAATTATCTCATTCAAATGATAAGTGAGTTCCCAGGCATCTGGGATTAATTCCTTAGGTTTCCAAGGGACTGGTCCATCGTGTTGGGTAACTTGTTCTGGTGGCCATTCATCATTTCCCCGTTTTGGGGTGCTCCCTCCAGCCAGGGCTGCATCAGCTGACTGCTTTTCTCTAATTAAATCATCACAGATTTTGATTCCTAAGCGATTTCCCAGAACTTGTAGTAGCAAAAAGAACAACAGTCTACTAAATATACCACATCCCTGACCAGTTTGGAGGTAACCTGAGCTAAGCATGGCCACAAATCCAATACTGTCCTTTCAAAGCCCGTGTTCCATTAGCAAAGGAACCTACCCATGGTCATCAATTGGTGGCTCAAAATACAGCAGGATTCCCGGGCCTAACGGTCCTCCAACAAGAGTTGCCCCACCATAAGGGTCCCAGCATTTGCATTTCCAAGCTCCCGCACAGGGTTCCCACCTACATTTACATCTGCAAGCTGCTTGGTTGGATTTGGAGCAGAACTCACTAAAAGGCTTTGAGTTCCAATCCGGTGTGGCCATTCCCACTGATAATCACAAACAACATGTCTTCTACTTGTGGAATTTTTGTGGGGACTGCTCAAAAACAGGTGGTCAAAAAAACCCCTTGTCCCTCCCCATTGCTTTACAGGCTTCCAAATATTTTTGGTAAGTGTGGTAAGAACACCTTACGCAGCTACTGTTAGTGAGCCGAACAGGTATTTGATTGCATTTGCCTTGATATTTGGAACAATTGGAAGGAGGGCAGTTGGGGGGCCAAACCCAACTGTTTAAACCCAGAGGGAAAGTCAATTGACAAATGCCTTTTCCTACATAGACACACCCTGTCCTGTTTAGGCCTGTTGGAGAAGAATGAAGTGGCCATGAACTTCCTTCTTTGGCCCCAAATCCCATCCCACTGTGGCCCTCACATTGACCCACCATTTAGGTTCAGCTGGGCTAGCCAACTATGGCCACTCTTCAGATCCTCCTGGCCCTCCACAGAGCCAGCAATTGCTAAGGTTAAAAACTTTTGCTACTTCTTCTCCTAAGGCTGCAAATTGATTCTCCCACTCCTGGCCTAAACTCAGCTGACCATATCAAAGTAGAATTAGTAAGGAAAATGTTTTAATAGTGTCATCTAATTAGCTAGTCTAATTTTCCCGTTGTCTTCTGCAGCACCTGTGGCAATTGAAGACACAGAAACCACTTAACGTAACAAAATGGCCACAAGTATTAGCCCCCAAGTGAGTGGAGATTCTAGAGGAGGGATGCCTATACAGTCTATTTCAGCAGACGGTCTGAAGGTAGGACTGCGGGGCTTCTTCCGATGTCGAAGCACTGGCTACTGCTCCGGCCCACTCCTGCAGAGTGGCAGTCACGGCCTCCTGGCCTTCTCCTCCAGCTGAGATGTGCAAATCTATGAGGCTTCAGAGACCTTGACCCGAGAGGGACGGGTTCACCTGTGTTCAGCTTACTTGACGGCTGTTTCTGTCGTCAGTGACACTTGGAATGGGCCACACCATTTCACCAGCACTGGCGCTTCTTTCTACTCCTTAACTAGGACTCAATCTCCTGGTTGGATGTTACAAGCAACAAAGTCCAAAGGCCGGACTTGTGCCGGCTGAGCTTCCTGTTGAAGGGGTTTCACAAGAAGCAGGATCCTGGCCACAGATGGTTTTAAATATACATCACTTGCCTATACCCCCCCCCCCACTAGGTGGAGACTTACCAGGGTAATTGCAAACAACGATTGAAAGGGAGATAACTGAATCTCTCTTCTGGCTTGGGCCCTCATTCTCACCAAAGCCAATGTCCAGAGCCCTACCCATGGCATCTTGGTTTCTATTACCAGCTTCAAAAGGTGTTTATTTCTCTCTTCATTGTTTTCTACCCGAGCCGAGCTCTGGGGGTGCCAGGGCCTATGGAGGTTCCATTGTGTTCCTAAAGAAGCCAAAACCCCTTGAAGGATCTTTCCTGCAAAATGAGTTCCCCTATCTGAGTCTATTGCTTCTACAATGCTGTATCTTGGAATGATTTGTTCCAAAAATGCCTTAAGAACTGATCCTGTCATTACTGAAGTAGTTGGAAATACTTCTGGCCACCTTGCTAGCTGACATACGATTACCAGAAGATATTAAGCCTTGCCACTTGGGGCATCTCCGGAAAATCCACCTGGCATCTTTGGAAGGGCCATGCAGCCCAAGGCCTCCCTCCCCTAGCAAGTTACTTTGTAACTTGGCTGTTGGCTTTAGCACAGATCAAGCAACCTTCAACAGCTCCTTTTGCCAGTCTAAAAAGACCCCCAGCAACATACATCATGAGATAGGCTTCTGCCAATCCTCAGGAAGTGCAAGGACTCTCTTAATGGAGTTGCTTTAATATTGGTAGGGCCAAAGGTTCTGGTATCTCTTGTTTGCCATCCCTTGGAAACCAATTCTTGCCTTTTTTCTCTGCCACACGACTTTTAACTGTATGTCAAACTGCTGTGGTAGAAAAGACAGCTTCCTGGGCAGTGATGGAGTCACTGGGAGCAAAGGGGGCATCTTGGAGAGTTCTGGCAGAAGTGTGGCTTTCTGAGTTTCTTCATCCACCAAAAAGGAGACAGAGGAGTCCTGTAACATTCTTCAACTCCAGGGAGAGGCCATGGGGCTTTTGCCATGGAGTCTCTCAAATGATTGCGGGATGCAGCCCCCTTCTGATGCTAAGTTCCTGGCAACAGCACCCTCTGAGGTACTCGGGAATTACAGACTTCCAGAACTGCCTACTCTATGCCCCCCTCGAATATGCACTCCCCTTTTGGAATGGAAAAGGAAGAAAACCAAACTATTCCTAATGCTGGGAAGTCTTTGCTGCCTTGCTCTAGGTTCAGGAATTTAGCAGGGCCTTGGCTGAGCAACAGTCTCTGTTGATTTGTAACAGTTTCTAGAACGAATACTTTCTTCTGTTACTTCCCTCCCTGTAAATTCCTAGCCTTGTCTAAGGAGAGATTCACACGGTCTCTTTGTAAAGACACATCTATCTTACTCCTTTCACTCCCACACCTTCCTTGCGGTGGAACGGCTCTCCCCGGCACAGCACCTGGCACAAAACCCCCGTATACGCACACACACACCTGCACTTACCCTGCACTCCACTGCACACACACACACACACACACACGCCCCTCCCGCACACTAACACCCCCTCCACATCCCCACCATGCTACTTGCAGTGGCCCCGCCCCTGCCATCCCCGCCGGCTGGCAGCACCCACTCCTCGCATGCTTCCCCATGCCTTGCATTTCCTTGCTGCCCCCTCTGTAGCCTTCCCTCAACCTGCCTTTTCTCCCCTGCCTTGCACTGACTTGCTCACCCATCCCCCACCTGACTTCCTTTCACATTCGTCTAGGTCTGGCCTCATCTTTCCTTTTCCTTCTAGGACCCTCATTGCCTTGCCTCGCCTCGCAAAGCCACCACTTGCCTTGCCTTGCCCTTGAACCCCTCCCTTGCCTTGCATGACCTTGCTCACCCCTCCCCCACCTGGAATTCAACACCCCTTTTCAATGACATTTCTGGGCCTTGCCCTGCCCTTTCTGCTCCTCCGAGGAATCTCAAAGCTCTCAAGCATCTCCGGTGTTTCAGGATCCCATGAGAGGAAGACCAGGGGAGGACGCATGTTGCCACACTCATCTCTGTGGGCAGCCTTTGTCTGGGAGCAATCCTTGCATGTCTTGAACCTTGGAGGGGCAATTCACATTTTGCCCTTGAGCTCGGGGACCAGAAAGAGAGTTCTTTTGCATACAAGGGAAAGCAGGTAGCTCAAGTCTTTTAGGTACAGAGGAGAGATGACCCACGCGGGATCAAGGCCACACAGAGCACTTGGTCCTGGCCACTTTTGTGCACCAGCAGTCCTTGAATGTACTTCTCACCTGCCTTGCCTGGCCTTGCCTTGGCAACACAACACTTGCCTTGCCTTGCCCTGCTAGCCCTCTGGAGCCTTGCATTCCTTTGCACGGCCATGCCCAGCACATGACCTGCCTACTGTTTTCCTCCAGGGCCTTGGCTTGCTGAGCCCTTCCTGTTTCTGCCTGGCCCTCCCATCAGTGGCCCTTCCTTCCGACAGCCAGCCTTGCCTCTAACTTCTGGGCCTTCTCTTGCCTACCACTCCATTTGCTTTCCCCCCACTGCTCTGGCCTTGCCTACCTCTCCCTTGACTTGCCCACAATTGCCTGCACTCGGTTTGCAGCGCCTTGCCTGCATGGAAGGCAAGGGAAAGAGTGGTAGGCCGGGCAAAGCAAAGCCAGCAAGTTGTAGGCAGTGCGAGGCAAGGCAGACGTAGGCAAAGGAAGCAGAGCAAGGGTACCTTAAGAAGAACTAGACAAGGCAAGGCCAAGAGACTTGGAGTGCCTTTCCTTGGGAAGGCAAGGACATAGTGCCAGTGTTGCTGGAGCAGATGTTAAGGTACTGTGGGGAGGAATAGTCCAGCAAGACATTTCTCTTCTGGCCCCTGTGCGTGTGGGGGCAATTGTTGGACATATTCAATACTGGAGGTGGATCAGTCACTGGATGTGTTGTATTTTGGAGGAGGGGATGCCGTTTCTTTGGAGATGGGCTTGTAGTTGCTCTCTTTGGCAAGGAAGGCAGGTTTGGATGTGCACATCAGGTACTCCTAGGGATTTTAAAGGCTTTTCCCAACAGGCAGAGCTCTCCCTGGGTTCGAGCTGTTGAGCTGTCAGTGGGAATGCAAAGGCCAAGCTCTTAAGCTATTTGTCCTGGTGCCTTCAGTGTGTGAGCAGTCCCTGGTGCCGTTGCCTTTGGATCCTGACTCTGGGAGAGGGAAGGCTTAGGATGGTACCTAGAGCTGAGAAGGAGAGTGCTGAGAACAGCGTGTGTGCTGCTAGTTTGAGGGGTGCAGGTGAAGTTGTAGGCAGCAAGATCTTCCTCAGCTGGCACTGTTTTGAGCCCTGTTTTTGCCAGATGGTTTCAAGTTGGTGGGCGGAATCTGCGAGAGGGAAAAGATTTGTTTGGGCCAAAGAGGTGTGGTGTAAAGAAGAGTGTGCTCTTGGAAGGGGAAGATGAGGGCAATCTTTTTGTCCTGACACCGTTGATTTGAGTGCAGGGCCGTTTGCAAGTTGCCTCTGTCTGCCCTTGGGGTGGTTTCGAGCTGGGCCAGGTGCTTGGCCTTCTTTTGCAAGTCTGCAGCGCCATCGTGTGGTTGTTTCCATGAGCGCTGACAGTGCCCGGCAAAAAGCGCTTGGCTGGCGCGGCCCCAGTCGTGTGGAAGCAGTTGGTGGAAGAGCTCTGCTGTGCATCCTGCCTCTTGGAGACATAAAAGGATGTAACCCTGCGCGTAGCGGGGAAGCAAGACGAATCTTTTCATTGTTGGCTGAGCAGTTTCCAAGCGGCAAAAGTAAAGGCACTTTCAGCAAGGCCTCTTTCTTTCAGAACCTTTTCTGTGCCATCATGAACATGCTCAACATGCCACTCGCACCCGCTGAACTGCATCAAAGGCCCTGGAGATAGGCACTTTCCTTCAAGCTCTCTGTAGCATCGTACCCTCCACCTCTGGCGGATCCCAAAGCCCTTCCAAACATCCAGCAGCTGCACGCAGAGAACAAGTGCTAGAACAAGGCGTTGGCCTTCCTAGTCCTTTTAAAGTCTGTGAACTAGGCGAAACATTCCAGTGAGCAGCACTTTCCTTCGCAACTATATCTAGAGCATCATCACATTCTCTCCAAGTGGGTAAGTCCACCCTTGCAGCGCAGCGTTTGCAGCCACAGTTCGGACTGAGAGATAGGCCAGGTGAGAAAGCATTTCTTGACTATCCCTCTTCTCTGGAAGACTTGATACTCGCAGCGCGACCACGTCCACACACCTTCAGTGTGGCCAGGTTCAAGCAGCTAGAGCTCCCAGAGATGGGAGAGTCAGGAGAGAAGACGTTCCAAAAGTACTGTGTGCTTACAGCAGCATTAAAACTGTGCATAGCAGTCTGCAGCACTGTAGACTGCGGCTTCTCCGACAGACGAGCCATCCCATTGTTGCCTCTCGCAGCCTGCTTGCTAGCTGCTCTCCTGAAGAAAAGAACTAGAAGAAAAAGCCAATGCTGGGCTGCACCTTCCCCTTGCCTTACGTAAAGCCACCTAAACTCCCCGCTGTACTCTCTATTTCCCCTCTCCTTGGAAGCGACCACTGTGTTTGCTGCATCTCAAAGCCTAAAGTTAGGCGCCAGTGTTTCCAAGGATGGTTGGAAGAGGGATAAGTAGTAGCACAAGTAAGTAGTTGTCGTTGAACTTCCTCCTTCTCAGTGCTAACGTGAATTGGGCAGGCAGGCGAGTGCCAGCCACGCTCCTTTCTCAGTTTGTACGCTGCGGACACCAGCCCGGTGCTCTGCGCCTTCGTTCGGCCTCTTAAGTACCCATGTCGCGCTTTCATTGTGCCGGAGTCGAAGCGTCGTCTACTTCTCGCCCAGAGAGCACGGTGCCGGCAGCGAAATGCCCCAGCCGACTGCTTCTGCCCACACGTGCCTGGTCTATGCACTTTCCCTCGAAGCGACATACAGCAGCACTTTCGGTCTTTTCTTGTCGTCCAAATGTAAAGGGAAAGATTCTCTGCTATGTCCCGCCCAGAGAACAGTTTTAGGTCAACAAGCACGCCAGTGTTTGCACCACATTCAAGTGGTAGCCGTCTTTCCTTTACAGGCTGCAGAACGCCGTCAGATCATGGTGCTCTCTGCACCTGCCTTCTCAGTTCCAATACCGCCGCGCACAATACAGCCTTGCAGGAAGCAAAGACGCGTATAGTCATGTCGCTCAGAAGAACGTGTAAAGACGAAAAGATGTTCTTCCTTTCTCCTCCTTGTCGCCCAGATTGTGGTGCTGTATTAAAAGCCTTGGCCAGCGAAAGGCTGATCCAGCAAGTGTTTCTCACCTGATGCATTTCGCTGAGGGAGAGCTGAGGAAAATCCTTGCACAGCACACTGCGGATGCGTGCAGTACACATGCTGAAGAGAGCCACAGCTAAAAGCAATCGCTGGGCTTCAGTTCTGTCCAGACCGCAGAAGGCGAAGAACGAAGCAGCTGGGCACCGCGTTAACGTACTCAGTGGACCGAATTTCAAATGTCCAGCCAAAAGCTGCTTCATAAGCAGATTCAGCTGAGAATGCTCTGGCTGCTTCACAAAGTAAGGCGCAGCCGTTTCCATTCATCACACTACCTGGCCAGAAGCAGTATCCTACACCTTCAATGCTGCAGCGTCCATGCAGCTGGAGCACACACAGTAGGACGCGTCGAGATAGAAGGCGTTCTTCAAGTACCCCCCTCCTCCAAGCAGCCTTGAAACTGAGCACAACACAATGCGGCTCGGGAGCTTCCTTCTCAGATAGACGTGCCGTTACGTTATTCACTCTCGCAGCTCCGTTGCCCACTTGCAGCAGCTGCTACCAAAGCAAAATGCTCCAGAAGTAAAAAGCACTGCCGGGCTGTACTTTCGCCTTGCCGCACGTGAAGCACCATAAACTGTCCGCTGTACTCTTTATTTCCCTTCTCCGCCGCATCTACCACTGTCATCTCTGCATCTCGAAGCATAAAGCTCGGCACAATTCCTCCCAGGGAAAGCTGGAAGAGAAATAGGTAGCAGCACAAGTAGCTGCAAGTGGAACTTTTGTTTTCAACTGCTAACGTGAATCCGCAAAGAAGCGAGCGGCAGCCACGCTTCTTCTTGCAGCCTGTGCGATGCGCACACCAGCTCGGTGCTCTGCGCCCTCATTCGTATGCTCTTCGTACCATGTCGCGCTTTTCATTCTGCCGGAGTCGAAGCGTCGTCTACTTCTCGCCCGGAGAGCACGGTGCCGGAAGAGAAATGCCCCAGCCGACCGCCCTTCCGAAACACACCAGGGCTATGCACTTTTCTCGCAGCGACATACAGCAGCACTTTCGGTCTTTTCTTGTCGTCCAAATGTAAGGGGAAAGATTCTCAGCAATGTCGGGCACAGAGAACAGTTTTAGGTCAACAAGCACGCCCAGAGCTTGCCCGCGACTCGTGGAAACTTGTGTTTGCACACATTCCAGTGGCAGCCCTCTTTCCTTTACAGCCTGCAGAGCGCCGTCAGATCGCGGTGCTCTCTGCACCTGCCTTCTCCCTTCCAAGTACCACTGCGCACAATATAGCCTTGCAGGAAGCAAAGGCGCGGATAGTCGTCTCGCAGAGAAGAACGTGCAAAGACGAAAAGATGTTCTTCCTTTCTCCTCCTTGTCGCCCAGATTGTGGGGCTGTACTGAAAGCCATGGCCAGTGAAAGGCTAATCCAGCAAGTGTTTCTCACCTGATGCATTTCGCTGAGGGAGAGCTGAGGAAAATCCTTGCACAGCACACTGCGGATGCGTGCAGTACACATGCTGAAGAGCGGCAAAACTCAAAGCCATCGCTGGGCTTCAGTTCTGTCCAGACCGCAGAAGGCGAAGAACGAAGCAGCTGGGCACCGCGTTAACGTACTCAGTGGACCGAATTTCAAATGTCCAGCCAAAAGCTGCTTCATAAGCAGATTCAGCTGAGAATGCTCTGGCTGCTTCACAAAGTAAGGCGCAGCCGTTTCCATTCATCACACTACCTGGCCAGAAGCAGTATCCTACACCTTCAATGCTGCAGCGTCCATGCAGCTGGAGCACACGCAGTAGGACGCATCGAGATAGAAGGCGTTCTTCAAGTACCCCCCTCCTCCAAGCAGCCTTGAAACTGAGCACAACACACTGCGGCTCGGGAGCTTCCTTCTCAGATAGACGTGCCGTCACGTTATTCACTCTCGCAGCTCCGTTGCCCACTTGCAGCAGCTGCTAACAAAGCAAAATGCTCCAGAAGTAAAAAGCACTGCCGGGCTGTACTTTCGCCTTGCCGCACGTGAAGCACCATAAACTGTCCGCTGTACTCTTTATTTCCCTTCTCCGCCGCATCTACCACTGTCATCTCTGCATCTCGAAGCATAAAGCTCGGCACAATTCCTCCCAGGGAAAGCTGGAAGAGAAATAGGTAGCAGCACAAGTAGCTGCAAGTGGAACTTTTGTTTTCAACTGCTAACGTGAATCCGAAAAGAAGCGAGCGGCAGCCACGCTTCTTCTTGCAGCCTGTGCGATGCGCACACCAGCTCGGTGCTCTGCGCCCTCATTCGTATGCTCTTCGTACCATGTCGCGCTTTTCATTCTGCCGGAGTCGAAGCGTCGTCTACTTCTCGCCTGAGAGCACGGTGCCGGCAGAGAAACACTCCGGGCTTCTGCCTCTGCCGAAACACACCTGGGCTATCCCTCTCAGCGTTAAGTAGCACAAAATGCTGTCTGCCTTATGGTCTTTATCTTAAGGGAAAGATTCTCGGCTTCGGCTCGCACAGAGAACTTTGCTGGGACAATACATGTGTTTTATTATCCTTTCTCGCAAGAAGACTATGGTGCTTCTTTGGAACTGTTGGCCAGTGTAAGGCTAATCCAGCAAGTGCTTCTCTCCTGACACATTTCTCTGAGCGAGAGCTTCAGCGGACAGTTGGGCTCTGCGAAGCAGAAAGTCTGTGCTTGCACGTAGCGCTGAGGAGAATCTGTGCACAGCGCGCTCTGGATGCGTGCAGTACACACACTAAAGAGAGCCAAAGCTCAATGTCTCAGTTCTGTCCAGCGCCGGAAATTGAGAAGAACGCAGCCCCAGAGCTCTGGGCTGGAGTGTGCGATGGTTATGAGCTGTGCCGCTCTTCTGCGTGTCTACTGCACGCATCCATAGTGTACAGTGCAAGGATTTTCCTCAGCTCTCGCTCAACGAAATGCATTAGAAGGGAAGCACATGCTAGATTAGCCATTCGTTAGCCCACGCTTTCAGTAGAGCACCACAATCTGGGCGACGAGGAAGAGCAAAGAAGAACATCTTTTCGTCTTTGCACGATCTTCTCTGCGAGACATCTCTCCACGTCTTTGCTCCCTGCAAGGCTGTAAGGTGCGCGGTGGTACTTAGAACTGAGAAGGCAGGTGCAGAGAGCACCGCGATCTGACGGCGCTCTGCAGGCTTAAAGAAAAGAAAGCTACCACTTGAATGTGGTGCAAATACCAATTTCCACGCGTCGCGGGTAAGCTCCGGGTAAGCTTGGTGACCTAAAACTGGGCGCTGAGTGAGACGTAGCCGAGAATCTTTCCCTTTACATTCCGGCTCCAATGCAAACAGAATGCGATGCTACTTAGCGCTGCGAAGGAAAGTGCATAGCCCTGGTGTGTTTGGGAAGGATCAGCAGCCTGGAGCGTTTTTCTGGAGCCTTTCTCCGCTGGCACCGTGCTCTCTGGGCGAGAAGTAGACGACGCTTCGACTCCGGCAGAATGAAAGCGCGACATGGTACGAAGAGCATTAAAGAATGAGGGCAGAGCACCGAGCTGGTGTGTGCATCGCACAGGCTGCAAGAGGAAGCCCAGCTGTTACTCGCTTGTTTCCGGATTCACGTTAGCGTTTTAAAACAGAAAGTTCCACTTGCAGCTACTTGTGCTGCTACCTATTTCTCTTCCAGCTTTCCCTGGGAGGAATTGTGCCGAGCTTTATGCTTCGAGATGCAGAGATAACAGTGGTAGATGCGGCGGAGAATGGAAATACAGAGCACAGCGGACAGTTTGTGGTGCTTTACGTGAGGCAAGGGAAAGTGCAGCCCGGCAGTGCTTTTTACTTCTGGAGCATTTTGCTTTGGTAGCAGCTGCTGCAAGTGGGCAACGGAGCTGCGAGAGTGAATAACGTGACGGCACGTCTATCTGAGAAGGAAGCTCCCGAGCCGCAGTGTGTTGTGCCCAGTTTCAAGGCTGCTTGGAGGAGGGGGGTACTTGAAGAACGCCTTCTATCTCGACGCGTCCTACTGCGTGTGCTCCAGCTGCATGGACGCTGCAGCATTGAAGGTGTAGGATACTGCTTCTGGCCAGGTAGTGTGATGAATGGAAACGGCTGCGCCTTACTTTGTGAAGCAGCCAGAGCATTCTCAGCTGAATCTGCTTATGAAGCAGCTTTTGGCTGGACATTTGAAATTCGGTCCACTGAGTACGTTAACGCGGTGCCCAGTTGCTTCGTTCTTTGCCTTCTGCCGTCTGGACGAAACTGAAGCCCAGCGATGGCTTTGCGTTTTGGCGCTCTTCAGCGCGAACACTGCACGCATCCACAGTGTGCTGTGCACGGATTTTCCTCAGCTCGACATACAATCATTTTCTTGCTGTTTCCAGAGTCTAAACTCTTCGTGAAACTCTCGCTCAGCGAGATGCGGCAGGAATGAGGCACTTGCTGGATGAGCTTTTCGCTAGCCAAGACTTTCAATACAGCACCACAATTCAGGCAAGAAGCAGGAGAAAGGAAGATCATCCTTTCGTCCTTCCACGTTCTTCTCTGCGAGATGACTATCCGTGTCTTTGCTTCCTGCAAGGCTTTAAGGGGCGCGGTGGTACTTAGAACTGAGAAGGCAGGTGCAGAGAGCACGGCGGTCTGACGGTGCTCTGCAGGCTGTAAAGGAAAGACGGCAACCACTTGAATGTGGTGCAAACACAAGTTTCCACGCGTCGCGGGTAAGCTCCGGGTAAGCTTGTTGACCTAAAACTGTGCCAGACAGAGCTGAGACTCTTTCCCTTTGCATTTGGACGACAAGAAAAGACCGAAAGTGCTGCTGTATGTCGCTGCGAGGGAAAGTGCATAGACCAGGCGTGTGTCGGCAGAAGCAGTCGGCTGGGGCATTTCGCTGCCGGCACCGTGCTCTCTGGGCGAGAAGCAGACCACGCTTCGACTCCGGCTGAATGAAAGAGCGACATGGGTACTAAAGAGGCCGAACGAAGGCGCATAGCACCGGGCTGGTGTCCGCAGCGTACAAACTGAGAAAGGAGCGTTGCTGGCACTCGCCTGCCTGCCCAATTCACGTTAGCACTGAGAAGGAGGAAGTTCAACGACAACTACTTACTTGTGCTACTACTTATCCCTCTTCCAACCATCCCCAAAACCACTGGCGCTTAACTTTAGGCTTCGAGATGCAGCAAACACAGTGGTCGCTTCCAAGGAGAGGGGAAATAGAGAGTGCAGCGGGGAGTTTAGGTGGCTTTACGTAAGGCAAGGGGAAGGTGCAGCCCAGCATTGGCTTTTTCTTCTAGTTCTTTTCTTCAGGAGAGCAGCTAGCAAGCAGGCTGCGAGAGGCAACAATGGGATGGCTCGTCTGTCGGAGAAGCCGCAGTCTACAGTGCTGCAGACTGCTGTGCACAGTTTTAATGCTGCTGTAAGTACACGGTACTTTTGGAACGTCTTCTCTCCTGACTCTCCCATCTCTGGGAGCTCTAGCTGCTTGAACCTGGCCACACTGAAGGTGTGTGGACGTGGTCGCGCTGCGAGTATCAAGTCTTCCAGAGAAGAGGGATAGTCAAGAAATGCTTTCTCACCTGGCCTATCTCTCAGTCCGAACTGTGGCTGCAAACGCTGCGCTGCAAGGGTGGACTTACCCACTTGGAGAGAATGTGATGATGCTCTAGATATAGTTGCGAAGGAAAGTGCTGCTCACTGGAATGTTTCGCCTAGTTCACAGACTTTAAAAGGACTAGGAAGGCCAACGCCTTGTTCTAGCACTTGTTCTCTGCGTGCAGCTGCTGGATGTTTGGAAGGGCTTTGGGATCCGCCAGAGGTGGAGGGTACGATGCTACAGAGAGCTTGAAGGAAAGTGCCTATCTCCAGGGCCTTTGATGCAGTTCAGCGGGTGCGAGTGGCATGTTGAGCATGTTCATGATGGCACAGAAAAGGTTCTGAAAGAAAGAGGCCGTGCTGAAAGTGCCTTTACTTTTGCCGCGTAGAAACTGCTCAGCCAACAATGAAAAGATTCGTCTTGCTTCCCCGCTACGCGCAGGGTTACATCCTTTTATGTCTCCAAGAGGCAGGATGCACAGCGGAGCTCTTCCACCAACTGCTTCCACACGACTGGGGCCGCGCCAGCCAAGAGCTTTTTGCCGGGCACTGTCAGCGCTCATGGAAACAACCACACGATGGCGCTGCAGACTTGCAAAAGAAGGCCAAGCACCTGGCCCAGCTCGAAACCACCCCAAGGGCAGACAGAGGCAACTTGCAAACGGCCCTGCACTCAAATCAACGGTGTCAGGACAAAAAGGTTGCCCTCATCTTCCCCTTCCAAGAGCACACTCTTCTTTACACCACACCTCTTTGGCCCAAACAAATCTTTTCCCTCTCGCAGATTCCGCCCACCAGCTTGAAACCATCTGGCAAAAACAGGGCTCAAAACAGTGCCAGCTGAGGAAGATCTTGCTGCCTACAACTTCACCTGCACCCCTCAAACTAGCAGCACACACGCTGTTCTCAGCACTCTCCTTCTCAGCTCTAGGTACCATCCTAAGCCTTCCCTCTCCCAGAGTCAGGATCCAAAGGCAACGGCACCAGGGACTGCTCACACACTGAAGGCACCAGGACAAATAGCTTAAGAGCTTGGCCTTTGCATTCCCGCTGACAGCTCAACAGCTCGAACCCAGAGAGAGCTCTGCCTGTTGGGAAAAGCCTTTAAAATCCCTAGGAGTACCTGATGTGCACATCCAAACCTGCCTTCCTTGCCAAAGAGAGCAACTACAAGCCCATCTCCAAAGAAACAGCATCCCCTCCTCCAAAATACAACACATCCAGTGACTGATCCGCCTCCAGTATTGAATATGTCCAACAATTGCCCCCACACGCACAGGGGCCAGAAGAGAAATGTCTTGCTGGACTATTCCCCCCCCACGGTACCTTAACATCTGCTCCAGCAACACTGGCACTATGTCCTTGCCTTCCCAAGGAAAGGCTCTCCGAGTCTCTTGGCCTTGCCTTGTCTAGTTCTTCTTAAGGTACCCTTGCTCTGCTTCCTTTGCCTGCGTCTGCCTTGCCTCGCACTGCCTACAACTTGCTGGCTTTGCTTTGCCCGGCCTTCCACTCTTTCCCTTGCCTTCCATGCAGGCAAGGCGCTGCAAACCGAGTGCAGGCAATTGTGGGCAAGTCAAGATAGAGGTAGGCAAGGCCAGAGCAGTGAGGGGAAAGCAAATGGAGTGGTAGGCAAGAGAAGGCCCAGAAGTTAGAGGCAAGGCTGGCTGTAGGAAGGAAGGGCCACTGATGGGAAGGCCAGGCAGAAACAGGAAGGGCTCAGCAAGCCAAGGCCCTGGAGGAAAACAGTAGGCAGGTCATGTGCGGGGCAGGGCCCTGCAAAGGAATGCAAGGCTACAGAGGGCTAACAGGGCAAGGCAAGGCAACTGTTGTGTTGCCAAGGCAAGGCCAGGCAAGGCAGGTGAGAAGTACATTCAAGGACTGCTGGTACACAAAAGTGGCCAGGACCAAGTGCTCTGTGTGGCCTTGATCCCGCGTGGGTCATCTCTCCTCTGTACCTAAAAGACTTGAGCTACCTGCTTTCCCTTGTATGCAAAAGAACTCTCTTTCTGGTCCCCGAGCTCAAGGGCAAAATGTGAATTGCCCCTCCAAGGTTCAAGACATGCAAGGATTGCTCCCAGACAAAGGCTTCCCACAGAGATGAGTGTGGCAACATGCGTCCTCCCCTGGTCTTCCTCTCATGGGATCCTGAAACACCGGAGATGCTTGAGAGCTTTGAGATTCCTCGGAGGAGCAGAAAGGGCAGGGCAAGGCCCAGAAATGTCATTGAAAAGGGGTGTTGAATTCCAGGTGGGGGAGGGGTGAGCAAGGTCATGCAAGGCAAGGGAGGGGTTCAAGAGCAAGGCAAGGCAAGTGGTGGCTTTGCGAGGTGAGGCAAGGCAATGAGGGTCCTAGAAGGAAAAGGAAAGATGAGGCCAGACCTAGACGAATGTGAAAGGAAGTCAGGTGGGGGATGGGTGAGCAAGTCAGTGCAAGGCAGGGGAGAAAAGGCAGGTTGAGGGAAGGCTACAGAGGGGGCAGCAAGGAAATGCAAGGCATGGGGAAGCATGCGAGGAGTGGGTGCTGCCAGCCGGCGGGGATGGCAGGGGCGGGGCCACTGCAAGTAGCATGGTGGGGATGTGGAGGGGGTGTTAGTGTGCGGGAGGTGTGTGTGTGTGTGTGTGTGTGTGTGTGCAGGGGAGTGCAGGGTAAGTGCAGGTGTGTGTGTGCGTATACGGGGGTTTTGTGCCAGGTGCTGTGCCGGGGAGAGCCATTCCACCGCAAGGAAGGTGTGGGAGTGAAAGGAGTAAGATAGATGTGTCTTTACAAAGAGACCGTGTGAATCTCTCCTTAGACAAGGCTAGGAATTTACAGGGAGGGAAGTAACAGAAGAAAGTATTCGTTCTAGAAACTGTTACTAATCAACAGAGACTGTTGCTCAGCCAAGGCCCTGCTAAATTCCTGAACCTAGAGCAAGGCAGCAAAGACTTCCCAGCATTAGGAATAGTTTGGTTTTCTTCCTTTTCCATTCCAAAAGGGGAGTGCATATTAGAGGGGGGCATAGAGTAGGCAGTTCCGGAAGTCTGTAATTCCCGAGTACCTCAGAGGGTGCTGTTGCCAGGAACTTAGCATCAGAAGGGGGCTGCATCCCGCAATCATTTGAGAGACTCCATGGCAAAAGCCCCATGGCCTCTCCCTGGAGTTGAAGAATGTTACAGGACTCCTCTGTCTCCTTTTTGGTGGATGAAGAAACTCAGAAAGCCACACTTCTGCCAGAACTCTCCAAGATGCCCCCTTTGCTCCCCGTGACTCCATCACTGCCCAGGAAGCTGTCTTTTCTACCACAGCAGTTTGACATACAGTTAAAAGTCGTGTGGCAGAGAAAAAAGGCAAGAATTGGTTTCCAAGGGATGGCAAACAAGAGATACCAGAACCTTTGGCCCTACCAATATTAAAGCAACTCCATTAAGAGAGTCCTTGCACTTCCTGAGGATTGGCAGAAGCCTATCTCATGATGTATGTTGCTGGGGGTCTTTTTAGACTGGCAAAAGGAGCTGTTGAAGGTTGCTTGATCTGTGCTAAAGCCAACAGCCAAGTTACAAAGTAACTTGCTAGAGGAGGGAGGCCTTGGGCTGCATGGCCCTTCCAAAGATGCCAGGTGGATTTTCCGGAGATGCCCCAAGTGGCAAGGCTTAATATCTTCTGGTAATCGTATGTCAGCTAGCAAGGTGGCCAGAAGTATTTCCAACTACTTCAGTAATGACAGGATCAGTTCTTAAGGCATTTTTGGAACAAATCATTCCAAGATACAGCATTGTAGAAGCAATAGACTCAGATAGGGGAACTCATTTTGCAGGAAAGGTCTTTCAAGGGGTTTTGGCTTCTTTAGGAACACAATGGAACCTCCATAGGCCCTGGCACCCCCAGAGCTCGGCTCGGGTAGAAAACAATGAAGAGAGAAATAAACACCTTTTGAAGCTGGTAATAGAAACCAAGATGCCATGGGTAGGGCTTTGGACATTGGCTTTGGTGAGAATGAGCGCCCAAGCCAGAAGAGAGATTCAGTTATCTCCCTTTCAATCGTTGTTTGCAATTGCCCTGGTAAGTCTCCACCTAGTGGGGGGGTAGAGGCAAGTGATGTATATTTAAAACCATCTGTGGCCAGGATCCTGCTTCTTGTGAAACCCCTTCAACAGGAAGCTCAGCCGGCACAAGTCCGGCCTTTGGACTTTGTTGCTTGTAACATCCAACCAGGAGATTGAGTCCTAGTTAAGGAGTAGAAAGAAGCGCCAGTGCTGGTGAAATGGTGTGGCCCATTCCAAGTGTCACTGACGACAGAAAACAGCCGTCAAGTAAGCTGAACACAGGTGAACCCGTCCCTCTCGGGTCAAGGTCTCTGAAGCCTCGGAGATTTGCACATCTCAGCTGGAGGAGAAGGCCGGGAGGCCGTGACTGACACTCTGCAGGAGTGGGCCGGAGCAGTAGCCAGTGCTTCGACATCGGAAGAAGCCCCGCAGTCCTACCTTCAGACCATCTGCTGAAATAGACTGTATAGGCATCCCTCCTCTAGAATCTCCACTCACTTGGGGGCTAATACTTGTGGCCATTTTGTTACGTTAAGTGGTTTCTGTGTCTTCAATTGCCACAGGTGCTGCAGAAGACAACGGGAAAATTAGACTAGCTAATTAGATGACACTATTAAAACATTTTCCTTACTAATTCTACTTTGATATGGTCAGCTGAGTTTAGGCCAGGAGTGGGAGAATCAATTTGCAGCCTTAGGAGAAGAAGTAGCAAAAGTTTTTAACCTTAGCAATTGCTGGCTCTGTGGAAGGCCAGGAGGATCTGAAGAGTGGCCATAGTTGGCTAGCCCAGCTGAACCTAAATGGTGGGTCAATGTGAGGGCCCACAGTGGGATGGGATTTGGGGCCAAAGAAGGAAGTTCACGGCCACTTCATTCTTCTCCAACAGGCACTTATTGCCTAATAGGATAGGGCGTGTCTATGTAGGAAAAGGCAATTGTCAATTGACTTTCCCTCTGGGCTTGAACAACTGGGTTTGGACCCCCAATTGCCCTCCTTCCAATTGTTCCAAATATCAAGGCAAATGCAATCAAATACCTGTTCGGCTCACTAACAGTAGCTGCGTAAGGCGTTCTTATCACACTTACCAAAAATATTTGGAAGCCTGTAAAGCAATGGGGAAGGACAAGGGGTTTTTTTGACCACCTGTTTTTGAGCAGTCCCCACAAAAATTCCACAAGTAGAAGACATGTTGTTTGTGATTATCAGTGGGAATGGCCACACCGGATTGGAACTCAAAGCCTTTTAGTGAGTTCTGCTCCAAATCCAACCAAGCAGCTTGCAGATGTAAATGTAGGTGGGAACCCTGTGCGGGAGCTTGGAAATGCAAATGCTGGGACCCTTATGGTGGGGCAACTCTTGTTGGAGGACCGTTAGGCCCGGGAATCCTGCTGTATTTTGAGCCACCAATTGATGACCATGGGTAGGTTCCTTTGCTAATGGAACACGGGCTTTGAAAGGACAGTATTGGATTTGTGGCCAACATGCTTAGCTCAGGTTACCTCCAAACTGGTCAGGGATATGGTATATTTAGTAGACTGTTGTTCTTTTTGCTACTACAAGTTCTGGGAAATCGCTTAGGAATCAAAATCTGTGATGATTTAATTAGAGAAAAGCAGTCAGCTGATGCAGCCCTGGCTGGAGGGAGCACCCCAAAACGGGGAAATGATGAACGGCCAACAGAACAAGTTACCCAACACGATGGACCAGCCCCTTGGAAACCTAAGGAATTAATCCCAGATGCCTGGGAACCCATTTATCATTTGAAGGAGATAATTAGGTTACAAGCTGTCTCGGAAATAATTACCAACCAGCCAGCCACAGCGCTTGACCTTTTTGCTGAGCAACCCACTTAAATGAGGAAAGCGGTATTTCAACATTGGATGGTATTAGATTATCTGTTGGCAGAAGAAGGAGGAGTTTGTGGGAAATTAAATGACTCGAGCTGCTGTTTGCAAGCAGATGACAGCGGAAAAGTGGTCAAACAAATAACAAAGGAAATAACGTCAGCTCGTGGACCTGTCCAAATGTTGAAAGGATGGGAATGGGACATATTTTCATAGTTAACTGGCCAGCTATGGGCTAAATGAATACGATTTCTCCTCTTATATGCTATCGCAATTCTCATCTTTTTACCATGCGGGACACCATGCTGGCTGCAGCTCTTTCAGCAGGTGCTCAAGGGGATGCCGCTAGCAGCCATGCCTACCTGATCCAGAAATGACTACAAAAGGACAGAAAAGAATGTCACTGCAAATAATAGCAAAACCCAAGAAGACTCCAGAAGAAAAAATTAAATCCATGGTAATTAAGGTTTGTAAAGACAAATACAGAGCAAATAAAAAGAGGAGGGATTAAAAGGAATGAGATGGATGAGTCTTTACAAAGAGACCGTGTGAATCGGCCTGTAGACAAGGCTAGGAAGTTATGGCTAGTGAAGTAACAGAAGAAACGATGGGTTCTCTAGAACTGTTACTAATCATCAGAGACTGTTGATTAATCAAGGCCGTGTTAAATTCCTGAACCTAGAGCAAGGCAACAAAGACTTAAGAGCATTAGGAATGGTTTCTTTTTCGTTCTTTTCGGTGCCAAGAGGGGGGTGCATATTAGAGAGGGGGCGCATAGAGTAGACAGTTCCGGAAGTCTGTATCTCCCGAATACCTCAGCCAGTGGGGAAAAGAGGGCGTTGTGCCCAGGAACTTGGCATCAAAAGGGGGCTGCATCCCGCAACCGTTTGACAGATGCCATGGGAAAAGCCCCATGGACTCTCCCTGTAGTCGAAGAATGTTGCAGGACTCCTCTGTCTCCTTTTCGGATATAAACCTCAGGCATCGTGGATTAATTTTCCCTAACGGCAGCGACCTGCCGCGTGGTCTCCGTGCTCCTCTCCAGCCCCCCGGGACGTGTAAAATAGTTCCCAGCGGCTCCCACCGCGCGTTGCAGACGGCTGCGCGGCCCCGGGGCTGCCCGCAGTGCTCCCCTGCCCCGCCAGGGCTGCCCGCGGGCTGCGGAGCCGCCTCGCCACCGGCGCGGCCAGGGCCGGGGCCCTTCTCGACAGCAGCCGAGGGGCTGCGGAGCGGGCGGCTGCCGGACGATCAGCTATTTTATGCCGCGCGGTGCTGCCGCCTCCATCTAGCTCTCCATCGCGCCGCCGCCCGCCGCCCGCCTGGCGCGCTCACGCTCGGCCGCGCTCGCCGCCCGCCCAGCCTCGCCGGAAGCTCTCCCGCCCGGGCTGTGCCCCGGCTCCGCCGGCAGCTCGGCAGGGCCCGGCCGCACGCGTGCTGCGTGGCTCGGAGCAGCCGCGTTGCGCCGCAGGCGACGGGGAAGGCGGGGCGGGCCGGCGCCATCGTGGTAGCGCGAGGAGAGGAGCGCCCGGGCGGGGCGGCGAGCGGCGCGGCGGTGAGCGCTTCTGCTTCCTGTCGCTCGGCGGCCGCCCACGGCAGGTGCCGTGTGACCCCGCGGAGCGGCGGGGCCGGCCGGGCGGTGCGCGGCGAGGCTTTCGGCCAGCGGCGACCACAGCGAGAGGCTGCTGGCACTGCCCGTGCCGGTGGAGAGAGCGGGGATCCGAGGCCGGCCTTCCCCGGGCGACGAGGGGAGGCCGCCTTTGCCGCGCTGCCCTCCGTGCAGCATGTGGCCGATTCCGGCGAACCCGGGGTCTCCGCAGCGGCGCGGGCGGGAGGGAGTGGGGAGCGCGCTCGGTGCCGTGCCGGCCGCTCCCGGCCAGCGCTGCGCTGCGCCGAGGCGTTTTCCCGCCCGTCCTGGGAAGGACATAAGCGACACCGTAGTTGGAGCTTAGCTGTCAGGGGGAACAACTTCTCTCTGTGAAAAACGAAGTTCACTCTCCTGTGAGAATTTAAAGGGGTTTAATATAAAGACAATAAGAGACACATCAAATAAAGCAACGGGGTAACAGCCAGTTGCCTTGGCGCTCTGCCAAGAGCACACCTGATGCCAGAGGTCAGTCCTTTTTATACCGTTTTTACTGTCTGTTCTTTATTCATATTAAAACTTTTCCTGGAGCTGTTCTGCATGGCCACTCCTTGGTTCCGCCTTTTTAGAGCGTGCCTAGTCTTCTGCCTTGTGGTTTTATTTCTCTTGATTCTTGGGGTTGGGCCCGCTAGGCAAGAGTCGATGGTAGGGTGGATTTCTTAATTCTCCAGACAGTCAGGGCTGATTGCAGCTTTGGGCCTCTTCGTCTCTCCGGGCAGAGTGGTGATAAAATCTCCCGGACTCTCCTGGCCGCCCGTTCTCCGGGCGGAGTAGCCTTTGGGCCCTTTTGCTCCCTAGACAAAGTGTTGATTAGCAGCTTTTCGGGCCTCATCCTCTGTTCGTTTGGAGGTTATCTTACGTGCTCACACTTGCTAACATTCTTGCTAAAAAGAGAGAAAACTACATCCACACAGCAGAAAGCATTTCTAACGTTATATAATATCTACTTTATACTTTGCGAGAAGCTAATATAATATATGTTTATAACAATCCCCCCTTTTCTATTTTATAAATCATTTGGCTTGAGCAATAATTCTTTTTTCTTGGCTTCTAATGTCTGTTCGTTCTTTTCACAGATCAATTTGGCTTCTTCAAGAGGGTCTTTTGTATCACTTTGTCTTTTTAATACCATAATTTTTTGTGCTGTTCCAGACATAGCCAACTTTGGGTCAGTAGGCATTGCCACAACTTGCATGCCTTGAACTATGCTGGTGATTAGCCGAATAAAGCAGGGGATCAAGCAAGGGAGAAATATTAGACTAGCTGTAGCACATAAGAGGAAGAAACCTAGCTTCTTCCACCATTCTTTCCCCAATATGCCATCCCACCAGTTAGCAGACATCATTGATTCCCATTTTTGGACTGGTACATGGGCTATTTTTCTGATTTGGTTGGCCATATCTAGAACGGCATCCCCATTGTCATCAATTTTTAAACAACAGTCCGATGTATTGAACTTCCTGCACACACCGCCTTCTTCGGCCAGTAAATAGTCTAAAGCCAGCCTATTTTGATGTATTGCAGCTCTGGTTTGGCGTTGCTGGCTGACTATTAATTCCATAGCCCCAGCTGTTTCATTGGTTATGATTTCTACAAGAGCTTGGAGTCTGATGATACGATTCAGCATGTAAATTGGGGTCTGATATCCCCAGCTTCCATCTTGTGCTTAGGTAGCTGGCCCATCTGTTTCTAATATTCGTTCAGGGGGCCATTCCTCATCTTTCCATTTTTGGAATCCTCCAATTAAATCTCTTTTCTTTCTTTTGAAGTCTTCATAGAGAGGTATACCTAATTGATCTCCCATGGTTCTGGGAAAAGGAAAAACCCTGGTTGAATGATTCTTAGTGTACAACTCCCTTTCCAATGTGAAGGGAGTCTTGGGGATGCCCTTTTCCCACATATCCAAAAGAAGCCATCTGGTGCTTTCCAATAATCACCTTCTTGTTGATTTATATTCTCCCCAAATTTGGCTATTTCTGGGATTCCAAAATAAGGATTTTTCCTCGTGTCATTACACTGAAAGAGTCCAACTTCATGATCATATACACAGTCTTTTCCTTTTTTCTGGGCTCAATACCAAGTTGGTTTTTCTGGGACCCACCACCTTGAAGTTTTGTTACTCACTTTATAGCTTTTACAGGGAGTGTTTCCTACTTCATTAAGAAAGTTTATCCCAGTTCGCCAGAGGCATTCTTCCCCTATCACTGTTGAACTTAAAATCCACCCCTCAGGTCGGTTCCCCCCTCTTATATTTGTCCGGTTCCATTTAAGGAGTTCTACCGGGCCTACGCTGCTACCTTTCCGTGGCCATTCTTCTGTCATTAAAGCTCCTCCACAGACCCAACAGTTGGTTATGTTAAGTTCTTTACCTATCCTCTCCCCCAATTCCACAAACAGGTTTTTTCCTAACCTTGGGGTTTTTTCCTCTTTGTTGTTTGAGCTTTGCATACAGGTCCTGGCGTGGTGAGGTGAATATAGGGCGAGGTTGCTGTGCTGGCTTTGTATCTTTACTTACCACTTGCTCTTTTACCAAATCTTGGACTGTTCCCCTGGTGGCAGCTGTGGAGCAAATCTATTTTTCTCCTTTTGGACAATTGCTTCTTAGTCTGTTTCCACTTGTTCCTAAATTTTCTGTAATCCAATATTTTTCTCCTTTATGCATGCAAATACCTAATTTGGATGAGTCATAACAGTGACTGTTGGTATGGGTATGAGTAATAAGAAAGAAGCCCCGGTGTCTTTCCATGTAGAGCTTTCGATAGCATTTGTAACATGGTCTTGCCGGTGTCCCAAAAGGGACCAGGAGAAGTGACAAAAGAAGGAATAACAGAGGTCCGGCATGGCTTATACTCCCACCTCCCTTGCCTATGAGGTTGCAACCCATAGCAGGTGTATTGGATCTTCTCGGTGGCGAGTACAGTGGCCGACCCGGTCTTGCCCTCTATTTCCTTGTCACTTCCTTTGTAGCTTTTAGGCAAATTTCTTTTGGCACCTTTTTAACTGTAGTATCTTATCGTATCTTAGGTGTTTCCCATTCAACAGGCACTAGTAATTCCCATCTGCAGAGCAAAGTTATTGCTTTTGTTGCTTATGATTTTGTCTGGATAGGGGGTCGATTTTGTGCTTGACACCCTTTACAACTAGGGTGTCGACGGTGTGAAATGCCAATTTCCCTCTAGATTAATTACTTATATTTGACGTGGTTGGCATGCCCCGTGTTAGAATGATTCAAACAGGGTATATGATGTGGCACTGATGGAAGTTGTGATTCTCCCCCTTCTTAATACAAATCACAGGCTAGAATCAGAACATGAGAGTTCCCTGTTTGATCCAGTCCCAACCCTTCCTGTTTGAAGTGAGAATATTCTTCTCCACGATGTCCCAGAATTTGTCCAGGGGCCACTGATATAAATTTGGCTTTTACTTCTCAGTTAGGTGTGATTCTTTGCATATCCCTTGGATTATTTAGATTGTTCTAGCTCATTGTCTCCGTTTAAGAATCAATTTGGTATCACCTGGTTTGGATATTACAGTCCACTCTTCAGGTTCTTTTACAGGTCCTTTGATTCTGCTGGCATGGATCTACCCTCGTTCCTTGGTCTGGATTGCGGCCTCAGTCATCAGCAGTACCTGAAAAGGACCCTCCCATTGTGGAGTCAAAGATTGTTCTTTCCATGTTTTTACTAGTACCCATTCCCCTGAATGGATATTATGAATTTTGAACTCCAAAGCTGTGGTTTGAGGGATCATTCCTTTCAGCCGCAAATTTTCAAGTGTTCTGGCAATTGCGGTGACATATTTTTTGACACTTACTTCTCCTACTTCATAAGTGGCTGTTTCATGTTGAGCAGTAAGGAAGGGTAATCCGAACATCATCTCATAAGGAGACACTCCCAGGTCTGACCTGGGCTGTGTTCGGCCTCTCAACAGAGCCAAAGGTAAGCATTTTACCCATGACATTTGAGTTTCAATCATTAATTTTGTTAAAGTTTTTTTCAAAGTCTGGTTCACTCTTTCTACTTGGCCTGAACTTTGTGGGTGCCAGGGGGTATGTAATTCCCATTTTATTCCCAAGGCTTGAGTTATTTGTTGTAAGACTTTGGATGTAAAATGTGTTCTTCTATCTGAGTTTATTTTATTAACCATTCCATATCTGGGAATAATTTGTTCCAGAAGGGTTTTGCATACTATGTTAGCTGTAGCTCTAGTAGCAGGAACTGCTTCTACCCAACAAGTTAGGTGGTCTGCTATTACTAATAGGAACTTCCATCTCTGTACTTGAGGAAGTTTAGTGAAATCTACTTGGATACTTTGGAATGGTCGCAGAGCTAACTCGTGGCCTCCTAATGTTGTTTTTCTCATTATTTTCCTAGTCACTCTTTGGCAAGTTCTACAGTTCCCAGTTATTTGTTTTGCTACCCCAAAGATTCCAATACACCCATAATTTTTTAGAAAATGATCACACAAGCTAGCTTGAGTACCCCAATGAGTTTTTTGATGCATATCTTCTAATATTCTCTTAGTGAGTGGCTTATTAAGTAACTGTCTCCCATCAGGAAGTTTCCGTTTTCCAGATTGATCTTGTTCTCCCCCTATCTTAAATAATTCTTTTTCTTCTTCTTTACTAAATTTGGGGATTTCCAATTCTCCCCTTTCTGGGGTCAGGATTAACAGAATTGGTTCAGTCCCATTTTCTGCTGCATCTTTGGCTTCTTGGTCTGCTAGGTTATTCCCTCTTATTTCTGGGGTCATCCCTTCTTGGTGTCCTTTGATATGCACTACGGCTATTTCTTCAGGCAATTTTAATGCTTCCAACACTTCTGAAATCAGGCCTTCATGTATCAGTTCTTTCCCCTTTGAATTTAGTAAACCCCTTTCTTCCCAGATCTTTCCAAAGGTATGTACTTTGAATCAGTATAGACGGTCCCCTTTTTGTGTGCTAAATGCTCCAGTGCTCTCTTTAGAGCGTATAATTCACAAGACTGCGCCGACCAATTTGAAGGTAGTTTTCCTGTTTCGATGGCCTGCATATTTATCCCATCGACTAAGGCATATCTTGACATTCTTTTTCCTTGCAAGCATCTGGATGAACCATCCACATATATTCTTTCCTCTTCTAAGAGGGCTTGTTCAGCTAGATCTTCTCGAACTTTTGTTTGGTATTGAGTAATTTCTAAGCAATCATGTGCCAGGTCATCTTTTGGTTCTCCATACAGGAATTGGGCCAGATTGAGGCTTTTGCTTGCTTCTATAGTTAGATCATTACTGTCAATCAGAATTGCTTCATATTTTAATAGCCTGGAGTCTGTTAACCATTTTTCAGCTTTTTGATTTAGCACATTTCGGACCGCATGGGGTGTGTATACAATCAGTTTACTTCCAAAGGTGAGCTTACGGCTCTCCTCCACCAAAATAGCGGTAGCTGCTATGGCTTGAATGCATACTGGCCAGCCACGGCTTACTGGGTCCAATAGTTTAGCTAAATAAGCTATTGGTCTTCTCACCCCTCCCCATTCCCGGACTAATACACCATGAGCTACTCCATTTTCTGCATTCACATATAAATGAAAGGGTTTTTCTAGTGAGGGTAAGCTTAGGGCTGGTACCGAGGCTAGTTTCAACTTCAGTTTTTCTAATTTATTATCATCATCATCTTTGGTCCATTGTATATTGTCTCCCCCTGTTAATTTTTCATATAAAAATTTTACTGCTTGTGTATATCTTTCAATCCATAATCTGCAATATCCCAGTAGCCCCAGCAGTCTCCTAACCTCCTTTTTTGAAGAGGGAGGAGGGAGGGATAAAATCCCTGTAATTGTTTCAGGACTTAGTTGTCAGCTACCTTTGCTTATCAGGTGGCCGAGATATTTTACTTCTGATTCCACAAACTGTAATTTCCTTTTTGATGCCTTTAGTCCCTTTTTCCCAAGAAAATTTAGAAGCTTTATGGTAGCTCCTTTAACTTTCATTTCATCTTCTCCTGATATTAGAAGGTCATCTCCATATTGGATAAATTGTATTCCTGGGGGAGTGGGGAAGGTTTGTAGTATTTCTCCCAAGGCTTGCCCAAATAAATTTGGGGCCTCACAATAGCCCTGTGGCAGTTTAGTCCACCTCAACTGGTTCTTTTTCCCTGTGTTTGGATCTTCCCATTCAAAGGCAAAAATATTTCGGCTTTCCTCTGCCAGTGGGCAGGCCCAAAAGGCATTTTTAAGATCTACCACACTAAACCACTGATGTTGAGGTGGAATTTTGCTTAAAAGAGTGCAGGGATTAGGAACCATAGGGTAGCAGGCCCGTGTTCTTTTGTTTACTTCTCTTAAATCTTGCACTAATTTATAATTTCCATCAGATTTCTTTACTGGGAGAATAGGGCTATTATGAGGGGATTTACAAGGTTCTAGTGTCCCATCCTTTATTAATTCTTCTATCACTGGTTTTAAGCCTTTTCTCCCTTCTAAAGATATAGGGTACTGATGTACACAAATGGGACCTTCTTCTTTTTCAATTGTGACCCTTATGGGGTCAAGATCTAGTCCACCCCTATTCCCTTCCCTAGCCCAAACCTCTCTGTTAATTTTGCTTTCATCTTCTTGGCTAAGTTTAAACACTTTGGCCGTCATTTTCCCTTCTTCTGGTATGACTCCAATCCCCAGTTGGATTTGTAAATCCCTTCCCAATAAATTGCTGCCAGCCTCAGGAGCTAACAAAGCATCCCCTATCCCTATTTTTGTTTCCCCTTCAATAACCACATCTTTAATGACAGGGACCTTAAATCCTTCCCCCTTTGCTCCTGTTACTTTTACCATATCATTACTTACATCCCACCCTTTTGGAATATTCATCACACAAGTCTTTTCTGCCTCAGTGTCAACTATAAATTCCAATACTTCCTCTTCGGGGCCTACTTTTAAAGTTATCAAAGGCTCCAGATGGTATTTATCCCCCCAAAAATAGAGCCCATGATTTCCCTATTTTTCTTCTGTGCGTGTCTCTTGAAATCTTTTCAGATCCCTCCTCAGGTGGGGGCATTCTCTTTGATAATGCCCTTCTTCCTTGCAATAGAAACAGGCATCCCTGGGTTGTTCTTGGAATCTTGATTGTGCTGAGGTTTTATTTTTCTCTTTTCCACCATTTCTGAATCTGGAATGTTTAGGAGTGTTACCTGAGGGCTTTAGATTTTTTTTGGAAGGTACTCTCTCCCATAGTGGCTATCATGATCTTTGCTCCCACTTTGGCTTTTTCTTCATCCCTCCGGACATATATATCTTTTGAGCTTCCCTTACTAGGTCTTGTAATGGTTTCTCATACCAATCTTCTATTTTTTCCAATTTTTTTCTAATATCTGGCCAGGCATGAGTGACAAAGTGAACTCTTAGCAGGGCTTGCCCTGCTAGGGACTCCGGGTCTCTCCCAGAATATTGTTTCATATTCTTTCGGAGCCTCTCCAGCCACTCAGTCAGGGTTTCTTCCTTCCCTTGCTGCCCCTCAAAGGCCTTTCTGACATTTTGTCCTCAGAGTGCCCCCTCTTTTATTCCCTTGATTATCAAATTACAATAATCATTCATATGTCCCCTCCCAGCTTCATCATTTTGGTTCCAGTTAGGAGGTGTAATGGGCATTTTCTGATCCCCGGGTGGACCTTGTTGGTTTTCTTTTCCCCAAATTTTTATTCCAGCAATTCTAATCATTTCTCTTTCTTCTTGGGAGAATATTATTTTCATTATTGATTGCATTTCTTCCCAAGTGAAAATGTTGGGACCTAAGAACTGGTCCAACATTTCAGCTGTACCTATGGGGTCTTCTAATAATCCTTTAATTTCTTTTTTGAAATTCCTAACCTCTGTAGAGGTTAGAGGAGCACTCACAAAGCCGCTTCCCCCTCCTCCCGTAGGTACTTCTCTTAACGGAAAGAAATGAATTTCTCGGCTTCCCTCTGTTTGTTTAGCAATGGAGGGCTTGTTGGGCTGCCTCGGAGCCTTAATGGCACCTCCTGTATTCTGGTATGGTGCTCCTTCGTTAAGAAGAGGGTTGATTTGGGAAGAAAGCACCGAACTCCCCTGAGGAGGAGGGGCAGATTCAAAGTCTGGCGCTGAAGCTGAATATTCTGTGGTGCAGAGGGTGGGGGTGGGGTATGGCAGTGAAGCCAGATATTCCGGAGCACAGGAGGCGGGCACCGGGGCTAAAGCCGGGTTTCTCAAGGCAGGAGAGGTAGGGGCTGAAGCCGGGACGTGTGACCTTTCCCTTGATGCAATTGAGGGTGCTGGGATTCCCGAGATATATGGGAAGGGTGGGATCCCCGGCATGGGCGGGGGCAGGGCTCCCCCCCAGCTCCATTGGGGCGGGAGGGCTGCCGGGGGAAAGGCCCCCGGTGCGGGCGGAGGGGGGGCTGGCGGGGGAAGCCCCGGAGCCAGGGGGAGGAGGGCAGCTTCTGGTGCTGGCGGCGGAGGCAATACTTCTAAAGGGTCTCAGCCTTTTTTCTCTTCTGTTTGCTTTTCCTCTGCGGTTTCTGATATTTTGAAGACTTTGGTTCCCAGAGGTTTTGTAATTCCTGTCCAGCAAGAAGCATATTCTCTCTCCTCAGGGTGAGATGGCTCTTTTGAATTTACAAATACATTTAGAGCCTGGCAAATCCATGCCTCATCAGACCCGTATTTTGGCCAGTACACATGATCAGATCTGATTTCCTTTTTTACCCACTCTTTCATGCAGAATTGAATCATTTTTACTTTCTCTTTTCCTTTTGTAGAAGGATCAGTTTCCCAGTTTGCGAGTTTGACCCCGAGGGGACTGTCTCGGGGTATATCCTCTGGCACCCTTTTATAATTTGAACTTAATTTACTAGGTTGTTGTCCCATTTTCCCAGGAGTTCTCTATTACTCAAAATACCAATTTATCCCCCCCTTTGAAATACTAATTCATTCCTTTAAAACACCAATCTTCACTGCTGTAAAATACTACCCACCCTTTCACAGTACAAAAAACACCAAAAAATTTATTAGAGCCCACCTTCCCCAAAAACAAAGTTAACTTCGAATTACACAGTTTTTCATTCACACATTCACTCTTTTTTAATATTTGTTCACTCACTCATTCCTACTCACAACAGAATAATAAGGTACCTCTTTCAAGTCACTTGTTAGTATCCACCCATGGGTATGATATAATCCTTAGGATTCTGGGTGCTCTTGGATTTCCCTCAACCCAGCATTGCTAGCATCCAAACCCCAACCTCTCTTGGGGTACTTTTAGGCCCTGGGTGCTCTTGGAGTTTTCCTCAACCCAGCATATGGGGGGGTAGCTCCCACTTTGCAACCCCTTCTCTGGGACCCCGTCCCAGTCACCCCCGGAGATTCTTTCACTCCGCTTATCTCTCGCTTTGTCTCCTCGCTGGCCGCTGTTCTCGTGAACAAGACGGAACGGCAGCACTCAGAGACTGCCACACTCGCTTCGCAGATCTGGGGGCAACCAGCCCACGTCTCATTCACACACGCTCATCTCCCGTAACCACCCCCTTTTTCTTTGGACAATACTTCCCAGTCCTGTTTCTTTTCCAGTGTCTGTGGGATTTTTGTCGAGAGCGCTCTCTTTCATTTGCTTTATTTTTGTGTCTTTCTTGTCCTCCGGGTGTTGCCCTGCTGCCACCAAATCACGCCAGAGGATGCTAAGCAAAGGTCCTGCCAACTTGGGCGGGAGGCGCCTTACCCTTGCTTCTTGAATCCTCCCACGCTTTTCAGAGGCGAGGTGTAGCTCCGGGACGAGCCCTTAATTGTGAAAAACGAGGTTCACTCTCCTGTGAGAATTTAAAGGGTTTAATATAAAGACAATAAGAGACACATCAAATAAAGCAACGGGGTAATGGCCGGGTGCCTTGGTGCTCTGCCAAGAGCACACCTGATGCCAGAGGTGAGTCTTTTTTATACCATTTTTACTGTCTGTTCTTTATTCATATTAAAACTTTTCCTGGAGCTGTTCTGCACGGCCACTCCTTGGTTCCGCCTTTTTAGAGCATGCGTAGTCTTCTGCCTTGTGGTTTTATTTCTCTTGATTCTTGGGGTTGGGCCCGCTAGGCAAGAGTCGATGGTAGGGTGGATTTCTTAATTCTCCAGACAGACAGGGCTGATTGCAGCTTTGGGCCTCTTCGTCTCTCCGGGCAGAGTGGTGATAACGGCTCTTGGACTCTCCTGGCCGCCTGTTCTCCGGGCGGAGTAGCCTTTGGGCCCTTTTGCTCCCTAGACAAAGTGTTGATTAGCAGCTTTTCGGGCCTCATCCTCTGTTCGTTTGGAGGTTATCTTACGTGCTCACACTTGTTAACATTCTTGCTAAAAAGAGAGAAAACTACATCCACACAGCCAAAAGCATTTCTAACATTATATAATATCTACTTTATACTTTGCGAGAAGCCAATATAATATATGTTTATAACACCTCCATTGGCGACCTCCTTTTCCCTCTGATTCAGCTACCTTGTGGTAGGTGCGATGGTGCTGAAGAAGGGTGGCGGCTTGGCACAGTTGCTGTCACAGGTGGATCTTTGAGTGGCATGTGTGAGGGTAGGAGGGTACGGCACCCATAGCTGAAGGCAAAAAAGGTCAGGGCATGTCATCAGCCGCAGTCGTGCTAAGTTGTTCATCTATGCAAACTGCTTGCCGAGTTGTTCCTTTCTTAGGTAATGGGGGCTTGTATCAACCAGAACTGCAAATGGTCAGTATTTGCAGAGAAGGTTACTTGGACTGTTGTTGAAGTGAGTGTAGCAGTTTCTATGGCATTCTGCAAAAAAAGTGACAGGTCTCCCTGTGTTCCCCAGTTCTTAACAAAGATGAAGTTAACAAACCCCTGAAAAGAGGTTTTGCAAAACTTCAGGGATATTTTCCTACTAGTACTGTAGAGACAACCATAGTCACCTTGTCTTTCCAAAAGTGAAGGTTCCCTATTTTTGTCCAAGAGCATCAAGTGCTTTTGATCAGCGTTTGTGTGCATGCATTAGCCTCGTTCTTGCTCTTCCTTGGAGAACTTTTACAATACTCACATGATCTGTGTAGGCTGCAGACTGCAGTGGTGAACTTCAAGGCTTCCAGCAGAAGGGAGATGCTGTCCACGTTTTGGATTCTCCTTAGCCTGAACCTTCAATGTCCAATAACGCAGCGTTTGGTGCTCGAGGCACTGACTCTGGCGTGCCCCTGGTCAGAGACAGTCCAGCTGCGTTACCTCCACGCATCGCTGAAGCGACTTCGGGATCAGGAAAAGAGCTTGCTGGGCTAGCTAGCTGGCTTCTTTGCAGAGGGAAACACGGCAGGAGCCGTTGATGTCGGCTCACGTTAGCTCAGAGACAAAGGAAGAGAGGGGCTGTTCAGGTCTGGCTTCTAACAGGTTTAATGCGATAGGATGAGGATGAGGTCGGATTGATGGGAATCCGCTCCTCGGAGCCTTGTCCTCAGTTTTATAGGGAATTTGAAAACCCCCTGTAACTATTCCTGAAAAGACCTGCCTTGCTAAATTAGTGCCTTTTAAGTCTTGTGTCCCCAGGATAGAACAACAAACTCACAAAGATAACGGCAGTGGATCTACAGGACTTCTGCAGGCCTTCTGGACTGCAGACATCTCTGACCAAAGGCCACAGATGACGTGTACCCTGATCCTGCCGAACGCCCGTCCGCCCTGGACTCAGCTTCAAGGTTTGATTGATACTGGTGCTGATGTAACTATCATCTCCTTCTCTGCGTGGCCTCCCTCATGGCCTTTACCCCCAGTGGGATCGGCCATCACAGGATGAGGATGAACCACACAGAGCTATTGAAGCGAACGGCCTGTGACGGTGAAGGACTCAGAGGGGCACACAGCTACAATTAGGCCTTATGTTACTACCACTTCCCTTAACCTTTGGGGACGGGATGTGTCGGCAGCCTGGGGCATACGGATTGGGACAAATTTTTAGCAGGGGTCACTGTGCGCAAAGGTGCACAGTATCCTACACTGCCTTTGCAGTGGTTGATTAACACACCAATCCGAGTCAGACTCTGCTTAGTTAGTTGAATTAAGGGCTGTTATCATGGCTTTTCAACGATTCTCACAGGAACCTTTGAATTTGGTTACTGAAGCCGACTAGCAAAAGCTCGTATACAATTAATCACCTTACGGTACCACAAAATTCAAAGAATCCTGTTCTTCTGAATCACTTTCTCTCATTGCAATCTGCAGGCAAGAGACAACTGCCCTGGGCAAAAGTCTGGGTGTGGAATTTACTCACTAACCAGTGGGAAGGCCTGCGGGAACTTATGGTTTGGGGTCGTGGCTATGCTTGCGTTTCTACAGATACTGGGGTACGGTGGCTAGCTGCAAAATGTGTTCGCCCTGCCCTACGGCACCAGAGGCAGAACAGGCAACCTCCAAATGATGACCAGAACACCAACCATCCAAGTGGCCACCAGAATGTAGATCATCAGCCATCAGACTCTTCTGATGATGACCAAGATGTTGACCATCAGGCAGATGGTCCTTCTACAAGCAGAGACTGGGATGGTCCTTCCACAAGCAGAGACTGAACTTTAAATTTCTTGTTATGGAGTCAGATCGTTAAAGCCTTAAGGACATATTTAGAATTAATAACTGATGTAAATTTCTATTTAGGATTAATAGTGGAGTTGTTATCTTATCAAACAAAAAGGGGGAATTGTAGATACCAAAATGCTGCTAGCGAGGATTTTCTTGCTATTTTCTAAGTCTGTGAGAGACTTTTCTCTCTCACAGAAGAGGTAGCAGAGTATGTAAACAACCAAGCCACCTGCAACCTTGAAAAGTCTGGTTTATGGTCTAGTAGAAAAATATTTTGACAATGGATGGTTTAGGATTTTAGCCAATCACCCCAAGGGGGGGGGCTGATCCTTTGTCCAATTAGACTATGAAGAAAAAAGTCTGTAAAAGAGTTTGTGAAATAATTAAATGAATAAATCTTGGTGCACAATTCCTGCCTGCTGGATCTTCTCTCCTCCTCCTCCCTATGGCTGCGGGACACAGTGATACACCCTAGGGCCCAGGCCTGCGGTAATAGACCACAATTACAAGTGAACTGCAACACAAGCAGCTAACACATTCCTCCTGTGATAAATGAGTGAACGATAAATTTTGTCTTTCGCATCTATCACTTTAACATTTAGAAGTGAGAATGTACTATGTAGAAATAGTGTTAAGGTAAAATATAGGTAAGTAAAAACAAGACTAGAGTAAATTGTAACTTCGAATGAGTGGTAACATGTTGGGAAACGTAGGAAGAAACACATGATAATAAATGTCCTTTCAGTTGAGAAATTACAGAGGTGGAAACCAAGACATCTTCAAGAAACAAAGAAGATAAACCGCATGCATCCCAGGAAGTCTGTTATCTCATCAAAACTCACACCTCCCAAAGAACCCATCAACTACAAATTAGGTTGGAGACTGAGGAGGCACCGGAGGGGGGTGCCTGCCTTCAATTCTGGAGCTACTCAGAGGACCGAGGTGGCAGTGTGCTGGCGTGTGCTGGCGCAAGGGGGCAGAGACGGAGGGGGGAAAGTTGAGTGAAGTGTAAATGACTTTCTGGGCTTAAGGACTATGTTTAAAGAAGTACTAAAGTTCACAGTAAAATGAATGGAGCCACGCCTCTAGCAATATTGCTAAGTGCTCCTGCACTGTGATATGCCTTTGTTCTACTAATAAATGCTCAATATTATGCTGCTGAAAATTCCGCTTGGGAATTCATCTTTCTCACTTCTTCCCTTAAAATCAGTTCTAAGAATTTAGTGTGAAATACATTTAGGCTTGGTCCACATTATTTTTAGTTCAAATAAACACATCTAAATTTTTTCCATCTTTCCCATTAAAGGATTTTGGTTTTGGCTCATTCTTTCAGCATTTTGCCAGCAATCTGCTCAATGCTCTTTCCTTAGGAATGAAAGCTGTAGCCTGATATTACAAAGTGTTTGGTGAAACCTTTACCATGACTCTCAAGTCGCAACATGCCAGATAATCACTGGTTTTCAAAGCTGCTTGAAGATAGAAGGAAAGCGTCAAAGGTTTATGCATGAATCAGCATCCCCTTGTCACAACGTCATGCTGCAGTGATCCTTGCAGAGCTCTAAGACTGGATTTAAAGGAGAAAAGCTCAATACTGGCTCCTGAGCCAGCAGGATGAAACATCCAAGATTGTACATATATTACTTCTGTGCTAAAACTACTGTATGAAAACGTCTTACCATTATGGCAGTTTTATAGTACTCCATAGGAGACATCTCTTTAAATGACTCTAATATCCTTTCAGTGCTAAAATTGAGAAGGGGGTTGATCCATAGTTAACTCATGTAAACACGAGTGAACTACTAAGAGACAGCAAATGTTAATCACAAAACCTAAGCAGCAGGATTCGCCTTAATCTTGTCAAGATAAGAGGAACAGGATCTTTTGAAAACCGGCACAGAGATCGCTGCATCAGCCACCGAAGAACTGCGCATGCTCCAGAAAGAAAGGTAAAAAGTGCATTGTGACAAAGACTACTGATCTTCATCAGAAAGACCCTCGAGGAAGAAGAGGAGCCTTCCTCAGTGCGCCCATCAGCGTACACAGCGCATGCATGGCACGTATGCTAATGATATTAATGACTTCCGAGAAGTAATTTCTAGAACCACTCCTATCCCAAGAATTGTGATGAATGTTCATAAATTTTACACATAATGCTGGACTGTATGGAGTGCTCTGTGTGTGTGTGTTAGGAGGAGTGATCCCCCATGCACCCAGCGCCGAATAAAGCAAATACCCGCTTCTCTGACTCTGAAGCATCTCTAGGCCTGGTTTTGGGCAATTCAAAATAGGTGAATACACATTACAACTACAGCTGAAGTTGTTGCGTAGGCAGATTGAAGAGGAAAGGATTTCATCTTCATCACTCTCCTTCTTTCTTGTTTTGACAGAATTAAGAACTTGTAAAAAATCTGATATCACTGATGCTCACCACTCTTCCAATTAGACTACGCTCACTTAGGCAACGAAGTCCAGAGCTTCGGATATCTCCCGCTTCTGCCCTAGGAATTGCTTCCAGTGCTGTACCTTTGCTCCAGCTGCGAAACCAAACCAGCAGAACCAAGGAAGTTCTCTCTGAATGAACCATTGCTCTTGAAGGCTACAACGGTAGTCATGGCAGTGAACACTGCTCTTCACTGGGCCATTCCTCTGAAAAAAAACCATGCACCACCTCTCAACCTAAACCGTTAAGCCTCCTGCTGATGCTGACTGACAAAGCGTCCAACTGCACTTAGATTCCAACAGCTACTTCCAATGACCTGTCAACAGAGCTTTGCAGACTTGCAACAGACCAACAAACTAAAGGGGCTATGTTTCATGGCTGTTTTTCAAACATCATTGACTTATGTCCCTTTGCCAGCTTAAGTGAAGGTGGCCCATCCACCTTGGTCAAAATCAGCAGAATTTTGGCCCAATTTGTTGTTACGCAACACATCATGACACAATCTCTTGGTGTTGATGCAAAATTCCCACTGAAGTGCATGTCGTTACATGACTTAAGGCTACCTACTCACAGAGTGTCCACTCCACTGCCACACCCATTTTCTGGCCACCTTGAAATGACTGAGCTGTCTTACTGTTCCCAACATTCCTCAGGGGTACGTGACCACCATAGCCTCCCTTCTGAAGTTTAGGAACCTAAGTAGTACTAGCAATAGCAGTTTATCCAAAATCCATTTGCTCCATCAACAAACTCCGAGCAAGCGCTGAGAATTAGTTTCAAGACTTCTACATATATTTACAGGGAGCTTTTTGTTTGCTTGTTTGTTTTTAAAGCAGATGGAGTAGTGCGATGTTTCCCTGAGGCTACCAGGGCTGCGAGGCAGGCAGGCAGAGCCCTGGCATGGGTGGCACAGGGGACCCCGGGCGCTGACGGCTGCCACCAGCGCAGGCCAGCTCGGAACTGGCAGGCAGGGCTGCACCCCGCGTCTGCCACAACAGCTGCAGCTTCTGCAGCCTGAAACACAGCTGGCTCAGGGGTTCAAATTAAGAGCCAAAACCTTTTGCTGCTCAATTTGGGGCAGAGAAAGGTCATCACTTCTAGCATGGCATAAGCCTGCCACTACATTTCTGTGAAGGAAAATCACCTTGTTAGAGTGAAACTCCTGAGTAAAATACTGAAGCGCTTTCAGATTCGTATTATCTGACATTTCTGTGACCTTCTTTTATACCTGCATTGTTTCCTACTGCTGGTTTTGGGCACAAGTTCTGTGTACACTATTCTGGAAACAAAAAAATAACCCAAAACCAACACCCACTCCTCCCCCACCATCACTCCTTCCCCAGCCCCAAGCCTAACAAAACCAGCCTGCAGAATGTGCAGGATTTCAAATGAGAACAAGCATAGATGGGACATCAAAAGATGGATTCTCCTTAGACATTTGTGCATGCAGTGCTCTGCAATCAACTCCTAAATTCTACTCCTCGTACACCAAATATTTGTCTTGGGAACTCCTTGTTCTCCATTCCAACCCTTCTGAGAGGGTAATCGAGGAGTTACTCTACATATTTTAAGCACATGTTGCACTAGTCAAATCCAATGCACAGCATTACTTGACTAACTGAGGCGGTGGCAAGGTCAATTAAGACCTGTTCATGTCTTAATTTGGAGCTCTTCCAACTGCTTGAAAAGTGAAGCCTTGGACGTTGAAGGTTCAGGCTAAGGAGAATCCAAAATGTGGATAGCATCTCCCTTCTGCTGGAAGCCTTGAAGTTCACCACTGCAGTCTGCAGCCTACACAGATCATGTGAGTATTGTAAAAGTTCTCCAAGGAAGAGCAAGAACGAGGCTAATGCATGCACACAAACGCTGATCAAAAGCACTTGATGCTCTTGGACAAAAATAGGGAACCTTCACTTTTGGAAAGACAAGGTGACTATGGTTGTCTCTACAGTACTAGTAGGAAAATATCCCTGAAGTTTTGCAAAACCTCTTTTCAGGGGTTTGTTAACTTCATCTTTGTTAAGAACTGGGGAACACAGGGAGACCTGTCACTTTTTTTGCAGAATGCCATAGAAACTGCTACACTCACTTCAACAACAGTCCAAGTAACCTTCTCTGCAAATACTGACCATTTGCAGTTCTGGTTGATACAAAACCCCATTACCTAAGAAAGGAACAACTCGGCAAGCAGTTTGCAAAGATGAACAACTTAGCACGACTGCGGCTGATGACATGCCCTGACCTTTTTTGCCTTCAGCTATGGGTGCCGTACCCTCCTACCCTCACACATGCCACTCAAAGCTCCTTGCGTGGAGCTCTCGCACCACCTATGACAGCAACTGTGCCAAGCCGCCACCCTTCTTCAGCACCATCGCACCTACCACAAGGTAGCTGAATCAGAGGGAAAAGGAGGTCGCCAATGGAGGGAAGTTGTACCCCCTGACAGCTAAGCTCCAACTACGGTGTCGCTTATGTCCTTCCCAGGACGGGCGGGAAAACGCCTCGGCGCAGCGCAGCGCTGGCCGGGAGCGGCCGGCACGGCACCGAGCGCGCTCCCCACTCCCTCCCGCCCGCGCCGCTGCGGAGACCCCGGGTTCGCCGGAATCGGCCACATGCTGCACGGAGGGCAGCGCGGCAAAGGCGGCCTCCCCTCGTCGCCCGGGGAAGGCCGGCCTCGGATCCCCGCTCTCTCCACCGGCACGGGCAGTGCCAGCAGCCTCTCGCTGTGGCCGCCGCTGGCCGAAAGCCTCGCCGCGCACCGCCCGGCCGGCCCCGCCGCTCCGCGGGGTCACACGGCACCTGCCGTGGGCGGCCGCCGAGCGACAGGAAGCAGAAGCGCTCACCGCCGCGCCGCTCGCCGCCCCGCCCGGGCGCTCCTCTCCTCGCGCTACCACGATGGCGCCGGCCCGCCCCGCCTTCCCCGTCGCCTGCGGCGCAACGCGGCTGCTCCGAGCCACGCAGCACGCGTGCGGCCGGGCCCTGCCGAGCTGCCGGCGGAGCCGGGGCACAGCCCGGGAGGGAGAGCTTCCGGCGAGGCTGGGCGGGCGGCGAGCGCGGCCGAGCGTGAGCGCGCCAGGCGGGCGGCGGGCGGCGGCGCGATGGAGAGCTAGATGGAGGCGGCAGCACCGCGCGGCATAAAATAGCTGATCGTCCGGCAGCCGCCCGCTCCGCAGCCCCTCGGCTGCTGTCGAGAAGGGCCCCGGCCCTGGCCGCGCCGGTGGCGAGGCGGCTCCGCAGCCCGCGGGCAGCCCTGGCGGGGCAGGGGAGCACTGCGGGCAGCCCCGGGGCCGCGCAGCCGTCTGCAACGCGCGGTGGGAGCCGCTGGGAACTATTTTACACGTCCCGGGGGGCTGGAGAGGAGCACGGAGACCACGCGGCAGGTCGCTGCCGTTAGGGAAAATTAATCCACGATGCCTGAGGTTTATATCCGAAAAGGAGACAGAGGAGTCCTGCAACATTCTTCGACTACACGGAGAGTCCATGGGGCTTTTCCCATGGCGTCTGTCAAACGGTTGCGGGATGCAGCCCCCTTTTGATGCCAAGTTCCCGGCCACAGCACCCTCTTCCTTTTCCCCACTGGCTGAGGTATTCGGGAGATACAGACTTCCGGAACTGCCTACTCTATGCGCCCCCCTCTAATATGCACCCCCCTCTTGGCATCGAGAAGAAAGATAAGAACCCCATTCCTAATGCTCTTAAGTCTTTGTTGCCTTGCTCTAGGTTCAGGAATTTAACACGGCCTTGATTAATCAACAGTCTCTGATGATTAGTAACAGTTCTAGAGAACTCCTAGTTTCTTCTGTTACTTCACTAGCCATAACTTCCTAGCCTTGTCTACAGGCCGATTCACACGGTCTCTTTGTAAAGACTCATCCATCTCATTCCTTTTAATCCCTCCTCTTTTTATTTGCTCTGTATTTGTCTTTACAAACCTTAATTACCATGGATTTAATTTTTTCTTCTGGAGTCTTCTTGGGTTTTGCTATTATTTGCAGTGACATTCTTTTCTGTCCTTTTGTAGTCATTTCTGGATCAGGTAGGCATGGCTGCTAGCGGCATCCCCTTGAGCACCTGCTGAAAGAGCTGCAGCCAGCATGGTGTCACACATGGTAAAAAGATGAGAGTTGCTATAGCATATAAGAGGAGGAATCGTATTCATTTAGCCCAGAGCTGGCCAGTTAACCATGAAAACATGTCCCATCCCCATCCTTTCAACATTTGGACAGGTCCACGAGCTGACGTTATTTCCTTTGTTATTTGTTTGACCACTTTTCTGCTGTCATCTGCTTGCAAACAGCAGCTCGAGTCATTTAATTTCCCACAAACTCCTCCTTCTTCTGCCAACAGATAATCTAATACCATCCAATGTTGAAATACCGCTTTCCTCATTTAAGTGGGTTGCTCAGCAAAAAGGTCAAGCGCTGTGGCTGGCTGGTTGGTAATTATTTCCGAGACAGCTTGTAACCTAATTATCTCCTTCAAATGATAAATGGGTTCCCAGGCATCTGGGATTAATTCCTTAGGTTTCCAAGGGGCTGGTCCATCGTGTTGGGTAACTTGTTCTGTTGGCCGTTCATCATTTCCCCGTTTTGGGGTGCTCCCTCCAGCCAGGGCTGCATCAGCTGACTGCTTTTCTCTAATTAAATCATCACAGATTTTGATTCCTAAGCGATTTCCCAGAACTTGTAGTAGCAAAAAGAACAACAGTCTACTAAATATACCATATCCCTGACCAGTTTGGAGGTAACCTGAGCTAAGCATGTTGGCCACAAATCCAATACTGTCCTTTCAAAGCCCGTGTTCCATTAGCAAAGGAACCTACCCATGGTCATCAATTGGTGGCTCAAAATACAGCAGGATTCCCGGGCCTAACGGTCCTCCAACAAGAGTTGCCCCACCATAAGGGTCCCAGCATTTGCATTTCCAAGCTCCCGCACAGGGTTCCCACCTACATTTACATCTGCAAGCTGCTTGGTTGGATTTGGAGCAGAACTCACTAAAAGGCTTTGAGTTCCAATCCGGTGTGGCCATTCCCACTGATAATCACAAACAACATGTCTTCTACTTGTGGAATTTTTGTGGGGACTGCTCAAAAACAGGTGGTCAAAAAAACCCCTTGTCCCTCCCCATTGCTTTACAGGCTTCCAAATATTTTTGGCAAGTGTGATAAGAACGCCTTACGCAGCTACTGTTAGTGAGCCGAACAGGTATTTGATTGCATTTGCCTTGATATTTGGAACAATTGGAAGGAGGGCAATTGGGGGTCCAAACCCAGTTGTTCAAGCCCAGAGGGAAAGTCAATTGACAATTGCCTTTTCCTACAAAGACACGCCCTATCCTATTTAGGCAATAAGTGCCTGTTGGAGAAGAATGAAGTGGCCATGAACTTCCTTCTTTGGCCCCAAATCCCATCCCACTGTGGCCCTCACATTGACCCACCATTTAGGTTCAGCTGGGCTAGCCAACTATGGCCACTCTTCAGATCCTCCTGGCCCTCCACAGAGCCAGCAATTGCTAAGGTTAAAAACTTTTGCTACTTCTTCTCCTAAGGCTGCAAATTGATTCTCCCACTCCTGGCCTAAACTCAGCTGACCATATCAAAGTAAAATTAGTAAGGAAAATGTTTTAATAGTGTCATCTAATTAGCTAGTCTAATTTTCCCGTTGTCTTCTGCAGCACCTATGCCAATTGAAGACACAGAAACCACTTAACGTAACAAAATGGCCACAAGTATTAGCCCCCAAGTGAGTGGAGATTCTAGAGGAGGGATGCCTATACAGTCTATTTCAGCAGACGGTCTGAAGGTAGGACTGCGGGGCTTCTTCCGATGTCGAAGCACTGCCTACTGCTCCGGCCCACTCCTGCAGAGTGTCAGTCACGGCCTCCCGGCCTTCTCCTCCAGCTGAGATGTGCAAATCTCTGAGGCTTCAGAGACCTTGACCCGAGAGTGACGGGTTCACCTGTGTTCAGCTTACTTGACGGCTGTTTCTGTCGTCAGTGACACTTGGAATGGGCCACGCCATTTCACCAGCACTGGCGCTTCTTTCTACTCCTTAACTAGGACTCAATCTCCTGGTTGGATGTTACAAGCAGCAAAGTCCAAAGGCCGGGCTTGCGCCAGCTGAGCTTCCTGTTGAAGGGGTTTCACAAGAAGCAGGATCCTGGCCACAGATGGTTTTAAAAATGCATCACTTGCCTCTACCCCCCCACTAGGTGGAGACTTACCAGGGCAATTGCAAACAACGATTGAAAGGGAGATAACTGAATCTCTCTTCTGGCTTGGGCCCTCATTCTCACCAAAGCCAATGTCCAAAGCCCTACCCATGGCATCTTGGTTTCTACTACCAGCTTCAAAAGGTGTTTATTTCTCTCTTCATTGTTTTCTACCCGAGCCGAGCTCTGGGGGTGCCAGGGCCTATGGAGGTTCCATTGTGTTCCTAAAGAAGCCAAAACCCCTTGAAGGATCTTTCCTGCAAAATGAGTTCCCCTATCTGAGTCTATTGCTTCTACAATGCTGTATCTTGGAATGATTTGTTCCAAAAATGCCTTAAGAACTGATCCTGTCATTACTGAAGTAGTTGGAAATACTTCTGGCCACCTTGCTAGCTGACATACGATTACCAGAAGATATTAAGCCTTGCCACTTGGGGCATCTCCGGAAAATCCACCTGGCATCTTTGGAAGGGCCATGCAGCCCAAGGCCTCCCTCCTCTAGCAAGTTACTTTGTAACTTGGCTGTTGGCTTTAGCACAGATCAAGCAACCTTCAACAGCTCCTTTTGCCAGTCTAAAAAGACCCCCAGCAACATACATCATGAGATAGGCTTCTGCCAATCCTCAGGAAGTGCAAGGACTCTCTTAATGGAGTTGCTTTAATATTGGTAGGGCCAAAGGTTCTGGTATCTCTTGTTTGCCATCCCTTGGAAACCAATTCTTGCCTTTTTTCTCTGCCACACGACTTTTAACTGTATGTCAAACTGCTGTGGTAGAAAAGACAGCTTCCTGGGCAGTGATGGAGTCACGGGGAGCAAAGGGGGCATCTTGGAGAGTTCTGGCAGAAGTGTGGCTTTCTGAGTTTCTTCATCCACCAAAAAGGAGACAGAGGAGTCCTGTAACATTCTTCAACTCCAGGGAGAGGCCATGGGGCTTTTGCCATGGAGTCTCTCAAATGATTGCAGGATGCAGCCCCCTTCTGATGCTAAGTTCCTGGCAACAGCACCCTCTGAGGTACTCGGGAATTACAGACTTCCGGAACTGCCTACTCTATGCCCCCCTCTAATATGCACTCCCCTTTTGGAATGGAAAAGGAAGAAAACCAAACTATTCCTAATGCTAGGAAGTCTTTGCTGCCTTGCTCTAGGTTCAGGAATTTAGCAGGGCCTTGGCTGAGCAACAGTCTCTGTTGATTAGTAACAGTTTCTAGAACGAATACTTTCTTCTGTTACTTCCCCCCCTGTAAATTCCTAGCCTTGTCTAAGGAGAGATTCACACGGTCTCTTTGTAAAGACACATCTATCTTACTCCTTTCACTCCCACACCTTCCTTGCGGTGGAACGGCTCTCCCCGGCACAGCACCTGGCACAAAACCCCCGTATACGCACACACACACCTGCACTTACCCTGCACTCCACTGTGCACACACACACACACGCCCCTCCCGCACACTAACACCCCCTCCACATCCCCACCATGCTACTTGCAGTGGCCCCGCCCCTGCCATCCCCACCGGCTGGCAGCACCCACTCCTCGCATGCTTCCCCATGCCTTGCATTTCCTTGCTGCCCCCTCTGTAGCCTTCCCTCAACCTGCCTTTTCTCCCCTGCCTTGCACTGACTTGCTCACCCATCCCCCACCTGACTTCCTTTCACATTCGTCTAGGTCTGGCCTCATCTTTCCTTTTCCTTCTAGGACCCTCATTGCCTTGCCTCGCCTCGCAAAGCCACCACTTGCCTTGCCTTGCCCTTGAACCCCTCCCTTGCCTTGCATGACCTTGCTCACCCCTCCCCCACCTGGAATTCAACACCCCTTTTCAATGACATTTCTGGGCCTTGCCCTGCCCTTTCTGCTCCTCCGAGGAATCTCAAAGCTCTCAAGCATCTCCGGTGTTTCAGGATCCCATGAGAGGAAGACCAGGGGAGGACGCATGTTGCCACACTCATCTCTGTGGGCAGCCTTTGTCTGGGAGCAATCCTTGCATGTCTTGAACCTTGGAGGGGCAATTCACATTTTGCCCTTGAGCTCGGGGACCAGAAAGAGAGTTCTTTTGCATACAAGGGAAAGCAGGTAGCTCAAGTCTTTTAGGTACAGAGGAGAGATGACCCACGCGGGATCAAGGCCACACAGAGCACTTGGTCCTGGCCACTTTTGTGCACCAGCAGTCCTTGAATGTACTTCTCACCTGCCTTGCCTGGCCTTGCCTTGGCAACACAACACTTGCCTTGCCTTGCCCTGCTAGCCCTCTGTAGCCTTGCATTCCTTTGCAGGGCCCTGCCCCGCACATGACCTGCCTACTGTTTTCCTCCAGGGCCTTGGCTTGCTGAGCCCTTCCTGTTTCTGCCTGGCCTTCCCATCAGTGGCCCTTCCTTCCTACAGCCAGCCTTGCCTCTAACTTCTGGGCCTTCTCTTGCCTACCACTCCATTTGCTTTCCCCTCACTGCTCTGGCCTTGCCTACCTCTCCCTTGACTTGCCCACAATTGCCTGCACTCGGTTTGCAGCGCCTTGCCTGCATGGAAGGCAAGGGAAAGAGTGGAAGGCCGGGCAAAGCAAAGCCAGCAAGTTGTAGGCAGTGCGAGGCAAGGCAGACGCAGGCAAAGGAAGCAGAGCAAGGGTACCTTAAGAAGAACTAGACAAGGCAAGGCCAAGAGACTCGGAGAGCCTTTCCTTGGGAAGGCAAGGACATAGTGCCAGTGTTGCTGGAGCAGATGTTAAGGTACCGTGGGGGGGAATAGTCCAGCAAGACATTTCTCTTCTGGCCCCTGTGCGTGTAGGGGCAATTGTTGGACATATTCAATACTGGAGGTGGATCAGTCGCTGGATGTGTTGTATTTTGGAGGAGGGGATGCCGTTTCTTTGGAGATGGGCTTGTAGTTGCTCTCTTTGGCAAGGAAGGCAGGTTTGGATGTGCACATCAGGTACTCCTAGGGATTTTAAAGGCTTTTCCCAACAGGCAGAGCTCTCTCTGGGTTCGAGCTGTTGAGCTGTCAGTGGGAATGCAAAGGCCAAGCTCTTAAGCTATTTGTCCTGGTGCCTTCAGTGTGTGAGCAGTCCCTGGTGCCGTTGCCTTTGGATCCTGACTCTGGGAGAGGGAAGGCTTAGGATGGTACCTAGAGCTGAGAAGGAGAGTGCTGAGAACAGCGTGTGTGCTGCTAGTTTGAGGGGTGCAGGTGAAGTTGTAGGCAGCAAGATCTTCCTCAGCTGGCACTGTTTTGAGCCCTGTTTTTGCCAGATGGTTTCAAGTTGGTGGGCGGAATCTGCGAGAGGGAAAAGATTTGTTTGGGCCAAAGAGGTGTGGTGTAAAGAAGAGTGTGCTCTTGGAAGGGGAAGATGAGGGCAATCTTTTTGTCCTGACACCGTTGATTTGAGTGCAGGGCCGTTTGCAAGTTGCCTCTGTCTGCCCTTGGGGTGGTTTCGAGCTGGGCCAGGTGCTTGGCCTTCTTTTGCAAGTCTGCAGCGCCATCGTGTGGTTGTTTCCATGAGCGCTGACAGTGCCCGGCAAAAAGCGCTTGGCTGGCGCGGCCCCAGTCGTGTGGAAGCAGTTGGTGGAAGAGCTCTGCTGTGCATCCTGCCTCTTGGAGACATAAAAGGATGTAACCCTGCGCGTAGCGGGGAAGCAAGACGAATCTTTTCATTGTTGGCTGAGCAGTTTCTACGCGGCAAAAGTAAAGGCAGTTTCAGCACGGCCTCTTTCTTTCAGAACCTTTTCTGTGCCATCATGAACATGCTCAACATGCCACTCGCACCCGCTGAACTGCATCAAAGGCTCTGGAGATAGGCACTTTCCTTCAAGCTCTCTGTAGCATCGTACCCTCCACCTCTGGCGGATCCCAAAGCCCTTCCAAACATCCAGCAGCTGCACGCAGAGAACAAGTGCTAGAACAAGGCGTTGGCCTTCCTAGTCCTTTTAAAGTCTGTGAACTAGGCGAAACATTCCAGTGAGCAGCACTTTCCTTCGCAACTATATCTAGAGCATCATCACATTCTCTCCAAGTGGGTAAGTCCACCCTTGCAGCGCAGCGTTTGCAGCCACAGTTCGGACTGAGAGATAGGCCAGGTGAGAAAGCATTTCTTGACTATCCCTCTTCTCTGGAAGACTTGATACTCGCAGCGCGACCACGTCCACACACCTTCAGTGTGGCCAGGTTCAAGCAGCTAGAGCTCCCAGAGATGGGAGAGTCAGGAGAGAAGACGTTCCAAAAGTACCGTGTACTTACAGCAGCATTAAAACTGCACAGCAGTCTGCAGCACTGTAGACTGCGGCTTCTCCGACAGACGAGCCATCCCATTGTTGCCTCTCGCAGCCTGCTTGCTAGCTGCTCTCCTGAAGAAAAGAACTAGAAGAAAAAGCCAATGCTGGGCTGCACCTTCCCCTTGCCTTACGTAAAGCCACCTAAACTCCCCGCTGCACTCTCTACTTCCCCTCTCCTTGGAAGCGACCACTGTGTTTGCTGCATCTCGAAGCCTAAAGTTAAGCGCCAGTGGTTTTGGGGATGGTTGGAAGAGGGATAAGTAGTAGCACAAGGAAGTAGTTGTCGTTGAACTTCCTCCTTCTCAGTGCTAACGTGAATTGGGCAGGCAGGCGAGTGCTAGCCACGCTCCTTTCTCAGTTTGTACGCTGCGGACACGAGTCCGGTGCTCTGCGCCTTCGTTCGGCCTCTTTAGTACCCATGTCGCTCTTTCATTCAGCCGGAGTCGAAGCGTCGTCTACTTCTCGCCCAGAGAGCACGGTGCCGGAAGAGAAATGCCCCAGCCGACTGCTTCTGCCGACACACGCCTGGTCTATGCACTTTCCCTCGCAGCGACATACAGCAGCACTTTCGGTCTTTCTTGTCGTCCAAATGGAAAGGGAAAGATTCTCTGCTATGTCCCGCCCAGAGAACAGTTTTAGGTCAACCAGCACGCCCAGAGCTTGCCCTCGACGCGTGGAAACTTGTGTTTGCACCACATTCAAGTGGTAGCCGTCTTTCCTTGACAGGCTGCAGAACGCCGTCAGATCCCGGTGCTCTCTGCACCTGCCTTCTCAGTTCCAATACCGCCGCGCACAATACAGCCTTGCAGGAAGCAAACATGCGGATAGTCATGTCGCTCAGAAGAAAGTGCCAGGACGAAAAGATGTTCTTCCTTTCTCCTCGTCGCCCATATTGTGGTACTGTATTAAAAGCCTTGGCCAGCGAAAGGCTAATCCAGCAAGTGTTTCTCACCTGATGCATTTCGCTGAGGGAGAGCTGAGGAAAATCCTTGCACAGCACACTGCGGATGCGTGCAGTACACATGCTGAAGAGAGCCACAGCTAAAAGTCATCGCTGGGCGTCAGTTCTGTCCAGACGGCAGAAGGCGAAGAACGAAGCAGCTGGGCACCGCGTTAACGTACTCAGTGGACCGAATTTCAAATGTCCAGCCAAAAGCTGCTTCATAAGCAGATTCAGCTGAGAATGCTCTGGCTGCTTCACAAAGTAAGGCGCAGCCGTTTCCATTCATCACACTACCTGGCCAGAAGCAGTATCCTACACCTTCAATGCTGCAGCGTCCATGCAGCTGGAGCACACGCAGTAGGACGCGTCGAGATAGAAGGCGTTCTTCAAGTACCCCCCTCCTCCAAGCAGCCTTGAAACTGGGCACAACACACTGCGGCTCGGGAGCTTCCTTCTCAGATAGACGTGCCGTCACGTTATTCACTCTCGCAGCTCCGTTGCCCACTTGCAGCAGCTGCTACCAAAGCAAAATGCTCCAGAAGTAAAAAGCACTGCCGGGCTGTACTTTCGCCTTGCCGCACGTGAAGCACCATAAACTGTCCGCTGTACTCTTTATTTCCCTTCTCCGCCGCATCTACCACTGTCATCTCTGCATCTCGAAGCATAAAGCTCGGCACAATTCTTCCCAGGGAAAGCTGGAAGAGAAATAGGTAGCAGCACAAGTAGCTGCAAGTGGAACTTTTGTTTTCAACTGCTAACGTGAATCCGAAAAGAAGCGAGCGGCAGCCACGCTTCTTCTTGCAGCCTGTGCGATGCGCACACCAGCTCGGTGCTCTGCGCCCTCATTCGTATGCTCTTCGTACCATGTCGCGCTTTTCATTCTGCCGGAGTCGAAGCGTCGTCTACTTCTCGCCCGGAGAGCACGGTGCCGGAAGAGAAATGCCCCAGCCGACCGCCCTTCCGAAACACACCAGGGCTATGCACTTTTCTCGCAGCGACATACAGCAGCACTTTCGGTCTTTTCTTGTCGTCCAAATGTAAGGGGAAAGATTCTCAGCAATGTCGGGCACAGAGAACAGTTTTAGGTCAACAAGCACGCCCAGAGCTTGCCCGCGACTCGTGGAAACTTGTGTTTGCACACATTCCAGTGGCAGCCCTCTTTCCTTTACAGCCTGCAGAGCGCCGTCAGATCGCGGTGCTCTCTGCACCTGCCTTCTCCCTTCCAAGTACCACTGCGCACAATATAGCCTTGCAGGAAGCAAAGGCGCAGATAGTCGTCTCGCAGAGAAGAACGTGCAAAGACGAAAAGATGTTCTTCCTTTCTCCTCCTTGTCGCCCAGATTGTGGGGCTGTACTGAAAGCCATGGCCAGCGAAAGGCTAATCCAGCAAGTGTTTCTCACCTGATGCATTTCGCTGAGGGAGAGCTGAGGAAAATCCTTGCACAACACACTGTGGATGCGTGCAGTACACATGCTGAAGAGCGGCAAAACTCAAAGCCATCGCTGGGCTTCAGTTCTGTCCAGACGGCAGAAGGCGAAGAACGAAGCAGCTGGGCACCGCGTTAACGTACTCAGTGGACCGAATTTCAAATGTCCAGCCAAAAGCTGCTTCATAAGCAGATTCAGCTGAGAATGCTCTGGCTGCTTCACAAAGTAAGGCGCAGCCGTTTCCATTCATCACACTACCTGGCCAGAAGCAGTATCCTACACCTTCAATGCTGCAGCGTCCATGCAGCTGGAGCACACGCAGTAGGACGCGTCGAGATAGAAGGCGGTCTTCAAGTACCCCCCTCCTCCAAGCAGCCTTGAAACTGGGCACAACACACTGCGGCTCGGGAGCTTCCTTCTCAGATAGACGTGCCGTCACGTTATTCACTCTCGCAGCTCCGTTGCCCACTTGCAGCAGCTGCTACCAAAGCAAAATGCTCCAGAAGTAAAAAGCACTGCCGGGCTGTACTTTCGCCTTGCCGCACGTGAAGCACCATAAATTGTCCGCTGTACTCTTTATTTCCCTTCTCCGCCGCATCTACCACTGTCATCTCTGCATCTCGAAGCATAAAGCTCGGCACAATTCTTCCCAGGGAAAGCTGGAAGAGAAATAGGTAGCAGCACAAGTAGCTGCAAGTGGAACTTTTGTTTTCAACTGCTAACGTGAATCCGCAAAGAAGCGAGCGGCAGCCACGCTTCTTCTTGCAGCCTGTGCGATGCGCACACCAGCTCGGTGCTCTGCGCCCTCATTCGTATGCTCTTCGTACCATGTCGCGCTTTTCATTCTGCCGGAGTCGAAGCGTCGTCTACTTCTCGCCCGGAGAGCACGGTGCCGGAAGAGAAATGCCCCAGCCGACCGCCCTTCCGAAACACACCAGGGCTATGCACTTTTCTCGCAGCGACATACAGCAGCACTTTCGGTCTTTTCTTGTCGTCCAAATGTAAGGGGAAAGATTCTCAGCAATGTCGGGCACAGAGAACAGTTTTAGGTCAACAAGCACGCCCAGAGCTTGCCCGCGACTCGTGGAAACTTGTGTTTGCACACATTCCAGTGGCAGCCCTCTTTCCTTTACAGCCTGCAGAGCGCCGTCAGATCGCGGTGCTCTCTGCACCTGCCTTCTCCCTTCCAAGTACCACTGCGCACAATATAGCCTTGCAGGAAGCAAAGGCGCAGATAGTCGTCTCGCAGAGAAGAACGTGCAAAGACGAAAAGATGTTCTTCCTTTCTCCTCCTTGTCGCCCAGATTGTGGTGCTGTACTGAAAGCCATGGCCAGCGAAAGGCTAATCCAGCAAGTGTTTCTCACCTGATGCATTTCGCTGAGGGAGAGCTGAGGAAAATCCTTGCACAACACACTGTGGATGCGTGCAGTACACATGCTGAAGAGCGGCAAAACTCAAAGCCATCGCTGGGCTTCAGTTCTGTCCAGACGGCAGAAGGCGAAGAACGAAGCAGCTGGGCACCGCGTTAACGTACTCAGTGGACCGAATTTCAAATGTCCAGCCAAAAGCTGCTTCATAAGCAGATTCAGCTGAGAATGCTCTGGCTGCTTCACAAAGTAAGGCGCAGCCGTTTCCATTCATCACACTACCTGGCCAGAAGCAGTATCCTACACCTTCAATGCTGCAGCGTCCATGCAGCTGGAGCACACGCAGTAGGACGCGTCGAGATAGAAGGCGTTCTTCAAGTACCCCCCTCCTCCAAGCAGCCTTGAAACTGGGCACAACACACTGCGGCTCGGGAGCTTCCTTCTCAGATAGACGTGCCGTCACGTTATTCACTCTCGCAGCTCCGTTGCCCACTTGCAGCAGCTGCTACCAAAGCAAAATGCTCCAGAAGTAAAAAGCACTGCCGGGCTGTACTTTCGCCTTGCCGCACGTGAAGCACCATAAATTGTCCGCTGTACTCTTTATTTCCCTTCTCCGCCGCATCTACCACTGTCATCTCTGCATCTCGAAGCATAAAGCTCGGCACAATTCTTCCCAGGGAAAGCTGGAAGAGAAATAGGTAGCAGCACAAGTAGCTGCAAGTGGAACTTTTGTTTTCAACTGCTAACGTGAATCCGCAAAGAAGCGAGCGGCAGCCACGCTTCTTCTTGCAGCCTGTGCGATGCGCACACCAGCTCGGTGCTCTGCGCCCTCATTCGTATGCTCTTCGTACCATGTCGCGCTTTTCATTCTGCCGGAGTCGAAGCGTCGTCTACTTCTCGCCCGGAGAGCACGGTGCCGGAAGAGAAATGCCCCAGCCGACCGCCCTTCCGAAACACACCAGGGCTATGCACTTTTCTCGCAGCGACATACAGCAGCACTTTCGGTCTTTTCTTGTCGTCCAAATGTAAGGGGAAAGATTCTCAGCAATGTCGGGCACAGAGAACAGTTTTAGGTCAACAAGCACGCCCAGAGCTTGCCCGCGACTCGTGGAAACTTGTGTTTGCACACATTCCAGTGGCAGCCCTCTTTCCTTTACAGCCTGCAGAGCGCCGTCAGATCGCGGTGCTCTCTGCACCTGCCTTCTCCCTTCCAGGTACCACTGCGCACAATATAGCCTTGCAGGAAGCAAAGGCGCGGATAGTCGTCTCGCAGAGAAGAACGTGCAAAGACGAAAAGATGTTCTTCCTTTCTCCTCCTTGTCGCCCAGATTGTGGGGCTGTACTGAAAGCCATGGCCAGCGAAAGGCTAATCCAGCAAGTGTTTCTCACCTGATGCATTTCGCTGAGGGAGAGCTGAGGAAAATCCTTGCACAGCACACTGCGGATGCGTGCAGTACACATGCTGAAGAGCGGCAAAACTCAAAGCCATCGCTGGGCTTCAGTTCTGTCCAGACCGCAGAAGGCGAAGAACGAAGCAGCTGGGCACCGCGTTAACGTACTCAGTGGACCGAATTTCAAATGTCCAGCCAAAAGCTGCTTCATAAGCAGATTCAGCTGAGAATGCTCTGGCTGCTTCACAAAGTAAGGCGCAGCCGTTTCCATTCATCACACTACCTGGCCAGAAGCAGTATCCTACACCTTCAATGCTGCAGCGTTCATGCAGCTGGAGCACACGCAGTAGGACGCGTCGAGATAGAAGGCGGTCTTCAAGTACCCCCTTCTCCAAGCAGCCTTGAAACTGAGCACAACACACTGCGGCTCGGGAGCTTCCTTCTCAGATAGACGTACCGTCACGTTATTCACTCTCGCAGCTCCGTTGCCCACTTGCAGCAGCTGCTACCAAAGCAAAATGCTCCAGAAGTAAAAAGCACTGCCGGGCTGTACTTTCGCCTTGCCGCACGTGAAGCACCATAAACTGTCCGCTGTACTCTTTATTTCCCTTCTCCGCCGCATCTACCACTGTCATCTCTGCATCTCGAAGCATAAAGCTCGGCACAATTCCTCCCAGGGAAAGCTGGAAGAAAAATAGGTAGCAGCACAAGTAGCTGCAAGTGGAACTTTTGTTTTCAACTGCTAACGTGAATCCGAAAAGAAGCGAGCGGCAGCCACGCTTCTTCTTGCAGCCTGTGCGATGCGCACACCAGCTCGGTGCTCTGCGCCCTCATTCGTATGCTCTTCGTACCATGTCGCGCTTTTCATTCTGCCGGAGTCGAAGCGTCGTCTACTTCTCGCCTGAGAGCACGGTGCCGGCAGAGAAACGCTCCGGGCTTCTGCCTCTGCCGAAACACACCTGGGCTATCCCTCTCAGCGTTAAGTAGCACAAAATGCTGTCTGCGTTATGGTCCTAATCTTAAGGGAAAGATTCTCGGCTTCGGCTCGCACAGAGAACTTTGCTGGGACAATACATGTGTTTTATTATCCTTTCTCGCAAGAAGACTATGGTGCTTCTTTGGAACTGTTGGCCAGTGTAAGGCTAATCCAGCAAGTGCTTCTCTCCTGACACATTTCTCTGAGCGAGAGCTTCGGCGGACAGTTGGGCTCTGCGAAGCAGAAAGTCTGTGCTTGCACGTAGCGCTGAGGAGAATCTGTGCACAGCGCGCTCTGGATGCGTGCAGTACACACACTAAAGAGAGCCAAAGCTCAATGTCTCAGTTCTGTCCAGCGCCGGAAATTGAGAAGAACGCAGCCCCAGAGCTCTGGGCTGGAGTGTGCGATGGTTATGAGCTGTGCCGCTCTTCTGCGTGTCTACTGCACGCATCCATAGTGTACAGTGCAAGGATTTTCCTCAGCTCTCGCTCAACGAAATGCATTAGAAGGGAAGCACATGCTAGATTAGCCATTCGTTAGCCCACGCTTTCAGTAGAGCACCACAATCTGGGCGACGAGGAAGAGCAAAGAAGAACATCTTTTCGTCTTTGCACGATCTTCTCTGCGAGACATCTCTCCACGTCTTTGCTCCCTGCAAGGCTGTAAGGTGCGCGGTGGTACTTGGAAGGGAGAAGGCAGGTGCAGAGAGCACCGCGATCTGACGGCGCTCTGCAGGCTTAAAGAAAAGAAAGCTACCACTTGAATGTGGTTCAAATACCAATTTCCACGCGTCGCGGGTAAGCTCCGGGTAAGCTTGGTGACCTAAAACTGGGCGCTGAGTGAGACGTAGCCGAGAATCTATCCCTTTACATTCCGGCTCCAATGCAAACAGAATGCGATGCTACTTAGCGCTGCGAAGGAAAGTGCATAGCCCTGGTGTGTTTGGGAAGAATCAGCAGCCTGGAGCGTTTTTCTGGAGCCTTTCTCCGCTGGCACCGTGCTCTCTGGGCGAGAAGTAGACGACGCTTCGACTCCGGCAGAATGAAAGCGCGACATGGTACGAAGAGCATTAAAGAATGAGGGCAGAGCACCGAGCTGGTGTGCGCATCGCACAGGCTGCAAGAGGAAGCCCGGCTGTTACTCGCTTGTTTCCGGATTCACGTTAGCGTTTTAAAACAGAAAGTTCCACTTGCAGCTACTTGTGCTGCTACCTATTTCTCTTCCAGCTTTCCCTGGGAGGAATTGTGCCGAGCTTTTATGCTTCGAGATGCAGAGATGACAGTGGTAGATGCGGCGGAGAAGGGAAATAAAGAGTACAGCGGACAGTTTATGGTGCTTCACGTGCGGCAAGGCGAAAGTACAGCCCGGCAGTGCTTTTTACTTCTGGAGCATTTTGCTTTGGTAGCAGCTGCTGCAAGTGGGCAACGGAGCTGCGAGAGTGAATAACGTGACGGCACGTCTATCTGAGAAGGAAGCTCCCGAGCCGCAGTGTGTTGTGCTCAGTTTCAAGGCTGCTTGGAGAAGGGGGTACTTGAAGACCGCCTTCTATCTCGACGCGTCCTACTGCATGTGCTCCAGCTGCATGGACGCTGCAGCATTGAAGGTGTAGGATACTGCTTCTGGCCAGGTAGTGTGATGAATGGAAACGGCTGCGCCTTACTTTGTGAAGCAGCCAGAGCATTCTCAGCTGAATCTGCTTATGAAGCAGCTTTTGGCTGGACATTTGAAATTCGGTCCACTGAGTACGTTAACGCGGTGCCCAGTTGCTTCGTTCTTTGCCTTCTGCCGTCTGGACGAAACTGGAGCCCAGCGATGGCTTTGAGTTTTGGCGCTCTTCAGCGCGAACACTGCACACATCCACAGTGTGCTGTGCACGGATTTTCCTCAGCTCGACGTACAATCATTTTCTTGCTGTTTCCAGAGTCTAAACTCTTCGTGAAACTCTCGTCAGCGAGATGCGGCAGGAATGAGGCACTTGCTGGATGAGCTTTTCGCTAGCCAAGACTTTCAATACAGCACCACAATTCAGGCAAGAAGCAGGAGAAAGGAAGATCATCCTTTCGTCCTTCCACGTTCTTCTCTGCGAGATGACTATCCGTGTCTTTGCTTCCTGCAAGGCTTTAAGGGGCGCGGTGGTACTTAGAACTGAGAAGGCAGGTGCAGAGAGCACCGGGATCTGACGGTGCTCTGCAGGCTGTAAAGGAAAGACGGCAACCACTTGAATGTGTTGCAAACACAAGTTTCCACGCGTCGCGGGTAAGCTCCGGGTAAGCTTGTTGACCTAAAACTGTGCCAGACGGAGCTGAGACTCTTTCCCTTTGCATTTGGACGACAAGAAAAGACCGAAAGTGTTGCTGTATGTCGCTGCGAGGGAAAGTGCATAGACCAGGCGTGTGTCGGCAGAAGCAGTCGGCTGGGGCATTTCTCTTCCGGCACCGTGCTCTCTGGGCGAGAAGCAGACCACGCTTCGACTCCGGCTGAATGAAAGAGCGACATGGGTACTAAAGAGGCCGAACGAAGGCGCAGAGCACCGGGCTGGTGTCCGCAGCGTACAAACTGAGAAAGGAGCGTTGCTGGCACTCGCCTGCCTGCCCAATTCACGTTAGCACTGAGAAGGAGGAAGTTCAACGACAACTACTTACTTGTGCTACTACTTATCCCTCTTCCAACCATCCCCAAAACCACTGGCGCTTAACTTTAGGCTTCGAGATGCAGCAAACACAGTGGTCGCCTCCAAGGAGAGGGGAAATAGAGAGTGCAGCGGGGAGTTTAGGTGGCTTTACGTAAGGCAAGGGGAAGGTGCAGCCCAGCATTGGCTTTTTCTTCTAGTTCTTTTCTTCAGGAGAGCAGCTAGCAAGCAGGCTGCGAGAGGCAACAATGGGATGGCTCGTCTGTCGGAGAAGCCGCAGTCTACAGTGCTGCAGACTGCTGTGCACAGTTTTAATGCTGCTGTAAGTACACGGTACTTTTGGAACGTCTTCTCTCCTGACTCTCCCATCTCTGGGAGCTCTAGCTGCTTGAACCTGGCCACACTGAAGGTGTGTGGACGTGGTCGCGCTGCGAGTATCAAGTCTTCCAGAGAAGAGGGATAGTCAAGAAATGCTTTCTCACCTGGCCTATCTCTCAGTCCGAACTGTGGCTGCAAACGCTGCGCTGCAAGGGTGGACTTACCCACTTGGAGAGAATGTGATGATGCTCTAGATATAGTTGCGAAGGAAAGTGCTGCTCACTGGAATGTTTCGCCTAGTTCACAGACTTTAAAAGGACTAGGAAGGCCAACGCCTTGTTCTAGCACTTGTTCTCTGCGTGCAGCTGCTGGATGTTTGGAAGGGCTTTGGGATCCGCCAGAGGTGGAGGGTACGATGCTACAGAGAGCTTGAAGGAAAGTGCCTATCTCCAGAGCCTTTGATGCAGTTCAGCGGGTGCGAGTGGCATGTTGAGCATGTTCATGATGGCACAGAAAAGGTTCTGAAAGAAAGAGGCCGTGCTGAAACTGCCTTTACTTTTGCCGCGTAGAAACTGCTCAGCCAACAATGAAAAGATTCGTCTTGCTTCCCCGCTACGCGCAGGGTTACATCCTTTTATGTCTCCAAGAGGCAGGATGCACAGCGGAGCTCTTCCACCAACTGCTTCCACACGACTGGGGCCGCGCCAGCCAAGCGCTTTTTGCCGGGCACTGTCAGCGCTCATGGAAACAACCACACGATGGCGCTGCAGACTTGCAAAAGAAGGCCAAGCACCTGGCCCAGCTCGAAACCACCCCAAGGGCAGACAGAGGCAACTTGCAAACGGCCCTGCACTCAAATCAACGGTGTCAGGACAAAAAGATTGCCCTCATCTTCCCCTTCCAAGAGCACACTCTTCTTTACACCACACCTCTTTGGCCCAAACAAATCTTTTCCCTCTCGCAGATTCCGCCCACCAGCTTGAAACCATCTGGCAAAAACAGGGCTCAAAACAGTGCCAGCTGAGGAAGATCTTGCTGCCTACAACTTCACCTGCACCCCTCAAACTAGCAGCACACACGCTGTTCTCAGCACTCTCCTTCTCAGCTCTAGGTACCATCCTAAGCCTTCCCTCTCCCAGAGTCAGGATCCAAAGGCAACGGCACCAGGGACTGCTCACACACTGAAGGCACCAGGACAAATAGCTTAAGAGCTTGGCCTTTGCATTCCCGCTGACAGCTCAACAGCTCGAACCCAGAGAGAGCTCTGCCTGTTGGGAAAAGCCTTTAAAATCCCTAGGAGTACCTGATGTGCACATCCAAACCCGCCTTCCTTGCCAAAGAGAGCAACTACAAGCCCATCTCCAAAGAAACGGCATCCCCTCCTCCAAAATACAACACATCCAGCGACTGATCCACCTCCAGTATTGAATATGTCCAACAATTGCCCCCACACGCACAGGGGCCAGAAGAGAAATGTCTTGCTGGACTATTCCTCCCCACAGTACCTTAACATCTGCCCTAGCAACACTGGCACTATGTCCTTGCCTTCCCAAGGAAAGGCTCTCCGAGTCTCTTGGCCTTGCCTTGTCTAGTTCTTCTTAAGGTACCCTTGCTCTGCTTCCTTTGCCTGCGTCTGCCTTGCCTCGCACTGCCTACAACTTGCTGGCTTTGCTTTGCCCGGCCTTCCACTCTTTCCCTTGCCTTCCATGCAGGCAAGGCGCTGCAAACCGAGTGCAGGCAATTGTGGGCAAGTCAAGGGAGAGGTAGGCAAGGCCAGAGCAGTGAGGGGAAAGCAAATGGACTGGTAGGCAAGAGAAGGCCCAGAAGTTAGAGGCAAGGCTGGCTGTAGGAAGGAAGGGCCACTGATGGGAAGGCCAGGCAGAAACAGGAAGGGCTCAGCAAGCCAAGGCCCTGGAGGAAAACAGTAGGCAGGTCATATGCGGGGCAGGGCCCTGCAAAGGAATGCAAGGCTACAGAGGGCTAACAGGGCAAGGCAAGGCAACTGTTGTGTTGCCAAGGCAAGGCCAGGCAAGGCAGGTGAGAAGTACATTCAAGGACTGCTGGTACACAAAAGTGGCCAGGACCAAGTGCTCTGTGTGGCCTTGATCCCGCGTGGGTCATCTCTCCTCTGTACCTAAAAGACTTGAGCTACCTGCTTTCCCTTGTATGCAAAAGAACTCTCTTTCTGGTCCCCGAGCTCAAGGGCAAAATGTGGATTGCCCCTCCAAGGTTCAAGACATGCAAGGATTGCTCCCAGACAAAGGCTGCCCACAGAGATGAGTGTGGCAACATGCGTCCTCCCCTGGTCTTCCTCTCATGGGATCCTGAAACACCGGAGATGCTTGAGAGCTTTGAGATTCCTCGGAGGAGCAGAAAGGGCAGGGCAAGGCCCAGAAATGTCATTGAAAAGGGGTGTTGAATTCCAGGTGGGGGAGGGGTGAGCAAGGTCATGCAAGGCAAGGGAGGGGTTCAAGAGCAAGGCAAGGCAAGTGGTGGCTTTGCGAGGCGAGGCAAGGCAATGAGGGTCCTAGAAGGAAAAGGAAAGATGAGGCCAGACCTAGACGAATGTGAAAGGAAGTCAGGTGGGGGATGGGTGAGCAAGTCAGTGCAAGGCAGGGGAGAAAAGGCAGGTTGAGGGAAGGCTACAGAGGGGGCAGCAAGGAAATGCAAGGCATGGGGAAGCATGCGAGGAGTGGGTGCTGCCAGCCGGCGGGGATGGCAGGGGTGGGGCCACTGCAAGTAGCATGGTGGGGATGTGGAGGGGGTGTTAGTGTGCGGGAGGTGTGTGTGTGTGTGTGTGTGTGTGTGTGTGTGCAGTGGAGTGCAGGGTAAGTGCAGGTGTGTGTGTGCGTATACGGGGGTTTTGTGCCAGGTGCTGTGCCGGGGAGAGCCATTCCACCGCAAGGAAGGTGTGGGAGTGAAAGGAGTAAGATAGATGTGTCTTTACAAAGAGACCGTGTGAATCTCTCCTTAGACGAGGCTAGGAATTTACAGGGAGGGAAGTAACAGAAGAAAGTATTCGTTCTAGAAACTGTTACTAATCAACAGAGACTGTTGCTCAGCCAAGGCCCTGCTAAATTCCTGAACCTAGAGCAAGGCAGCAAAGACTTCCCAGCATTAGGAATAGTTTGGTTTTCTTCCTTTTCCATTCCAAAAGGGGAGTGCATATTAGAGGGGGGCATAGAGTAGGCAGTTCCGGAAGTCTGTAATTCCCGAGTACCTCAGAGGGTGCTGTTGCCAGGAACTTAGCATCAGAAGGGGGCTGCATCCCGCAATCATTTGAGAGACTCCATGGCAAAAGCCCCATGGCCTCTCCCTGGAGTTGAAGAATGTTACAGGACTCCTCTGTCTCCTTTTTGGTGGATGAAGAAACTCAGAAAGCCACACTTCTGCCAGAACTCTCCAAGATGCCCCCTTTGCTCCCCGTGACTCCATCACTGCCCAGGAAGCTGTCTTTTCTACCACAGCAGTTTGACATACAGTTAAAAGTCGTGTGGCAGAGAAAAAAGGCAAGAATTGGTTTCCAAGGGATGGCAAACAAGAGATACCAGAACCTTTGGCCCTACCAATATTAAAGCAACTCCATTAAGAGAGTCCTTGCACTTCCTGAGGATTGGCAGAAGCCTATCTTATGACGTATGTTGCTGGGGGTCTTTTTAGACTGGCAAAAGGAGCTGTTGAAGGTTGCTTGATCTGTGCTAAAGCCAACAGCCAAGTTACAAAGTAACTTGCTAGGGGAGGGAGGCCTTGGGCTGCATGGCCCTTCCAAAGATGCCAGGTGGATTTTCCGGAGATGCCCCAAGTGGCAAGGCTTAATATCTTCTGGTAATCGTATGTCAGCTAGCAAGGTGGCCAGAAGTATTTCCAACTACTTCAGTAATGACAGGATCAGTTCTTAAGGCATTTTTGGAACAAATCATTCCAAGATACAGCATTGTAGAAGCAATAGACTCAGATAGGGGAACTCATTTTGCAGGAAAGGTCCTTCAAGGGGTTTTGGCTTCTTTAGGAACACAATGGAACCTCCATAGGCCCTGGCACCCCCAGAGCTCGGCTCGGGTAGAAAACAATGAAGAGAGAAATAAACACCTTTTGAAGCTGGTAATAGAAACCAAGATGCCATGGGTAGGGCTCTGGACATTGGCTTTGGTGAGAATGAGCGCCCAAACCAGAAGAGAGATTCAGTTATCTCCCTTTCAATCGTTGTTTGCAATTACCCTGGTAAGTCTCCACCTAGTGGGGGGGGGGGGGGGTAGAGGCAAGTGATGTATATTTAAAACCATCTGTGGCCAGGATCCTGCTTCTTGTGAAACCCCTTCAACAGGAAGCTCAGCCGGCACAAGTCCGGCCTTTGGACTTTGTTGCTTGTAACATCCAACCAGGAGATTGAGTCCTAGTTAAGGAGTAGAAAGAAGCGCCAGTGCTGGTGAAATGGCGTGGCCCATTCCAAGTGTCACTGACGACAGAAAACAGCCGTCAAGTAAGCTGAACACAGGTGAACCCGTCCCTCTCGGGTCAAGGTCTCTGAAGCCTCGGAGATTTGCACATCTCAGTTGGAGGAGAAGGCCGGGAGGCCGTGACTGACACTCTGCAGGAGTGGGCCGGAGCAGTAGGCAGTGCTTCGACATCGGAAGAAGCCCCGCAGTCCTACCTTCAGACCGTCTGCTGAAATAGACTGTATAGGCATCCCTCCTCTAGAATCTCCACTCACTTGGGGGCTAATACTTGTGGCCATTTTGTTACGTTAAGTGGTTTCTGTGTCTTCAATTGCCACAGGTGCTGCAGAAGACAACGGGAAAATTAGACTAGCTAATTAGATGACACTATTAAAACATTTTCCTTACTAATTCTACTTTGATATGGTCAGCTGAGTTTAGGCCAGGAGTGGGAGAATCAATTTGCAGCCTTAGGAGAAGAAGTAGCAAAAGTTTTTAACCTTAGCAATTGCTGGCTCTGTGGAGGGCCAGGAGGATCTGAAGAGTGGCCATAGTTGGCTAGCCCAGCTGAACCTAAATGGTGGGTCAATGTGAGGGCCACAGTGGGATGGGATTTGGGGCCAAAGAAGGAAGTTCATGGCCACTTCATTCTTCTCCAACAGGCACTTATTGCCTAAATAGGATAGGGCATGTCTATGTAGGAAAAGGCAATTGTCAATTGACTTTCCCTCTGGGCTTGAACAACTGGGTTTGGACCCCCAATTGCCCTCCTTCCAATTGTTCCAAATATCAAGGCAAATGCAATCAAATACCTGTTCGGCTCACTAACAGTAGCTGCGTAAGGCGTTCTTATCACACTTGCCAAAAATATTTGGAAGCCTGTAAAGCAATGGGGAGGGACAAGGGGTTTTTTTGACCACCTGTTTTTGAGCAGTCCCCACAAAAATTCCACAAGTAGAAGACATGTTGTTTGTGATTATCAGTGGGAATGGCCACACCGGATTGGAACTCAAAGCCTTTTAGTGAGTTCTGCTCCAAATCCAACCAAGCAGCTTGCAGATGTAAATGTAGGTGGGAACCCTGTGCGGGAGCTTGGAAATGCAAATGCTGGGACCCTTATGGTGGGGCAACTCTTGTTGGGGGACCGTTAGGCCCGGGAATCCTACTGTATTTTGAGCCACCAATTGATGACCATGGGTAGGTTCCTTTGCTAATGGAACACGGGCTTTGAAAGGACAGTATTGGATTTGTGGCCATGCTTAGCTCAGGTTACCTCCAAACTGGTCAGGGATATGGTATATTTAGTAGACTGTTGTTCTTTTTGCTACTACAAGTTCTGGGAAATCGCTTAGGAATCAAAATCTGTGATGATTTAATTAGAGAAAAGCAGTCAGCTGATGCAGCCCTGGCTGGAGGGAGCACCCCAAAACGGGGAAATGATGAACGGCCAACAGAACAAGTTACCCAACACGATGGACCAGCCCCTTGGAAACCTAAGGAATTAATCCCAGATGCCTGGGAACCCACTTATCATTTGAAGGAGATAATTAGGTTACAAGCTGTCTCGGAAATAATTACCAACCAGCCAGCCACAGCTCTTGACCTTTTTGCTGACCAACCCACTTAAATGAGGAAAGCGGTATTTCAACATTGGATGGTATTAGATTATCTGTTGGCAGAAGAAGGAGGAGTTTGTGGGAAATTAAATGACTCGAGCTGCTGTTTGCAAGCAGATGACAGCGGAAAAGTGGTCAAACAAATAACAAAGGAAATAACGTCAGCTCGTGGACCTGTCCAAATGTTGAAAGGATGGGAATGGGACATATTTTCATAGTTAACTGGCCAGCTATGGGCTAAAAGAATACGATTTCTCCTCTTATATGCTATAGCAATTCTCATCTTTTTACCATGCGTGACACCATGCTGGCTGCAGCTCTTTCAGCAGGTGCTCAAGGGGATGCCGCTAGCAGCCATGCCTACCTGATCCAGAAATGACTACAAAAGGACAGAAAAGAATGTCACTGCAAATAATAGCAAAACCCAAGAAGACTCCAGAAGAAAAAATTAAATCCATGGTAATTAAGGTTTGTAAAGACAAATACAGAGCAAATAAAAAGAGGAGGGATTAAAAGGAATGAGATGGATGAGTATTTACAAAGAGACCGTGTGAATCGGCCTGTAGACAAGGCTAGGAAGTTATGGCTAGTGAAGTAACAGAAGAAACTAGGAGTTCTCTAGAACTGTTACTAATCATCAGAGACTGTTGATTAATCAAGGCCGTGTTAAATTCCTGAACCTAGAGCAAGGCAACAAAGACTTAAGAGCATTAGGAATGGGGTTCTTTTCTTTCTTCTCGATGCCAAGAGGGGGGTGCATATTAGAGGGGGGCGCATAGAGTAGGCAGTTCCGGAAGTCTGTATCTCCCGAATACCTCAGCCAGTGGGGAAAAGGAAGAGGGTGCTGTGGCCGGGAACTTGGCATCAAAAGGGGGCTGCATCCCGCAACCGTTTGACAGACGCCATGGGAAAAGCCCCATGGACTCTCCCTGTAGTCGAAGAATGTTGCAGGACTCCTCTGTCTCCTTTTCGGATATAAACCTCAGGCATCGTGGATTAATTTTCCCTAACGGCAGCGACCTGCCGCGTGGTCTCCGTGCTCCTCTCCAGCCCCCCGGGACGTGTAAAATAGTTCCCAGCGGCTCCCACCGCGCGTTGCAGACGGCTGCGCGGCCCCGGGGCTGCCCGCAGTGCTCCCCTGCCCCGCCAGGGCTGCCCGCGGGCTGCGGAGCCGCCTCGCCACCGGCGCGGCCAGGGCCGGGGCCCTTCTCGACAGCAGCCGAGGGGCTGCGGAGCGGGCGGCTGCCGGACGATCAGCTATTTTATGCCGCGCGGTGCTGCCGCCTCCATCTAGCTCTCCATCACGCCGCCGCCCGCCGCCCGCCTGGCGCGCTCACGCTCGGCCGCGCTCGCCGCCCGCCCAGCCTCGCCGGAAGCTCTCCCGCCCGGGCTGTGCCCCGGCTCCGCCGGCAGCTCGGCAGGGCCCGGCCGCACGCGTGCTGCGTGGCTCGGAGCAGCCGCGTTGCGCCGCAGGCGACGGGGAAGGCGGGGCGGGCCGGCGCCATCGTGGTAGCGCGAGGAGAGGAGCGCCCGGGCGGGGCGGCGAGCGGCGCGGCGGTGAGCGCTTCTGCTTCCTGTCGCTCGGCGGCCGCCCACGGCAGGTGCCGTGTGAGCCCGCGGAGCGGCGGGGCCGGCCGGGCGGTGCGCGGCGAGGCTTTCGGCCAGCGGCGGCCACAGCGAGAGGCTGCTGGCACTGCCCGTGCCGGTGGAGAGAGCGGGGATCCGAGGCCGGCCTTCCCCGGGCGACGAGGGGAGGCCGCCTTTGCCGCGCTGCCCTCCGTGCAGCATGTGGCCGATTCCGGCGAACCCGGGGTCTCCGCAGCGGCGCGGGCGGGAGGGAGTGGGGAGCGCGCTCGGTGCCGTGCCGGCCGCTCCCGGCCAGCGCTGCGCTGCGCCGAGGCGTTTTCCCGCCCGTCCTGGGAAGGACATAAGCGACACCGTAGTTGGAGCTTAGCTGTCAGGGGGAACAACTTCTCTCTGTGAAAAACGAAGTTCACTCTCCTGTGAGAATTTAAAGGGGTTTAATATAAAGACAATAAGAGACACATCAAATAAAGCAACGGGGTAACAGCCAGTTGCCTTGGCGCTCTGCCAAGAGCACACCTGATGCCAGAGGTCAGTCCTTTTTATACCGTTTTTACTGTCTGTTCTTTATTCATATTAAAACTTTTCCTGGAGCTGTTCTGCATGGCCACTCCTTGGTTCCGCCTTTTTAGAGCGTGCCTAGTCTTCTGCCTTGTGGTTTTATTTCTCTTGATTCTTGGGGTTGGGCCCGCTAGGCAAGAGTCGATGGTAGGGTGGATTTCTTAATTCTCCAGACAGTCAGGGCTGATTGCAGCTTTGGGCCTCTTCGTCTCTCCGGGCAGAGTGGTGATAAAATCTCCCGGACTCTCCTGGCCGCCCGTTCTCCGGGCGGAGTAGCCTTTGGGCCCTTTTGCTCCCTAGACAAAGTGTTGATTAGCAGCTTTTCGGGCCTCATCCTCTGTTCGTTTGGAGGTTATCTTACGTGCTCACACTTGCTAACATTCTTGCTAAAAAGAGAGAAAACTACATCCACACAGCAGAAAGCATTTCTAACGTTATATAATATCTACTTTATACTTTGCGAGAAGCTAATATAATATATGTTTATAACAATCCCCCCTTTTCTATTTTATAAATCATTTGGCTTGAGCAATAATTCTTTTTTCTTGGCTTCTAATGTCTGTTCGTTCTTTTCACAGATCAATTTGGCTTCTTCAAGAGGGTCTTTTGTATCACTTTGTCTTTTTAATACCATAATTTTTTGTGCTGTTCCAGACATAGCCAACTTTGGGTCAGTAGGCATTGCCACAACTTGCATGCCTTGAACTATGCTGGTGATTAGCCGAATAAAGCAGGGGATCAAGCAAGGGAGAAATATTAGACTAGCTGTAGCACATAAGAGGAAGAAACCTAGCTTCTTCCACCATTCTTTCCCCAATATGCCATCCCACCAGTTAGCAGACATCATTGATTCCCATTTTTGGACTGGTACATGGGCTATTTTTCTGATTTGGTTGGCCATATCTAGAACGGCATCCCCATTGTCATCAATTTTTAAACAACAGTCCGATGTATTGAACTTCCTGCACACACCGCCTTCTTCGGCCAGTAAATAGTCTAAAGCCAGCCTATTTTGATGTATTGCAGCTCTGGTTTGGCGTTGCTGGCTGACTATTAATTCCATAGCCCCAGCTGTTTCATTGGTTATGATTTCTACAAGAGCTTGGAGTCTGATGATACGATTCAGCATGTAAATTGGGGTCTGATATCCCCAACTTCCATCTTGTGCTTAGGTAGCTGGCCCATCTGTTTCTAATATTCGTTCAGGGGGCCATTCCTCATCTTTCCATTTTTGGAATCCTCCAATTAAATCTCTTTTCTTTCTTTTGAAGTCTTCATAGAGAGGTATACCTAATTGATCTCCCACTGGTTCTGGGAAAAGGAAAAACCCTGGTTGAATGATTCTTAGTGTACAACTCCCTTTCCAATGTGAAGGGAGTCTTGGGGATGCCCTTTTCCCACATATCCAAAAGAAGCCATCTGGTGCTTTCCAATAATCACCTTCTTGTTGATTTATATTCTCCCCAAATTTGGCTATTTCTGGGATTCCAAAATAAGGATTTTTCCTCGTGTCATTACACTGAAAGAGTCCAACTTCATGATCATATACACAGTCTTTTCCTTTTTTCTGGGCTCAATACCAAGTTGGTTTTTCTGGGACCCACCACCTTGAAGTTTTGTTACTCACTTTATAGCTTTTACAGGGAGTGTTTCCTACTTCATTAAGAAAGTTTATCCCAGTTCGCCAGAGGCATTCTTCCCCTATCACTGTTGAACTTAAAATCCACCCCTCAGGTCGGTTCCCCCCTCTTATATTTGTCCGGTTCCATTTAAGGAGTTCTACCGGGCCTACGCTGCTACCTTTCCGTGGCCATTCTTCTGTCATTAAAGCTCCTCCACAGACCCAACAGTTGGTTATGTTAAGTTCTTTACCTATCCTCTCCCCCAATTCCACAAACAGGTTTTTTCCTAACCTTGGGGTTTTTTCCTCTTTGTTGTTTGAGCTTTGCATACAGGTCCTGGCGTGGTGAGGTGAATATAGGGCGAGGTTGCTGTGCTGGCTTTGTATCTTTACTTACCACTTGCTCTTTTACCAAATCTTGGACTGTTCCCCTGGTGGCAGCTGTGGAGCAAATCTATTTTTCTCCTTTTGGACAATTGCTTCTTAGTCTGTTTCCACTTGTTCCTTAATTTTCTGTAATCCAATATTTTTCTCCCTTATGCATGCAAATACCCAATTTGGATGAGTCATAACAGTGACTGTTGATATGGGTATGAGTAATAAGAAAGAAGCCCCGGTGTCTTTCCATGTAGAGCTTTCGATAGCATTTGTAACATGGTCTTGCCGGTGTCCCAAAAGGGACCAGGAGAAGTGACAAAAGAAGGAATAACAGAGGTCCGGCATGGCTTATGAGGTTGCAACCCATAGCAGGTGTATTGGATCTTCTCGGTGGCGAGTACAGTGGCCGACCCGGTCTTGCCCTCTATTTCCTTGTCACTTCCTTTGTAGCTTTTAGGCAAATTTCTTTTGGCACCTTTTTAACTGTAGTATCTTATCGTATCTTAGGTGTTTCCCATTCAACAGGCACTAGTAATTCCCATCTGCAGAGCAAAGTTATTGCTTTTGTTGCTTATGATTTTGTCTGGATAGGGGGTTGATTTTGTGCTTGACACCCTTTACAACTAGGGTGTCGACGGTGTGAAATGCCAATTTCCCTCTAGATTAATTACTTATATTTGACGTGGTTGGCATGCCCCGTGTTAGAATGATTCAAACAGGGTATATGATGTGGCACTGATGGAAGTTGTGATTCTCCCCCTTCTTAATACAAATCACAGGCTAGAATCAGGACATGAGAGTTCCCTGTTTGATCCAGTCCCAACCCTTCCTGTTTGAAGTGAGAATATTCTTCTCCACGATGTCCCAGAATTTGTCCAGGGGCCACTGATATAAATTTGGCTTTTACTTCTCAGTTAGGTGTGATTCTTTGCATATCCCTTGGATTATTTAGATTGTTCTAGCTCATTGCCACCTGGTCTCCGTTTAAGAATCAATTTGGTATCACCTGGTTTGGATATTACAGTCCACTCTTCAGGTTCTTTTACAGGTCCTTTGATTCTGCTGGCATGGATCTACCCTCGTTCCTTGGTCTGGATTGCGGCCTCAGTCATCAGCAGTACCTGAAAAGGACCCTCCCATTGTGGAGTCAAAGATTGTTCTTTCCATGTTTTTACTAGTACCCATTCCCCTGAATGGATATTATGAATTTTGAACTCCAAAGCTGTGGTTTGAGGGATCATTCCTTTCAGCCGCAAATTTTCAAGTGTTCTGGCAATTGCGGTGACATATTTTTTGACACTTACTTCTCCTACTTCATAAGTGGCTGTTTCATGTTGAGCAGTAAGGAAGGGTAATCCGAACATCATCTCATAAGGAGACACTCCCAGGTCTGACCTGGGCTGTGTTCGGCCTCTCAACAGAGCCAAAGGTAAGCATTTTACCCATGACATTTGAGTTTCAATCATTAATTTTGTTAAAGTTTTTTTCAAAGTCTGGTTCACTCTTTCTACTTGGCCTGAACTTTGTGGGTGCCAGGGGGTATGTAATTCCCATTTTATTCCCAAGGCTTGAGTTATTTGTTGTAAGACTTTGGATGTAAAATGTGTTCTTCTACCTGAGTTTATTTTATTAACCATTCCATATCTGGGAATAATTTGTTCCAGAAGGGTTTTGCATACTATGTTAGCTGTAGCTCTAGTAGCAGGAACTGCTTCTACCCAACAAGTTAGGTGGTCTGCTATTACTAATAGGAACTTCCATCTCTGTACTTGAGGAAGTTTAGTGAAATCTACTTGGATACTTTGGAATGGTCGCAGAGCTAACTCACGGCCTCCTAATGTTGTTTTTCTCATTATTTTCCTAGTCACTCTTTGGCAAGTTCTACAGTTCCCAGTTATTTGTTTTGCTACCCCAAAGATTCCAATACACCCATAATTTTTTAGAAAATGATCACACAAGCTAGCTTGAGTACCCCAATGAGTTTTTTGATGCATATCTTCTAATATTCTCTTAGTGAGTGGCTTATTAAGTAACTGTCTCCCATCAGGAAGTTTCCGTTTTCCAGATTGATCTTGTTCTCCCCCTATCTTAAATAATTCTTTTTCTTCTTCTTTACTAAATTTGGGGATTTCCAATTCTCCCCTTTCTGGGGTCAGGATTAACAGAATTGGTTCAGTCCCATTTTCTGCTGCATCTTTGGCTTCTTGGTCTGCTAGGTTATTCCCTCTTATTTCTGGGGTCATCCCTTTTTGGTGTCCTTTGATATGCACTACGGCTATTTCTTCAGGCAATTTTAATGCTTCCAACACTTCTGAAATCAGGCCTTCATGTATCAGTTCTTTCCCCTTTGAATTTAGTAAACCCCTTTCTTCCCAGATCTTTCCAAAGGTATGTACTTTGAATCAGTATAGACGGTCCCCTTTTTGTGTGCTAAATGCTCCAGTGCTCTCTTTAGAGCGTATAATTCACAAGACTGCGCCGACCAATTTGAAGGTAGTTTTCCTTTTTCGATGGCCTGCATATTTATCCCATCGACTAAGGCATATCTTGACATTCTTTTTCCTTGCAAGCATCTGGATGAACCATCCACATATATTCTTTCCTCTTCTAAGAGGGCTTGTTCAGCTAGATCTTCTCGAACTTTTGTTTGGTATTGAGTAATTTCTAAGCAATCATGTGCCAGGTCATCTTTTGGTTCTTCATACAGGAATTGGGCCGGATTGAGGCTTTTGCTTGCTTCTATAGTTAGATCATTACTGTCAATCAGAATTGCTTCATATTTTAATAGCCTGGAGTCTGTTAACCATTTTTCAGCTTTTTGATTTAGCACATTTCGGACCGCATGGGGTGTGTATACAATCAGTTTACTTCCAAAGGTGAGCTTACGGCTCTCCTCCACCAAAATAGCGGTAGCTGCTATGGCTTGAATGCATACTGGCCAGCCACGGCTTACTGGGTCCAATAGTTTAGCTAAATAAGCTATTGGTCTTCTCACCCCTCCCCATTCCTGGACTAATACACCATGAGCTACTCCATTTTCTGCATTCACATATAAATGAAAGGGTTTTTCTAGTGAGGGTAAGCTTAGGGCTGGTACCGAGGCTAGTTTCAACTTCAGTTTTTCTAATTTATTATCATCATCATCTTTGGTCCATTGTATATTGTCTCCCCCTGTTAATTTTTCATATAAAAATTTTACTGCTTGTGTATATCTTTCAATCCATAATCTGCAATATCCCAGTAGCCCCAGCAGTCTCCTAACCTCCTTTTTTGAAGAGGGAGGAGGGAGGGATAAAATCCCTGTAATTGTTTCAGGACTTAGTTGTCAGCTACCTTTGCTTATCAGGTGGCCGAGATATTTTACTTCTGATTCCACAAACTGTAATTTCCTTTTTGATGCCTTTAGTCCCTTTTTCCCAAGAAAATTTAGAAGCTTTATGGTAGCTCCTTTAACTTTCATTTCATCTTCTCCTGATATTAGAAGGTCATCTCCATATTGGATAAATTGTATTCCTGGGGGAGTGGGGAAGGTTTGTAGTATTTCTCCCAAGGCTTGCCCAAATAAATTTGGGGCCTCACAATAGCCCTGTGGCAGTTTAGTCCACCTCAACTGGTTCTTTTTCCCTGTGTTTGGATCTTCCCATTCAAAGGCAAAAATATTTCGGCTTTCCTCTGCCAGTGGGCAGGCCCAAAAGGCATTTTTAAGATCTACCACACTAAACCACTGATGTTGAGGTGGAATTTTGCTTAAAAGAGTGCAGGGATTAGGAACCATAGGGTAGCAGGCCCGTGTTCTTTTGTTTACTTCTCTTAAATCTTGCACTAATTTATAATTTCCATCAGATTTCTTTACTGGGAGAATAGGGCTATTATGAGGGGATTTACAAGGTTCTAGTGTCCCATCCTTTATTAATTCTTCTATCACTGGTTTTAAGCCTTTTCTCCCTTCTAAAGATATAGGGTACTGATGTACACAAATGGGACCTTCTTCTTTTTCAATTGTGACCCTTATGGGGTCAAGATCTAGTCCACCCCTATTCCCTTCCCTAGCCCAAACCTCTCTGTTAATTTTGCTTTCATCTTCTTGGCTAAGTTTAAACACTTTGGCCGTCATTTTCCCTTCTTCTGGTATGACTCCAATCCCCAGTTGGATTTGTAAATCCCTTCCCAATAAATTGCTGCCAGCCTCAGGAGCTAACAAAGCATCCCCTATCCCTATTTTTGTTTCCCCTTCAATAACCACATCTTTAATGACAGGGACCTTAAATCCTTCCCCCTTTGTGTCGGGAAAGGCGCGGGAGACGAGCTCATGATTTCATGATCGGCAAGCCTCGATTTTATTGTCTTTTCATCTCTTATTTATACAACACTTAAACAGCTCATACATATTGCAAAACCTGAGCTCACGATTGGTCATCTTCTCTCGTGGGAACAACACACCCCGCGGTGATGGTTTCTTCATTCCAGTCTGCTCTGGCTTGTGTCCTGTTGGACACCCTGTTGATAAGAAACCCCTTTTCCCACGACAGGCTAACTCCTACATCCTGCAAGGCTCTATCTTATCATGTCCTCTGCTGCGCAGCCATTCCTCAGATAAGCTCTCTACACTTCCCCCGTTTTCTTTATGTGCTATCATGCTCAGAGTTGTTGTTTTTAGGAGTACCCTCTTGATACAAGTTAGAGCGCAGCTGAACAGGACTAATCCTACCAAAACCATGATCAATAAGAGAAACAATGTTTTTACCATGCTTTTTACCCAACCACCCAATCCCAGTTCACTGACCAGCCCATCTAGGCCAAAGAAACCTGTATCTTCCTTAATTTTTTGAGAGTGATTTATAAGTTGTTGAATCTCTGCATGAATAGAGCGAGAATGATCATTTAGATCCATGCAGCATAATCCCTCAAATTCTTCACACCCGTGTCCATGAGCTAACAACAGAAAATCAATAGCAGCTCTATTTTGTAATACAGCATGTTGGACTGTGCTTAAATCATCTGCAAGTGCGGACAGTACTCTACTTGTTTCATTTGCTTGCTTCACTACCCAGCAGCTTAATCTCTCTATATTGCGATGAGCTCGAGCTGCTGCCCCTCCAGGCAAAAATAGTGATGAAAAAATTACCTCCCACTTGTTCCACAAGGTCAATTCATCATCACAATTTGATTGGAGGGTCTGGGATAGGTCTCTGCGCCATCTGGTGGGGTGGGTTTTATTTGGGTGGTGTTGTGGAAGGGCTAAACTAAGCTGTCCGATTGTACACGGACCGCCAACGGGCAAGGTAGGGATGCCGGACCAAGCACGATTTCCGCAAATTAGAAAATATCCAGGGGGCAGCCTTCTGGGTATGACTGTGCCTGGTGCAGGTTTTTCCTGTGTCCTACCAGTGTGGTTGCACCACGATTTTTCCCATTCTAAACTGTTCCCTATGGGAGACAACCAAGTAGGAGTAGATACATTTTTCCAGCAGTTGGTATGCGTGCCTTCAGAGCAGTGTGAATTCCTGCTATCTATATAAAAGCAACTAGTGGCGTTTAAAGAATCAATCAATTCAATCTCTTGCGGCTCAGGCCCAAATGGGAGGCGGTCATCCCAAACGTCATACTGCTCGAAACTTTCAATGATGTTATTGCCAGTAATTCGGCCTGATCGGAACCCTGTATCATTGGCGGCTGACCTGAAATGGAGCCAAGTTGTATATGTTAGGGGGACTCCTATTAGGCACGTAAGAAAAGGAGTACTTGGGGTAGCTAAGCTGGCACAGAACGTAGTTGTATTTAATTCGTGTGCCAAAGATACCCAAACATTTTGCCTTGGATCGAATAGCTTAGGAGGGTAGCTATGCTTGAGGGCCAAAGTGCCTGGGACGCTTAGAAGACCCAATACGGCGAGTATACCGGCGGCACACATTGTCCCAGTCACGGGGTTTAACCTGCCACAGCTCTGGGACATCAAGGCCTGTCTTGCGACGGGCTTCTAGGATAGCGGAACGTTTGTTAGCTAGTATTTTCTCTGCAATATGCTTTAATTCCCACCGCAATTCTCTTAGGTGGAGGTCTTCAATATTTTCTAGTAACGCTAAACTCTGATCTAGAGGTACTCCCGTTAGTTTACCAAGATTTTCCTGAGCTGATGCTCGATTCCACTGAAACTCACAATTGAGACACCTTAACTCTGTGGACACTTGTCGCTGAAAGATCCACCACTGTAAATTACAACCTCTGCAATGAATTCTAACCCGAGCTAAATGGCAACGATTATAACAAACAATGCATGAGCGTTAGCAATGTGGCAAAAAGTCCGCGTATAATCGGGGAATGAGGGACTCTTCAATTTCCCGTTCAGAGTCTATTAGAAATTTAGTATGGAATTCCTCTCCGGTGTTATGTAGCACTTGTGAGACCACCTGTTGGAGTCGTCTCTTCTTCCTCTGTCGCGGACTGTCCCTGCGTATAAGCTGGCTTAGTCCATTTGGCAGGGATCCACTGCGGTCCTGTCGGGGTAGAAACACAAACATAACCTCTGCCCCAGTACAAAACTTTGGCTGGATCCTGCCATAATCCTGACTGGGGGTCTTTAAATCTGACCCACACTTCTGGTTGCGGATTAGAAGGTGGGGTAAAATGGATTATGGCAGGAGGAGACTGTCTATCTCCAAAAATGCAAAGATAATTTAAAACAAATAAGCATTTCAGTAGCTTGTCTTGGGTATTAGGAATGTCAGGATATTTTTCTAGATATTGTTTTAATGTACCGTGTGCTCTTTCCACAATTGCTTGACCCGTGGGGGAGTGAGGAATTCCCCTTTTGTGGACAATATTCCATTGGGTCATATATCTGGCTATTCGCATACTGCAATAGGCGGGCCCATTGTCTGTCTTAACTGTTATAGGGACTCCCATAATAGCAATACAGCTATTCATATGGCGTTCAACATGTTTGGCTGTTTCTCCTGCTTGTGCAGTTGCCCACATAAAATGACTATAGGTGTCTATAGTAACATGAACATATTTTAGCCGTCCAAAGCTGGCGACATGAGTGACATCCATTTGCCAAATTTCGTTAGCCTTTAGGCCCCTGGGGTTAACACCTGCTCCCAAACCTAGCCCCTTATTGTGGAAACTGCACACGGGACACGCTTTAACTATGGCTTTTGCCTCTTCGATTGGGATACCGAATTCCCTTGACAAGCCTTTGGAATTCTGATGAAAAATAGCATGGCTTTCTCGCGCCATTGTTTGTTTTGGGAGAATGTTTTGGGCAAGCGAGACAAGTTTATCTGCTCTTTCGTTTCCTTCACCCAGGCCTTCATTCCACATGTGGCTGCGAATATGGAGAATGGAATAGGGGTGTGACCGTTCTCTTAGGGCGCGTTTTAGTTGCAGAAAGAGTTCATAAAGCCTTTTGTTTTGTACTTCCTTAATGACTGCATCCTCAATTCTTGAGGCGACGCCCACTACATACAGCGAGTCCGAAACTACGTTTAAGGGTCCTGTGAGGTGGGTTACTGCCCAAACGACTGCAAGTAATTCTAAGGTTTGCAGGGTATCATCTGACGAGGCGTTTATTAAATGCTGATGCCATTGCTGGTCTTGTTTCCATACGACGGCTGCTTTCCTTGTCTTTCTTCCGGCGTCTGTGAATGCAGTAATGGCATTGTGGATAGGCTTATCTTCTCGCAAGGGTTTTGAAATCCAGTTCCATGCTCCTATCCACTGTAATGCCTTGGGAAACAGGGGACCAGTCTGAATTTTGGCTCCTGAGGACAACAGCGCTTCCGTGAGTGATGAAGAATTTAGCAAGTACCAGTCCAAGGCAGGTTTTTCCATTGGGAGATTGATGCACTCAGGTTCTTGTCCTCCAATTTCCAGAATGCGCAAACGTCCTTTCTTAATTAAATTAGCCAAATTTTCAAGTTTTGTGGTAATAGTTTTTCGTTGCTGCAACTGTGGTGATATCCATTCTAAAACCGTCAGCTCCCCCGTTTTCTTTAGCTGCGTAATTGCGCCGAGGAGGTGAGTTTCAGAATTCCAAATAGTAAGAGAGAGGGGGATGTCTGGATTAAGACGCGAAACAAAACCGTCTGTGATACAGGTGGTGATTTGTTGTAGAGCTTCTCGCTGCTGCGGCGTTAGGTGTACCGGTGTGCATGGATCTGATCCTTTTAGTAAGGGACGGAGCTGGTCTAAAAGAACATTAGGGATTCCTACTATTGGCTTTAACCACTGCAGATCACCTAACAGTTTTTGAGCGTCATTTAAAGTGGTGATTGAGGCTTGGATATGCAGTTTTTGAGGCTTCACTCTTTGATTGGTGATGACCCATCCTAAATACTTCCACGGGGAGGATATTTGAATTTTGTTAGCAGCTATTACTAAGGACCATTCTTGAAGAGAGGAGGTAATAAGCTGAATTTCTGTTTGGTCAAAAGGCTCCTTCTGCGCAAACAAAATATCATCCATATAATGATAAATGATGGTCTGAGGTAACTTTTGTCGCAGCGGTTGCAACGCTGCATCGACATACAATTGACATATGGTGGGAGAGTTGCGCATTCCCTGCGGCAATACAGTCCACTCAAAACGTTTGTCTGGTTCACCACGATTAAGAGCAGGCAATGAAAAGGCAAATCGCTTCGTATCATCTGGATGTAGTGGAATTGTGAAAAAGCAATCTTTCAAGTCGATAATAAGAAGAGGCCAATCTTGTGGCAACATTGCTGGATTAGGGAGTCCTGGCTGCAGCGCTCCCATAGGCTCCATACGAGCATTGACAGTTCGAAGGTCTTGTAGCAGACGAAACGTGCCATTTTTCTTTTGGATGACAAAAATTGGGGTGTTCCATGGGCTTGTCGACGGCTTGAGATGTCCTTGTTGAAGCTGCTCATTGACTAGAGCGTGTGCTTGAAGCAGATTTTCCCGTTTTAAAGGCCATTGCTTAACCACTACAGGGTTATTGTCAGTCCATCTTAGTGGCAGCGGGAAATTCCAAGCAACGGCCCTTAGCAGAAATGGCGATCATCGGTAAGCACAAAACTCATTTGGGCCAATACATCTCTTCCAATGAGGCAGTCAACTGTGGGGGGTAGAGGGGCGATAGAAAAGGTTGCGGTAGTTTTCTTGCCCTCAATTTCTACAGTTATCAGCGGAGATTTGTGTGCTAGTTTCATTCCTCCGACACCAGTGATGGCTGTCATTGCTGGCAGAAGAGGCCAATGTGAGGGCCATGTGTTCACATCGACAATGCTGGAGTCTGCCCCTGTGTCTAGGAGACTCTGTAACGTGATTGTTTCTCCTTTATAGGTTAGGGCACACGGCTTCCGTGGACGGCTATTAAGATCGATGGTGAGCAAGGTTAGTTCCCCAGTTGAGCCGTAGCCTGTATGAGCATTTGGTTGAGCCTGCAAGGGTTGCATGCCTTGTGTGGCTTGAGGCAAAGGTACAAATTGAGCTAGTCTTTGGCCTTTAGGAATCCTTACAGGTGGATGAACAGTATAAGCCAGTATGAAGATATCACCTTGTGAGTCAGCGTCCACCACGCCTGGTTGAACGAATAGTCCTAGGGCAGTGGCAGATGATTGGCCAAGAATCAAGCCTCCTACTGGTGTACCATTGAGGCAGATGGGTCCTGTGAGTCCTGTAGGGATGTTATGGATTTCAGACGTCAGGAGATCACAGTCTACTGAGGCTGCCAAGTCCAGACCGATGCTGCCACTTGTTGCTGGCTGGAGGCAGGGCAAGGGTTTGCAGCTGCTACTTGTGTCCCTGCGCGGCTGCTGGACGCGCTGCTCCGGGAGTTTCCCCGCTTCTTGTTACGGCAGGCATTCGAGTTATGCGTGTTGGATTGGCATTTGTTGCACCAAACTCCGGATGCTGAGCACTCCCGACGAAGGTGACCCGACTGGCCACATCGATAGCATCTCATTCTGTTTCCCTCTGGAGGCAACCGGGGGCGCGTGGCTGCTGCTTGGAGGGGAGCAAGGGCGGCCATTACCTGCATCTGAGCACTAGCTGCTTGTTCCTTCAATCCCTCCCCCAGCTTTTCTAACGCGTGGACTAAAAAGGCTTGAGCACCTGTGGGCAAGGTCGCAGCTTTATCTAGTAATGCCTGAGTGGTCCAATCACCAGGTATAGAGGTAATCAAAGATCTGGTGCTAGGGTTGCTATTTTGCAAAATGCACTGTTTTAAAATAGCATCTTGCATATGATCGGGTATCCCTGCCCTAGAGATAGCATCCATAACCTTATCAACAAAGGAGCTTAACGATTCATCACGACCCTGCTTGATGCTCATATATAGGGGGGTCCCTCCCGATGTCCTGACTTTATCTATTGCTCTCTTAGCTACTGCCATTGCCTCCCTAAGTTTATGCGGCCCTAGTCCAGCTTGAGCTTCAACTCTGAGATACGGGCCCTGTCCCATAAGCTCGTCTACAGTAAGGTCTGTTAAGGGGTCCCCTTGGGGTCTGGGGAGGTTAGTGCTACTTGCCGCTTCCTCTCTCCACCTTGCCTCAAAAAGCAATCTCTGAGAGGGGGTGTAAATGAGTTTCGTGATAGCCAGGATGTCGGCAGGCAGAAGAATGTGGGCATTAAAAAGATAATCTAACATCTGCTTAGCTGGTTCACTAGACACCCCAAAGTTACTGACTGTTGCTCTCAGCTGGGACAGGAGTTTCCAGTCGAGATGGGCAAACTGCGCGTTCTGACCCCCTTGCGCATTAGTAGTGAAAACAACAGGGAAAGCCATCGCTTCTTGTGCCGCTGCTAGGAGCTCGGAATCTCCCCTTTCCATGCCGTCTCGGGCAAGCGCCTGCCACAACTCTCTCCTCCTTGCTGCCATAGCCTCCGCCGGGTCAGATTCTGCCCCAGGGACAGGCTTTGTGGCATTAGAAGGGTCGGGCGGCAGCGGCGGGCATGAGGGGGTTAATGCAGAAGCGGCGATTGAAGCGGAAGGCGGAGGAGCAGGCAGGGGGTTAGGCAGCGCGGGGGATTGACTGTCAGCGGGGGGTGGCTCTGGCGGAATCTCAATAGTGGCAAAGGCGGGGGGGTTGGGGGCCGTAGGGAAAACCGAGGAGTCATTATCTTGGTTACGGGAATGCGCTATCTTAATGCCTATGACTGCTCGCTTCTCTGCCTGCACTAACAGTAACTCATTATGAACTGCTTTCCAAAGTTTGCTTATTTTGTTGGCTGACTTATCATCGTCTAAAACAAGGCTAAAAAGTTCATCCCCGTACCTCCGCCATTCTGCTAATTCGTGAATGCTGTGAGGGTCGGGAAAGGAGCCATAGGAACGCGAGTGAGTTAGTAGGGAAGGGAGGTCTTTTTCTAAGTTAAAGGCTTTAAAGTAAAGCATAAGAAGAAAGACTTTAAATAAATCCTGTGCTGCTTGCCTATCCATACTTACGGTACCGTTGCTAGCCCTCCAGGCTTCGGCAGCACGTATCAGCGAACCCACCGGTGTGGTCGTTCGGGCACGGAGACGGGAACACAGCTGTCCTCCGCTCTTATTGCCGTCCCTCTAGCTGCAGGACCTGAACCCAACGCACCTTTCCTTGTGGAAGTGGGGGTAGGGGGGGGTACATGACGTGCCTTCTGTTCGGGCGTCAGATGTCGGGAAAGGCGCGGGAGACGAGCTCATGATTTCATGATCGGCAAGCCTCGATTTTATTGTCTTTTCATCTCTTATTTATACAACACTTAAACAGCTCATACATATTGCAAAACCTGAGCTCACGATTGGTCATCTTCTCTCGTGGGAACAACACACCCCGCGGTGATGGTTTCTTCATTCCAATCTGCTCTGGCTTGTGTCCTGTTGGACACCTTGTTGATAAGAAACCCCTTTTCCCACGACAGGCTAACTCCTACATCCTGCAAGGCTCTATCTTATCATGTCCTCTGCTGCGCAGCCATTCCTCAGATAAGCTCTCTACACCTTTGCTCCTGTTACTTTTACCATATCATTACTTACATCCCACCCTTTTGGAATATTCATCACACAAGTCTTTTCTGCCCCAGTGTCAACTATAAATTCCAATACTTCCTCTTCGGGGCCTACTTTTAAAGTTATCAAAGGCTCCAGATGGTATTTATCCCCCCAAAAATAGAGCCCATGATTTCCCTATTTTTCTTCTGTGTGTGTCTCTTGAAATCTTTTCAGATCCCTCCTCAGGTGGGGGCATTCTCTTTGATAATGCCCTTCTTCCTTGCAATAGAAACAGGCATCCCTGGGTTGTTCTTGGAATCTTGATTGTGCTGAGGTTTTATTTTTCTCTTTTCCACCATTTCTAAATCTGGAATGTTTAGGAGTGTTACCTGAGGGCTTTAGATTTTTTTTGGAAGGTACTCTCTCGCATAGTGGCTATCATGATCTTTGCTCCCACTTTGGCTTTTTCTTCATCCCTCCGGACATATATATCTTTTGAGCTTCCCTTACTAGGTCTTGTAAAGGTTTCTCATACCAATCTTCTATTTTTTCCAATTTTTTTCTAATATCTGGCCAGGCATGAGTGACAAAGTGAACTCTTAGCAGGGCTTGCCCTGCTAGGGACTCCGGGTCTCTCCCAGAATATTGTTTCATATTCTTTCGGAGCCTCTCCAGCCACTCAGTCAGGGTTTCTTCCTTCCCTTGCTGCCCCTCAAAGGCCTTTCTGACATTTTGTCCTCAGAGTGCCCCCTCTTTTATTCCCTTGATTATCAAATTACAATAATCATTCATATGTCCCCTCCCAGCTTCATCATTTTGGTTCCAGTTAGGAGGTGTAATGGGCATTTTCTGATCCCCGGGTGGACCTTGTTGGTTTTCTTTTCCCCAAATTTTTATTCCAGCAATTCTAATCATTTCTCTTTCTTCTTGGGAGAATATTATTTTCATTATTGATTGCATTTCTTCCCAAGTGAAAATGTTGGGACCTAAGAACTGGTCCAACATTTCAGCTGTACCTATGAGGTCTTCTAATAATCCTTTAATTTCTTTTTTGAAATTCCTAACCTCTGTAGAGGTTAGAGGAGCACTCACAAAGCCGCTTCCCCCTCCTCCCGTAGGTACTTCTCTTAACGGAAAGAAATGAATTTCTCGGCTTCCCTCTGTTTGTTTAGCAATGGAGGGCTTGTTGGGCTGCCTCGGAGCCTTAATGGCACCTCCTGTATTCTGGTATGGTGCTCCTTCGTTAAGAAGAGGGTTGATTTGGGAAGAAAGCACCGAACTCCCCTGGGGAGGAGGGGCAGATTCAAAGTCTGGCGCTGAAGCTGAATATTCTGTGGTGCAGAGGGTGGGGGTGGGGTATGGCAGTGAAGCCAGATATTCCGGAGCACAGGAGGCGGGCACCGGGGCTAAAGCCGGGTTTCTCAAGGCAGGAGAGGTAGGGGCTGAAGCCGGGACGTGTGACCTTTCCCTTGATGCAACTGAGGGTGCTGGGATTCCCGAGATATATGGGAAGGGTGGGATCCCCGGCATGGGCGGGGGCAGGGCTCCCCCCCAGCTCCATTGGGGCGGGAGGGCTGCCGGGGGAAAGGCCCCCGGTGCGGGCGGAGGGGGGGCTGGCGGGGGAAGCCCCGGAGCCAGGGGGAGGAGGGCAGCTTCTGGTGCTGGCGGCGGAGGCAATACTTCTAAAGGGTCTCAGCCTTTTTTCTCTTCTGTTTGCTTTTCCTCTGCGGTTTCTGATATTTTGAAGACTTTGGTTCCCAGAGGTTTTGTAATTCCTGTCCAGCAAGAAGCATATTCTCTCTCCTCAGGGTGAGATGGCTCTTTTGAATTTACAAATACATTTAGAGCCTGGCAAATCCATGCCTCATCAGACCCGTATTTTGGCCAGTACACATGATCAGATCTGATTTCCTTTTTTACCCACTCTTTCATGCAGAATTGAATCATTTTTACTTTCTCTTTTCCTTTTGTAGAAGGATCAGTTTCCCAGTTTGCGAGTTTGACCCCGAGGGGACTGTCTCGGGGTATATCCTCTGGCACCCTTTTATAATTTGAACTTAATTTACTAGGTTGTTGTCCCATTTTTCCAGGAGTTCTCTATTACTCAAAATACCAATTTATCCCCCCCTTTGAAATACTAATTCATTCCTTTAAAACACCAATCTTCACTGCTGTAAAATACTACCCACCCTTTCACAGTACAAAAAACACCAAAAAATTTATTAGAGCCCACCTTCCCCAAAAACAAAGTTAACTTCGAATTACACAGTTTTTCATTCACACATTCACTCTTTTTTAATATTTGTTCACTCACTCATTCCTACTCACAACAGAATAATAAGGTACCTCTTTCAAGTCACTTGTTAGTATCCACCCATGGGTATGATATAATCCTCAGGATTCTGGGTGCTCTTGGATTTCCCTCAACCCAGCATTGCTAGCATCCAAACCCCAACCTCTCTTGGGGTACTTTTAGGCCCTGGGTGCTCTTGGGGTTTTCCTCAACCCAGCATATGGGGGGGTAGCTCCCACTTTGCAACCCCTTCTCTGGGACCCCGTCCCAGTCACCCCCGGAGATTCTTTCACTCCGCTTATCTCTCGCTTTGTCTCCTCGCTGGCCGCTGTTCTCGTGAACAAGACGGAACGGCAGCACTCAGAGACTGCCACACTCGCTTCGCAGATCTGGGGGCAACCAGCCCACGTCTCATTCACACACGCTCATCTCCCGTAACCACCCCCTTTTTCTTTGGACAATACTTCCCAGTCCTGTTTCTTTTCCAGTGTCTGTGGGATTTTTGTCGAGAGCGCTCTCTTTCATTTGCTTTATTTTTGTGTCTTTCTTGTCCTCCGGGTGTTGCCCTGCTGCCACCAAATCACGCCAGAGGATGCTAAGCAAAGGTCCTGCCAACTTGGGCGGGAGGCGCCTTACCCTTGCTTCTTGAATCCTCCCACGCTTTTCAGAGGCGAGGTGTAGCTCCGGGACGAGCCCTTAATTGTGAAAAACGAGGTTCACTCTCCTGTGAGAATTTAAAGGGTTTAATATAAAGACAATAAGAGACACATCAAATAAAGCAACGGGGTAATGGCCGGGTGCCTTGGTGCTCTGCCAAGAGCACACCTGATGCCAGAGGTGAGTCTTTTTTATACCATTTTTACTGTCTGTTCTTTATTCATATTAAAACTTTTCCTGGAGCTGTTCTGCATGGCCACTATTTGGTTCCGCCTTTTTAGAGCATGCGTAGTCTTCTGCCTTGTGGTTTTATTTCTCTTGATTCTTGGGGTTGGGCCCGCTAGGCAAGAGTCGATGGTAGGGTAGATTTCTTAATTCTCCAGACAGACAGGGCTGATTGCAGCTTTGGGCCTCTTCGTCTCTCCGGGCAGAGTGGTGATAACGGCTCTTGGACTCTCCTGGCCGCCTGTTCTCCGGGCGGAGTAGCATTTGGGCCCTTTTGCTCCCTAGACAAAGTGTTGATTAGCAGCTTTTCGGGCCTCATCCTCTGTTCGTTTGGAGGTTATCTTACGTGCTCACACTTGTTAACATTCTTGCTAAAAAGAGAGAAAACTACATCCACACAGCAAAAAGCATTTCTAACATTATATAATATCTACTTTATACTTTGCGAGAAGCCAATATAATATATGTTTATAACACCTCCATTGGCGACCTCCTTTTCCCTCTGATTCAGCTACCTTGTGGTAGGTGCGATGGTGCTGAAGAAGGGTGGCGGCTTGGCACAGTTGCTGTCACAGGTGGATCTTTGAGTGGCATGTGTGAGGGTAGGAGGGTACGGCACCCATAGCTGAAGGCAAAAAAGGTCAGGGCATGTCATCAGCCGCAGTCGTGCTAAGTTGTTCATCTATGCAAACTGCTTGCCGAGTTGTTCCTTTCTTAGGTAATGGGGGCTTGTATCAACCAGAACTGCAAATGGTCAGTATTTGCAGACAAGGTTACTTGGACTGTTGTTGAAGTGAGTGTAGCAGTTTCTATGGCATTCTGCAAAAAAAGTGACAGGTCTCCCTGTGTTCCCCAGTTCTTAACAAAGATGAAGTTAACAAACCCCTGAAAAGAGGTTTTGCAAAACTTCAGGGATATTTTCCTACTAGTACTGTAGAGACAACCATAGTCACCTTGTCTTTCCAAAAGTGAAGGTTCCCTATTTTTGTCCAAGAGCATCAAGTGCTTTTGATCAGCGTTTGTGTGCATGCATTAGCCTCGTTCTTGCTCTTCCTTGGAGAACTTTTACAATACTCACATGATCTGTGTAGGCTGCAGACTGCAGTGGTGAACTTCAAGGCTTCCAGCAGAAGGGAGATGCTGTCCACGTTTTGGATTCTCCTTAGCCTGAACCTTCAATGTCCAATAACGCAGCGTTTGGTGCTCGAGGCACTGACTCTGGCGTGCCCCTGGTCAGAGACAGTCCAGCTGCGTTACCTCCACGCGTCGCTGAAGCGACTTCGGGATCAGGAAAAGAGCTTGCTGGGCTAGCTAGCTGGCTTCTTTGCAGAGGGAAACACGGCAGGAGCCGTTGATGTCGGCTCACGTTAGCTCAGAGACAAAGGAAGAGAGGGGCTGTTCAGGTCTGGCTTCTAACAGGTTTAATGCGATAGGATGAGGATGAGGTCGGATTGATGGGAATCCGCTCCTCGGAGCCTTGTCCTCAGTTTTATAGGGAATTTGAAAACCCCCTGTAACTATTCCTGAAAAGACCTGCCTTGCTAAATTAGTGCCTTTTAAGTCTTGTGTCCCCAGGATAGAACAACAAACTCACAAAGATAACAGCAGTGGATCTACAGGACTTCTGCAGGCCTTCTGGACTGCAGACATCTCTGACCAAAGGCCACAGATGACGTGTACCCTGATCCTGCCGAACGCCCGTCCGCCCTGGACTCAGCTTCAAGGTTTGATTGATACTGGTGCTGATGTAACTATCATCTCCTTCTCTGCGTGGCCTCCCTCATGGCCTTTACCCCCAGTGGGATCGGCCATCACAGGATGAGGATGAACCACACAGAGCTATTGAAGCGAACGGCCTGTGACGGTGAAGGACTCAGAGGGGCACACAGCTACAATTAGGCCTTATGTTACTACCACTTCCCTTAACCTTTGGGGACGGGATGTGTTGGCAGCCTGGGGCATACGGATCGGGACAAATTTTTAGCAGGGGTCACTGTGCGCAAAGGTGCACAGTATCCTACACTGCCTTTGCAGTGGTTGATTAACACACCAATCCGAGTCAGACTCTGCTTAGTTAGTTGAATTAAGGGCTGTTATCATGGCTTTTCAACGATTCTCACAGGAACCTTTGAATTTGGTTACTGAAGCCGACTAGCAAAAGCTCGTATACAATTAATCACCTTACGGTACCACAAAATTCAAAGAATCCTGTTCTTCTGAATCACTTTCTCTCATTGCAATCTGCAGGCAAGAGACAACTGCCCTGGGCAAAAGTCTGGGTGTGGAATTTACTCACTAACCAGTGGGAAGGCCTGCGGGAACTTATAGTTTGGGGTCGTGGCTATGCTTGCGTTTCTACAGATACTGGGGTACGGTGGCTAGCTGCAAAATGTGTTCGCCCTGCCCTACGGCACCAGAGGCAGAACAGGCAACCTCCAAATGATGACCAGAACACCAACCATCCAAGTGGCCACCAGAATGTAGATCATCAGCCATCAGACTCTTCTGATGATGACCAAGATGCTGACCATCAGGCAGATGGTCCTTCTACAAGCAGAGACTGGGATGGTCCTTCCACAAGCAGAGACTGAACTTTAAATTTCTTGTTATGGAGTCAGATCGTTAAAGCCTTAAGGACATATTTAGAATTAATAACTGATGTAAATTTCTATTTAGGATTAATAGTGGAGTTGTTATCTTATCAAACAAAAAGGGGGAATTGTAGATACCAAAATGCTGCTAGCGAGGATTTTCTTGCTATTTTCTAAGTCTGTGAGAGACTTTTCTCTCTCACAGAAGAGGTAGCAGAGTATGTAAACAACCAAGCCACCTGCAACCTTGAAAAGTCTGGTTTATGGTCTAGTAGAAAAATATTTTGACAATGGATGGTTTAGGATTTTAGCCAATCACCCCAAGGGGGGGGGCTGATCCTTTGTCCAATTAGACTATGAAGAAAAAAGTCTGTAAAAGAGTTTGTGAAATAATTAAATGAATAAATCTTGGTGCACAATTCCTGCCTGCTGGATCTTCTCTCCTCCTCCTCCCTATGGCTGCGGGACACAGTGATACACCCTAGGGCCCAGGCCTGCGGTAATAGACCACAATTACAAGTGAACTGCAACACAAGCAGCTAACACATTCCTCCTGTGATAAATGAGTGAACGATAAATTTTGTCTTTCGCATCTATCACTTTAACATTTAGAAGTGAGAATGTACTATGTAGAAATAGTGTTAAGGTAAAATATAGGTAAGTAAAAACAAGACTAGAGTAAATTGTAACTTCGAATGAGTGGTAACATGTTGGGAAACGTAGGAAGAAACACATGATAATAAATGTCCTTTCAGTTGAGAAATTACAGAGGTGGAAACCAAGACATCTTCAAGAAACAAAGAAGATAAACCGCATGCATCCCAGGAAGTCTGTTATCTCATCAAAACTCACACCTCCCAAAGAACCCATCAACTACAAATTAGGTTGGAGACTGAGGAGGCACCGGAGGGGGGTGCCTGCCTTCAATTCTGGAGCTACTCAGAGGACCGAGGTGGCAGTGTGCTGGCGTGTGCTGGCGCAAGGGGGCAGAGACGGAGGGGGGAAAGTTGAGTGAAGTGTAAATGACTTTCTGGGCTTAAGGACTATGTTTAAAGAAGTACTAAAGTTCACAGTAAAATGAATGGAGCCACGCCTCTAGCAATATTGCTAAGTGCTCCTGCACTGTGATATGCCTTTGTTCTACTAATAAATGCTCAATATTATGCTGCTGAAAATTCCGCTTGGGAATTCATCTTTCTCACTTCTTCCCTTAAAATCAGTTCTAAGAATTTAGTGTGAAATACATTTAGGCTTGGTCCACATTATTTTTAGTTCAAATAAACACATCTAAATTTTTTCCATCTTTCCCATTAAAGGATTTTGGTTTTGGCTCATTCTTTCAGCATTTTGCCAGCAATCTGCTCAATGCTCTTTCCTTAGGAATGAAAGCTGTAGCCTGATATTACAAAGTGTTTGGTGAAACCTTTACCATGACTCTCAAGTCGCAACATGCCAGATAATCACTGGTTTTCAAAGCTGCTTGAAGATAGAAGGAAAGCGTCAAAGGTTTATGCATGAATCAGCATCCCCTTGTCACAACGTCATGCTGCAGTGATCCTTGCAGAGCTCTAAGACTGGATTTAAAGGAGAAAAGCTCAATACTGGCTCCTGAGCCAGCAGGATGAAACATCCAAGATTGTACATATATTACTTCTGTGCTAAAACTACTGTATGAAAACGTCTTACCATTATGGCAGTTTTATAGTACTCCATAGGAGACATCTCTTTAAATGACTCTAATATCCTTTCAGTGCTAAAATTGAGAAGGGGGTTGATCCATAGTTAACTCATGTAAACACGAGTGAACTACTAAGAGACAGCAAATGTTAATCACAAAACCTAAGCAGCAGGATTCGCCTTAATCTTGTCAAGATAAGAGGAACAGGATCTTTTGAAAACCGGCACAGAGATCGCTGCATCAGCCACCGAAGAACTGCGCATGCTCCAGAAAGAAAGGTAAAAAGTGCATTGTGACAAAGACTACTGATCTTCATCAGAAAGACCCTCGAGGAAGAAGAGGAGCCTTCCTCAGTGCGCCCATCAGCGTACACAGCGCATGCATGGCACGTATGCTAATGATATTAATGACTTCCGAGAAGTAATTTCTAGAACCACTCCTATCCCAAGAATTGTGATGAATGTTCATAACTTTTACACATAATGCTGGACTGTATGGAGTGCTCTGTGTGTGTGTGTTAGGAGGAGTGATCCCCCATGCACCCAGCGCCGAATAAAGCAAATACCCGCTTCTCTGACTCTGAAGCATCTCTAGGCCTGGTTTTGGGCAATTCAAAATAGGTGAATACACATTACAACTACAGCTGAAGTTGTTGCGTAGGCAGATTGAAGAGGAAAGGATTTCATCTTCATCACTCTCCTTCTTTCTTGTTTTGACAGAATTAAGAACTTGTAAAAAATCTGATATCACTGATGCTCACCACTCTTCCAATTAGACTACGCTCACTTAGGCAACGAAGTCCAGAGCTTCGGATATCTCCCGCTTCTGCCCTAGGAATTGCTTCCAGTGCTGTACCTTTGCTCCAGCTGCGAAACCAAACCAGCAGAACCAAGGAAGTTCTCTCTGAATGAACCATTGCTCTTGAAGGCTACAACGGTAGTCATGGCAGTGAACACTGCTCTTCACTGGGCCATTCCTCTGAAAAAAAACCATGCACCACCTCTCAACCTAAACCGTTAAGCCTCCTGCTGATGCTGACTGACAAAGCGTCCAACTGCACTTAGATTCCAACAGCTACTTCCAATGACCTGTCAACAGAGCTTTGCAGACTTGCAACAGACCAACAAACTAAAGGGGCTATGTTTCATGGCTGTTTTTCAAACATCATTGACTTATGTCCCTTTGCCAGCTTAAGTGAAGGTGGCCCATCCACCTTGGTCAAAATCAGCAGAATTTTGGCCCAATTTGTTGTTACGCAACACATCATGACACAATCTCTTGGTGTTGATGCAAAATTCCCACTGAAGTGCATGTCGTTACATGACTTAAGGCTACCTACTCACAGAGTGTCCACTCCACTGCCACACCCATTTTCTGGCCACCTTGAAATGACTGAGCTGTCTTACTGTTCCCAACATTCCTCAGGGGTACGTGACCACCATAGCCTCCCTTCTGAAGTTTAGGAACCTAAGTAGTACTAGCAATAGCAGTTTATCCAAAATCCATTTGCTCCATCAACAAACTCCGAGCAAGCGCTGAGAATTAGTTTCAAGACTTCTACATATATTTACAGGGAGCTTTTTGTTTGCTTGTTTGTTTTTAAAGCAGATGGAGTAGTGCGATGTTTCCCTGAGGCTACCAGGGCTGCGAGGCAGGCAGGCAGAGCCCTGGCATGGGTGGCACAGGGGACCCCGGGCGCTGACGGCTGCCACCAGCGCAGGCCAGCTCGGAACTGGCAGGCAGGGCTGCACCCCGCGTCTGCCACAACAGCTGCAGCTTCTGCAGCCTGAAACACAGCTGGCTCAGGGGTTCAAATTAAGAGCCAAAACCTTTTGCTGCTCAATTTGGGGCAGAGAAAGGTCATCACTTCTAGCATGGCATAAGCCTGCCACTACATTTCTGTGAAGGAAAATCACCTTGTTAGAGTGAAACTCCTGAGTAAAATACTGAAGCGCTTTCAGATTCGTATTATCTGACATTTCTGTGACCTTCTTTTATACCTGCATTGTTTCCTACTGCTGGTTTTGGGCACAAGTTCTGTGTACACTATTCTGGAAACAAAAAAATAACCCAAAACCAACACCCACTCCTCCCCCACCATCACTCCTTCCCCAGCCCCAAGCCTAACAAAACCAGCCTGCAGAATGTGCAGGATTTCAAATGAGAACAAGCATAGATGGGACATCAAAAGATGGATTCTCCTTAGACATTTGTGCATGCAGTGCTCTGCAATCAACTCCTAAATTCTACTCCTCGTACACCAAATATTTGTCTTGGGAACTCCTTGTTCTCCATTCCAACCCTTCTGAGAGGGTAATCGAGGAGTTACTCTACATATTTTAAGCACATGTTGCACTAGTCAAATCCAATGCACAGCATTACTTGACTAACTGAGGCGGTGGCAAGGTCAATTAAGACCTGTTCATGTCTTAATTTGGAGCTCTTCCAACTGCTTGAAAAGTGAAGCCTTGGACGTTGAAGGTTCAGGCTAAGGAGAATCCAAAATGTGGATAGCATCTCCCTTCTGCTGGAAGCCTTGAAGTTCACCACTGCAGTCTGCAGCCTACACAGATCATGTGAGTATTGTAAAAGTTCTCCAAGGAAGAGCAAGAACGAGGCTAATGCATGCACACAAACGCTGATCAAAAGCACTTGATGCTCTTGGACAAAAATAGGGAACCTTCACTTTTGGAAAGACAAGGTGACTATGGTTGTCTCTACAGTACTAGTAGGAAAATATCCCTGAAGTTTTGCAAAACCTCTTTTCAGGGGTTTGTTAACTTCATCTTTGTTAAGAACTGGGGAACACAGGGAGACCTGTCACTTTTTTTGCAGAATGCCATAGAAACTGCTACACTCACTTCAACAACAGTCCAAGTAACCTTCTCTGCAAATACTGACCATTTGCAGTTCTGGTTGATACAAAACCCCATTACCTAAGAAAGGAACAACTCGGCAAGCAGTTTGCAAAGATGAACAACTTAGCACGACTGCGGCTGATGACATGCCCTGACCTTTTTTGCCTTCAGCTATGGGTGCCGTACCCTCCTACCCTCACACATGCCACTCAAAGCTCCTTGCGTGGAGCTCTCGCACCACCTATGACAGCAACTGTGCCAAGCCGCCACCCTTCTTCAGCACCATCGCACCTACCACAAGGTAGCTGAATCAGAGGGAAAAGGAGGTCGCCAATGGAGGGAAGTTGTACCCCCTGACAGCTAAGCTCCAACTACGGTGTCGCTTATGTCCTTCCCAGGACGGGCGGGAAAACGCCTCGGCGCAGCGCAGCGCTGGCCGGGAGCGGCCGGCACGGCACCGAGCGCGCTCCCCACTCCCTCCCGCCCGCGCCGCTGCGGAGACCCCGGGTTCGCCGGAATCGGCCACATGCTGCACGGAGGGCAGCGCGGCAAAGGCGGCCTCCCCTCGTCGCCCGGGGAAGGCCGGCCTCGGATCCCCGCTCTCTCCACCGGCACGGGCAGTGCCAGCAGCCTCTCGCTGTGGCCGCCGCTGGCCGAAAGCCTCGCCGCGCACCGCCCGGCCGGCCCCGCCGCTCCGCGGGCTCACACGGCACCTGCCGTGGGCGGCCGCCGAGCGACAGGAAGCAGAAGCGCTCACCGCCGCGCCGCTCGCCGCCCCGCCCGGGCGCTCCTCTCCTCGCGCTACCACGATGGCGCCGGCCCGCCCCGCCTTCCCCGTCGCCTGCGGCGCAACGCGGCTGCTCCGAGCCACGCAGCACGCGTGCGGCCGGGCCCTGCCGAGCTGCCGGCGGAGCCGGGGCACAGCCCGGGCGGGAGAGCTTCCGGCGAGGCTGGGCGGGCGGCGAGCGCGGCCGAGCGTGAGCGCGCCAGGCGGGCGGCGGGCGGCGGCGTGATGGAGAGCTAGATGGAGGCGGCAGCACCGCGCGGCATAAAATAGCTGATCGTCCGGCAGCCGCCCGCTCCGCAGCCCCTCGGCTGCTGTCGAGAAGGGCCCCGGCCCTGGCCGCGCCGGTGGCGAGGCGGCTCCGCAGCCCGCGGGCAGCCCTGGCGGGGCAGGGGAGCACTGCGGGCAGCCCCGGGGCCGCGCAGCCGTCTGCAACGCGCGGTGGGAGCCGCTGGGAACTATTTTACACGTCCCGGGGGGCTGGAGAGGAGCACGGAGACCACGCGGCAGGTCGCTGCCGTTAGGGAAAATTAATCCACGATGCCTGAGGTTTATATCCGAAAAGGAGACAGAGGAGTCCTGCAACATTCTTCGACTACAGGGAGAGTCCATGGGGCTTTTCCCATGGCGTCTGTCAAACGGTTGCGGGATGCAGCCCCCTTTTGATGCCAAGTTCCCGGCCACAGCACCCTCTTCCTTTTCCCCACTGGCTGAGGTATTCGGGAGATACAGACTTCCGGAACTGCCTACTCTATGCGCCCCCCTCTAATATGCACCCCCCTCTTGGCATCGAGAAGAAAGAAAAGAACCCCATTCCTAATGCTCTTAAGTCTTTGTTGCCTTGCTCTAGGTTCAGGAATTTAACACGGCCTTGATTAATCAACAGTCTCTGATGATTAGTAACAGTTCTAGAGAACTCCTAGTTTCTTCTGTTACTTCACTAGCCATAACTTCCTAGCCTTGTCTACAGGCCGATTCACACGGTCTCTTTGTAAAGACTCATCCATCTCATTCCTTTTAATCCCTCCTCTTTTTATTTGCTCTGTATTTGCCTTTACAAACCTTAATTACCATGGATTTAATTTTTTCTTCTGGAGTCTTCTTGGGTTTTGCTATTATTTGCAGTGACATCCTTTTCTGTCCTTTTGTAGTCATTTCTGGATCAGGTAGGCATGGCTGCTAGCGGCATCCCCTTGAGCACCTGCTGAAAGAGCTGCCGCCAGCATGGTGTCACACATGGTAAAAAGATGAGAGTTGCTATAGCATATAAGAGGAGGAATCGTATTCATTTAGCCCAGAGCTGGCCAGTTAACTATGAAAACATGTCCCATCCCCATCCTTTCAACATTTGGACAGGTCCACGAGCTGACGTTATTTCCTTTGTTATTTGTTTGACCACTTTTCCGCTGTCATCTGCTTGCAAACAGCAGCTCGAGTCATTTAATTTCCCACAAACTCCTCCTTCTTCTGCTAACAGATAATCTAATACCATCCAATGTTGAATTACCGCTTTCCTCATTTAAGTGGGTTGCTCAGCAAAAAGGTCAAGCGCTGTGGCTGGCTGGTTGGTAATTATTTCCGAGACAGCTTGTAACCTAATTATCTCCTTCAAATGATAAATGGGTTCCCAGGCATCTGGGATTAATTCCTTAGGTTTCCAAGGGGCTGGTCCATCGTGTTGGGTAACTTGTTCTGTTGGCCGTTCATCATTTCCCCGTTTTGGGGTGCTCCCTCCAGCCAGGGCTGCATCAGCTGACTGCTTTTCTCTAATTAAATCATCACAGATTTTGATTCCTAAGCGATTTCCCAGAACTTGTAGTAGCAAAAAGAACAACAGTCTACTAAATATACCATATCCCTGACCAGTTTGGAGGTAACCTGAGCTAAGCATGTTGGCCACAAATCCAATACTGTCCTTTCAAAGCCCGTGTTCCATTAGCAAAGGAACCTACCCATGGTCATCAATTGGTGGCTCAAAATACAGCAGGATTCCCGGGCCTAACGGTCCTCCAACAAGAGTTGCCCCACCATAAGGGTCCCAGCATTTGCATTTCCAAGCTCCCGCACAGGGTTCCCACCTACATTTACATCTGCAAGCTGCTTGGTTGGATTTGGAGCAGAACTCACTAAAAGGCTTTGAGTTCCAATCCGGTGTGGCCATTCCCACTGATAATCACAAACAACATGTCTTCTACTTGTGGAATTTTTGTGGGGACTGCTCAAAAACAGGTGGTCAAAAAAACCCCTTGTCCCTCCCCATTGCTTTACAGGCTTCCAAATATTTTTGGTAAGTGTGATAAGAACGCCTTACGCAGCTACTGTTAGTGAGCCGAACAGGTATTTGATTGCATTTGCCTTGATATTTGGAACAATTGGAAGGAGGGCAATTGGGGGTCCAAACCCAGTTGTTCAAGCCCAGAGGGAAAGTCAATTGACAATTGCCTTTTCCTACAAAGACACGCCCTATCCTATTTAGGCAATAAGTGCCTGTTGGAGAAGAATGAAGTGGCCATGAACTTCCTTCTTTGGCCCCAAATCCCATCCCACTGTGGCCCTCACATTGACCCACCATTTAGGTTCAGCTGGGCTAGCCAACTATGGCCACTCTTCAGATCCTCCTGGCCTTCCACAGAGCCAGCAATTGCTAAGGTTAAAAACTTTTGCTACTTCTTCTCCTAAGGCTGCAAATTGATTCTCCCACTCCTGGCCTAAACTCAGCTGACCATATCAAAGTAGAATTAGTAAGGAAAATGTTTTAATAGTGTCATCTAATTAGCTAGTCTAATTTTCCCGTTGTCTTCTGCAGCACCTGTGGCAATTGAAGACACAGAAACCACTTAACGTAACAAAATGGCCACAAGTATTAGCCCCCAAGTGAGTGGAGATTCTAGAGGAGGGATGCCTATACAGTCTATTTCAGCAGACGGTCTGAAGGTAGGACTGCGGGGCTTCTTCCGATGTCGAAGCACTGCCTACTGCTCCGGCCCACTCCTGCAGAGTGTCAGTCACGGCCTCCCGGCCTTCTCCTCCAGCTGAGATGTGCAAATCTCTGAGGCTTCAGAGACCTTGACCCGAGAGTGATGGGTTCACCTGTGTTCAGCTTACTTGACGGCTGTTTCTGTCGTCAGTGACACTTGGAATGGGCCACACCATTTCACCAGCACTGGCGCTTCTTTCTACTCCTTAACTAGGACTCAATCTCCTGGTTGGATGTTAAAAGCAGCAAAGTCCAAAGGCCGGGCTTGCGCCAGCTGAGCTTCCTGTTGAAGGGGTTTCACAAGAAGCAGGATCCTGGCCACAGATGGTTTTAAAAATGCATCACTTGCCTCTACCCCCCCACTAGGTGGAGACTTACCAGGGCAATTGCAAACAACGATTGAAAGGGAGATAACTGAATCTCTCTTCTGGCTTGGGCCCTCATTCTCACCAAAGCCAATGTCCAAAGCCCTACCCATGGCATCTTGGTTTCTATTACCAGCTTCAAAAGGTGTTTATTTCTCTCTTCATTGTTTTCTACCCGAGCCGAGCTCTGGGGGTGCCAGGGCCTATGGAGGTTCCATTGTGTTCCTAAAGAAGCCAAAACCCCTTGAAGGATCTTTCCTGCAAAATGAGTTCCCCTATCTGAGTCTATTGCTTCTACAATGCTGTATCTTGGAATGATTTGTTCCAAAAATGCCTTAAGAACTGATCCTGTCATTACTGAAGTAGTTGGAAATACTTCTGGCCACCTTGCTAGCTGACATACGATTACCAGAAGATATTAAGCCTTGCCACTTGGGGCATCTCCGGAAAATCCACCTGGCATCTTTGGAAGGGCCATGCAGCCCAAGGCCTCCCTCCTCTAGCAAGTTACTTTGTAACTTGGCTGTTGGCTTTAGCACAGATCAAGCAACCTTCAACAGCTCCTTTTGCCAGTCTAAAAAGACCCCCAGCAACATACATCATGAGATAGGCTTCTGCCAATCCTCAGGAAGTGCAAGGACTCTCTTAATGGAGTTGCTTTAATATTGGTAGGGCCAAAGGTTCTGGTATCTCTTGTTTGCCATCCCTTGGAAACCAATTCTTGCCTTTTTTCTCTGCCACACGACTTTTAACTGTATGTCAAACTGCTGTGGTAGAAAAGACAGCTTCCTGGGCAGTGATGGAGTCACGGGGAGCAAAGGGGGCATCTTGGAGAGTTCTGGCAGAAGTGTGGCTTTCTGAGTTTCTTCATCCACCAAAAAGGAGACAGAGGAGTCCTGTAACATTCTTCAACTCCAGGGAGAGGCCATGGGGCTTTTGCCATGGAGTCTCTCAAATGATTGCGGGAAGCAGCCCCCTTCTGATGTTAAGTTCCTGGCAACAGCACCCTCTGAGGTACTCGGGAATTACAGACTTCCGGAACTGCCTACTCTATGCCCCCCTCTAATATGCACTCCCCTTTTGGAATGGAAAAGGAAGAAAACCAAACTATTCCTAATGCTGGGAAGTCTTTGCTGCCTTGCTCTAGGTTCGGGAATTTAGCAGGGCCTTGGCTGAGCAACAGTCTCTGTTGATTAGTAACAGTTTCTAGAACGAATACTTTCTTCTGTTACTTCCCTCCCTGTAAATTCCTAGCCTTGTCTAAGGAGAGATTCACACGGTCTCTTTGTAAAGACACATCTATCTTACTCCTTTCACTCCCACACCTTCCTTGCGGTGGAACGGCTCTCCCCGGCACAGCACCTGGCACAAAACCCCCGTATACGCACACACACACCTGCACTTACCCTGCACTCCACTGCACACACACACACACACACACCTCCCGCACACTAACACCCCCTCCACATCCCCACCATGCTACTTGCAGTGGCCCCGCCCCTGCCATCCCCACCGGCTGGCAGCACCCACTCCTCGCATGCTTCCCCATGCCTTGCATTTCCTTGCTGCCCCCTCTGTAGCCTTCCCTCAACCTGCCTTTTCTCCCCTGCCTTGCACTGACTTGCTCACCCATCCCCCACCTGACTTCCTTTCACATTCGTCTAGGTCTGGCCTCACCTTTCCTTTTCCTTCTAGGACCCTCATTGCCTTGCCTCGCCTCGCAAAGCCACCACTTGCCTTGCCTTGCCCTTGAACCCCTCCCTTGCCTTGCATGACCTTGCTCACCCCTCCCCCACCTGGAATTCAACACCCCTTTTCAATGACATTTCTGGGCCTTGCCCTGCCCTTTCTGCTCCTCCGAGGAATCTCAAAGCTCTCAAGCATCTCCGGTGTTTCAGGATCCCATGAGAGGAAGACCAGGGGAGGACGCATGTTGCCACACTCATCTCTGTGGGCAGCCTTTGTCTGGGAGCAATCCTTGCATGTCTTGAACCTTGGAGGGGCAATTCACATTTTGCCCTTGAGCTCGGGGACCAGAAAGAGAGTTCTTTTGCATACAAGGGAAAGCAGGTAGCTCAAGTCTTTTAGGTACAGAGGAGAGATGACCCACGCGGGATCAAGGCCACACAGAGCACTTGGTCCTGGCCACTTTTGTGTACCAGCAGTCCTTGAATGTACTTCTCACCTGCCTTGCCTGGCCTTGCCTTGGCAACACAACAGTTGCCTTGCCTTGCCCTGCTAGCCCTCTGGAGCCTTGCATTCCTTTGCACGGCCATGCCCAGCACATGACCTGCCTACTGTTTTCCTCCAGGGCCTTGGCTTGCTGAGCCCTTCCTGTTTCTGCCTGGCCTTCCCATCAGTGGCCCTTCCTTCCTACAGCCAGCCTTGCCTCTAACTTCTGGACCTTCTCTTGCCTACCACTCCATTTGCTTTCCCCTCACTGCTCTGGCCTTGCCTACCTCTCCCTTGACTTGCCCACAATTGCCTGCACTCGGTTTGCAGCGCCTTGCCTGCATGGAAGGCAAGGGAAAGAGTGGTAGGCCGGGCAAAGCAAAGCCAGCAAGTTGTAGGCAGTGCGAGGCAAGGCAGACGCAGGCAAAGGAAGCAGAGCAAGGGTACCTTAAGAAGAACTAGACAAGGCAAGGCCAAGAGACTGGGAGTGCCTTTCCTTGGGAAGGCAAGGACATAGTGCCAGTGTTGCTAGGGCAGATGTTAAGGTACCGTGGGGGGGAATAGTCCAGCAAGACATTTCTCTTCTGGCCCCTGTGCGTGTGGGGGCAATTGTTGGACATATTCAATACTGGAGGTGGATCAGTCGCTGGATGTGTTGTATTTTGGAGGAGGGGATGCCATTTCTTTGGAGATGGGCTTGTAGTTGCTCTCTTTGGCAAGGAAGGCAGGTTTGGATGTGCACATCAGGTACTCCTAGGGATTTTAAAGGCTTTTCCCAACAGGCAGAGCTCTCTCTGGGTTCGAGCTGTTGAGCTGTCAGTGGGAATGCAAAGGCCAAGCTCTTAAGCTATTTGTCCTGGTGCCTTCAGTGTGTGAGCAGTCCCTGGTGCCGTTGCCTTTGGATCCTGACTCTGGGAGAGGGAAGGCTTAGGATGGTACCTAGAGCTGAGAAGGAGAGTGCTGAGAACAGCGTGTGTGCTGCTAGTTTGAGGGGTGCAGGTGAAGTTGTAGGCAGCAAGATCTTCCTCAGCTGGCACTGTTTTGAGCCCTGTTTTTGAAAGATGGTTTCAAGTTGGTGGGCGGAATCTGCGAGAGGGAAAAGATTTGTTTGGGCCATTTGTTTGGTCTGGCTCTTGGAGTGTGGTGTAAAGAAGAGTGTGCTCTTGGAAGGGGAAGATGAGGGCAACCTTTTTGTCCTGACACCGTTGATTTGAGTGCAGGGCCGTTTGCAAGTTGCCTCTGTCTGCCCTTGGGGTGGTTTCGAGCTGGGCCAGGTGCTTGGCCTTCTTTTGCAAGTCTGCAGCGCCGTCGTGTGGTTGTTTCCATGAGCGCTGACAGTGCCCGGCAAAAAGCTCTTGGCTGGCGCGGCCCCAGTCGTGTGGAAGCAGTTGGTGGAAGAGCTCCGCTGTGCATCCTGCCTCTTGGAGACATAAAAGGATGTAACCCTGCGCGTAGCGGGGAAGCAAGACGAATCTTTTCATTGTTGGCTGAGCAGTTTCCAAGCGGCAAAAGTAAAGGCAGTTTCAGCACGGCCTCTTTCTTTCAGAACCTTTTCTGTGCCATCATGAACATGCTCAACATGCCACTCGCACCCGCTGAACTGCATCAAAGGCTCTGGAGATAGGCGCTTTCCTTCAAGCTCTCTGTAGCATCCTACCCTCCACCTCTGGCGGATCCCAAAGCCCTTCCAAACATCCAGCAGCTGCACGCAGAGAACAAGTGCTAGAACAAGGCGTTGGCCTTCCTAGTCCTTTTAAAGTCTGTGAACTAGGCGAAACATTCCAGTGAGCAGCACTTTCCTTCGCAACTATATCTAGAGCATCATCACATTCTCTCCAAGTGGGTAAGTCCACCCTTGCAGCGCAGCGTTTGCAGCCACAGTTCGGACTGAGAGATAGGCCAGGTGAGAAAGCATTTCTTGACTATCCCTCTTCTCTGGAAGACTTGATACTCGCAGCGCGACCACGTCCACACACCTTCAGTGTGGCCAGGTTCAAGCAGCTAGAGCTCCCAGAGATGGGAGAGTCAGGAGAGAAGACGTTCCAAAAGTACCGTGTACTTACAGCAGCATTAAAACTGTGCACAGCAGTCTGCAGCACTGTAGACTGCGGCTTCTCCGACAGACGAGCCATCCCATTGTTGCCTCTCGCAGCCTGCTTGCTAGCTGCTCTCCTGAAGAAAAGAACTAGAAGAAAAAGCCAATGCTGGGCTGCACCTTCCCCTTGCCTTACGTAAAGCCACCTAAACTCCCCGCTGCACTCTCTACTTCCCCTCTCCTTGGAAGCGACCACTGTGTTTGCTGCATCTCGAAGCCTAAAGTTAAGCGCCAGTGGTTTTGGGGATGGTTGGAAGAGGGATAAGTAGTAGCACAAGGAAGTAGTTGTCGTTGAACTTCCTCCTTCTCAATGCTAACGTGAATTGGGCAGGCAGGCGAGTGCTAGCCACGCTCCTTTCTCAGTTTGTACGCTGCGGACACGAGTCCGGTGCTCTGCGCCTTCGTTCGGCCTCTTTAGTACCCATGTCGCTCTTTCATTCAGCCGGAGTCGAAGCGTCGTCTACTTCTCGCCCAGAGAGCACGGTGCCGGCAGCGAAATGCCCCAGCCGACTGCTTCTGCCGACACACGCCTGGTCTATGAACTTTCCCTCGCAGCGACATACAGCAGCACTTTCGGTCTTTCTTGTCGTCCAAATGTAAAGGGAAAGATTCTCTGCTATGTCCCGCCCAGAGAACAGTTTTAGGTCAACCAGCACGCCCAGAGCTTGCCCTCGACGCGTGGAAACTTGTGTTTGCACCACATTCAAGTGGTAGCCGTCTTTCCTTTACAGGCTGCAGAACGCCGTCAGATCCCGGTGCTCTCTGCACCTGCCTTCTCAGTTCCAATACCGCCGCGCACAATACAGCTTTGCAGGAAGCAAACACGCGGATAGTCATGTCGCTCAGAAGAACGTGCCAGGACGAAAAGATGTTCTTCCTTTCTCCTCGTCGCCCATATTGTGGTGCTGTATTAAAAGCCTTGGCCAGCGAAAGGCTGATCCAGCAAGTGTTTCTCACCTGATGCATTTCGCTGAGGGAGAGCTGAGGAAAATCCTTGCACAGCACACTGCGGATGCGTGCAGTACACATGCTGAAGAGAGCCACAGCTAAAAGCAATCGCTGGGCTTCAGTTCTGTCCAGACGGCAGAAGGCGAAGAACGAAGCAGCTGGGCACCGCGTTAACGTACTCAGTGGACCGAATTTCAAATGTCCAGCCAAGAGCTGCTTCACAAGCAGATTCAGCTGAGAATGCTCTGGATGGTTCACAAAGTAAGGCGTAGCCGTTGCACTCTATCACACTATCAGGCCAGAAGAAGTTTCTTACACCTTCAATGCTGCAGAGTCCATGCAGCTGGAGCACACGCAGTAGGACGCGTCCAGATAGACGGCGTTCTTCAAGTACCCCCCTCCTCCAAGCAGCCTTGAAACTGAGCACAACACACTGCGGCTCGGGAGCTTCCTTCTCAGATAGACGTGCCGTCACGTTATTCACTCTCGCAGCTCCGTTGCCCACTAGCAGCAGGTGCTACCAAAGCAAAATGCTCCAGAAGTAAAAAGCACTGCTGAGCAAACCTTTTCCTTTGCCTCACGTAAAGCACTGTAAACTGTCCGCTGCACTCTTTATTTCCATTCTCCGCTGCATCTACCACTGTCATCTCTGCATCTCGAAGCATAAAGCTCGGCACAATTCTTCCCAGGGAAAGCTGGAAGAGAAATAGGTAGCAGCACAAGTAGCTGCAAGTGGAACTTTTGTTTTCAACTGCTAACGTGAATCCGCAAAGAAGCGAGCGGCAGCCACGCTTCTTCTTGCAGCCTGTGCGATGCGCACACCAGCTCGGTGCTCTGCGCCCTCATTCGTATGCTCTTCGTACCATGTCGCGCTTTTCATTCTGCCGGAGTCGAAGCGTCGTCTACTTCTCGCCCGGAGAGCACGGTGCCGGAAGAGAAATGCCCCAGCCGACTGCCCTTCCGAAACACACCAGGGCTATGCACTTTTCTCGCAGCGACATACAGCAGCACTTTCGGTCTTTTCTTGTCGTCCAAATGTAAAGGGAAAGATTCTCAGCAATGTCGGGCACAGAGAACAGTTTTAGGTCAACAAGCACGCCCAGAGCTTGCCCGCGACTCGTGGAAACTTGTGTTTGCACACATTCCAGTGGCAGCCCTCTTTCCTTTACAGCCTGCAGAGCGCCGTCAGATCGCGGTGCTCTCTGCACCTGCCTTCTCCCTTTCAAGTACCACTGCGCAGAATATAGCCTTGCAGGAAGCAATGACGCGGATAGTCGTCTCGCAGAGAAGAACGTGCAAAGACGAAAAGATGTTCTTCTTTGCTCCTCCTCGTCGCCCAGATTGTGGTGCTGTACTGAAAGCCATGGCCAGCGAAAGGCTAATCCAGCAAGTGTTTCTCACCTGATGCATTTCGCTGAGGGAGAGCTGAGGAAAATCCTTGCACAGCACACTGCGGATGCGTGCAGTACACATGCTGAAGAGCGGCAAAACTCAAAGCCATCGCTGGGCTTCAGTTCTGTCCAGACGGCAGAAGGCGAAGAACGAAGCAGCTGGGCACCGCGTTAACGTACTCAGTGGACCGAATTTCAAATGTCCAGCCAAGAGCTGCTTCACAAGCAGATTCAGCTGAGAATGCTCTGGATGGTTCACAAAGTAAGGCGTAGCCGTTGCACTCTATCACACTATCAGGCCAGAAGAAGTTTCTTACACCTTCAATGCTGCAGAGTCCATGCAGCTGGAGCACACGCAGTAGGACGCGTCCAGATAGACGGCGTTCAAGTACCCCCCTCCTCCAAGCAGCCTTGAAACTGAGCACAACACACTGCGGCTCGGGAGCTTCCTTCTCAGATAGACGTGCCGTCACGTTATTCACTCTCGCAGCTCCGTTGCCCACTTGCAGCAGGTGCTACCAAAGCAAAATGCTCCAGAAGTAAAAAGCACTGCTGAGCAAACCTTTTCCTTTGCCTCACGTAAAGCACTGTAAACTGTCCGCTGCACTCTTTATTTCCATTCTCCGCTGCATCTACCACTGTCATCTCTGCATCTCGAAGCATAAAGCTCGGCACAATTCTTCCCAGGGAAAGCTGGAAGAGAAATAGGTAGCAGCACAAGTAGCTGCAAGTGGAACTTTTGTTTTCAACTGCTAACGTGAATCCGCAAAGAAGCGAGCGGCAGCCACGCTTCTTCTTGCAGCCTGTGCGATGCGCACACCAGCTCGGTGCTCTGCGCCCTCATTCGTATGCTCTTCGTACCATGTCGCGCTTTTCATTCTGCCGGAGTCGAAGCGTCGTCTACTTCTCGCCCGGAGAGCACGGTGCCGGAAGAGAAATGCCCCAGCCGACTGCCCTTCCGAAACACACCAGGGCTATGCACTTTTCTCGCAGCGACATACAGCAGCACTTTCGGTCTTTTCTTGTCGTCCAAATGTAAAGGGAAAGATTCTCAGCAATGTCGGGCACAGAGAACAGTTTTAGGTCAACAAGCACGCCCAGAGCTTGCCCGCGACTCGTGGAAACTTGTGTTTGCACACATTCCAGTGGCAGCCCTCTTTCCTTTACAGCCTGCAGAGCGCCGTCAGATCGCGGTGCTCTCTGCACCTGCCTTCTCCCTTTCAAGTACCACTGCGCAGAATATAGCCTTGCAGGAAGCAATGACGCGGATAGTCGTCTCGCAGAGAAGAACGTGCAAAGACGAAAAGATGTTCTTCTTTGCTCCTCCTCGTCGCCCAGATTGTGGTGCTGTACTGAAAGCCATGGCCAGCGAAAGGCTAATCCAGCAAGTGTTTCTCACCTGATGCATTTCGCTGAGGGAGAGCTGAGGAAAATCCTTGCACAGCACACTGCGGATGCGTGCAGTACACATGCTGAAGAGCGGCAAAACTCAAAGCCATCGCTGGGCTTCAGTTCTGTCCAGACCGCAGAAGGCGAAGAACGAAGCAGCTGGGCACCGCGTTAACGTACTCAGTGGACCGAATTTCAAATGTCCAGCCAAAAGCTGCTTCATAAGCAGATTCAGCTGAGAATGCTCTGGCTGCTTCACAAAGTAAGGCGCAGCCGTTTCCATTCATCACACTACCTGGCCAGAAGCAGTATCCTACACCTTCAATGCTGCAGAGTCCATGCAGCTGGAGCACACGCAGTAGGACGCGTCCAGATAGACGGCGTTCTTCAAGTACCCCCCTCCTCCAAGCAGCCTTGAAACTGAGCACAACACACTGCGGCTCGGGAGCTTCCTTCTCAGATAGACGTGCCGTCACGTTATTCACTCTCGCAGCTCCGTTGCCCACTAGCAGCAGGTGCTACCAAAGCAAAATGCTCCAGAAGTAAAAAGCACTGCTGAGCAAACCTTTTCCTTTGCCTCACGTAAAGCACTGTAAACTGTCCGCTGCACTCTTTATTTCCATTCTCCGCTGCATCTACCACTGTCATCTCTGCATCTCGAAGCATAAAGCTCGGCACAATTCTTCCCAGGGAAAGCTGGAAGAGAAATAGGTAGCAGCACAAGTAGCTGCAAGTGGAACTTTTGTTTTCAACTGCTAACGTGAATCCGCAAAGAAGCGAGCGGCAGCCACGCTTCTTCTTGCAGCCTGTGCGATGCGCACACCAGCTCGGTGCTCTGCGCCCTCATTCGTATGCTCTTCGTACCATGTCGCGCTTTTCATTCAGCCGGAGTCGAAGCGTCGTCTACTTCTCGCCCGGAGAGCACGGTGCCGGAAGAGAAATGCCCCAGCCGACTGCCCTTCCGAAACACACCAGGGCTATGCACTTTTCTCGCAGCGACATACAGCAGCACTTTCGGTCTTTTCTTGTCGTCCAAATGTAAAGGGAAAGATTCTCAGCAATGTCGGGCACAGAGAACAGTTTTAGGTCAACAAGCACGCCCAGAGCTTGCCCGCGACTCGTGGAAACTTGTGTTTGCACACATTCCAGTGGCAGCCCTCTTTCCTTTACAGCCTGCAGAGCGCCGTCAGATCGCGGTGCTCTCTGCACCTGCCTTCTCCCTTCCAGGTACCACTGCGCAGAATATAGCCTTGCAGGAAGCAAAGGCGCGGATAGTCGTCTCGCAGAGAAGAACGTGCAAAGACGAAAAGATGTTCTTCTTTGCTCCTCCTCGTCGCCCAGATTGTGGTGCTGTACTGAAAGCCATGGCCAGCGAAAGGCTAATCCAGCAAGTGTTTCTCACCTGATGCATTTCGCTGAGGGAGAGCTGAGGAAAATCCTTGCACAGCACACTGCGGATGCGTGCAGTACACATGCTGAAGAGCGGCAAAACTCAAAGCCATCGCTGGGCTTCAGTTCTGTCCAGACCGCAGAAGGCGAAGAACGAAGCAGCTGGGCACCGCGTTAACGTACTCAGTGGACCGAATTTCAAATGTCCAGCCAAAAGCTGCTTCATAAGCAGATTCAGCTGAGAATGCTCTGGCTGCTTCACAAAGTAAGGCGCAGCCGTTTCCATTCATCACACTACCTGGCCAGAAGCAGTATCCTACACCTTCAATGCTGCAGAGTCCATGCAGCTGGAGCACACGCAGTAGGACGCGTCCAGATAGACGGCGTTCTTCAAGTATCCCCCTCCTCCAAGCAGCCTTGAAACTGAGCACAACACACTGCGGCTCGGGAGCTTCCTTCTCAGATAGACGTGCCGTCACGTTATTCACTCTCGCAGCTCCGTTGCCCACTAGCAGCAGGTGCTACCAAAGCAAAATGCTCCAGAAGTAAAAAGCACTGCTGAGCAAACCTTTTCCTTTGCCTCACGTAAAGCACTGTAAACTGTCCGCTGCACTCTTTATTTCCATTCTCCGCTGCATCTACCACTGTCATCTCTGCATCTCGAAGCATAAAGCTCGGCACAATTCTTCCCAGGGAAAGCTGGAAGAGAAATAGGTAGCAGCACAAGTAGCTGCAAGTGGAACTTTTGTTTTCAACTGCTAACGTGAATCCGCAAAGAAGCGAGCGGCAGCCACGCTTCTTCTTGCAGCCTGTGCGATGCGCACACCAGCTCGGTGCTCTGCGCCCTCATTCGTATGCTCTTCGTACCATGTCGCGCTTTTCATTCTGCCGGAGTCGAAGCGTCGTCTACTTCTCGCCCGGAGAGCACGGTGCCGGAAGAGAAATGCCCCAGCCGACTGCCCTTCCGAAACACACCAGGGCTATGCACTTTTCTCGCAGCGACATACAGCAGCACTTTCGGTCTTTTCTTGTCGTCCAAATGTAAAGGGAAAGATTCTCAGCAATGTCGGGCACAGAGAACAGTTTTAGGTCAACAAGCACGCCCAGAGCTTGCCCGCGACTCGTGGAAACTTGTGTTTGCACACATTCCAGTGGCAGCCCTCTTTCCTTTACAGCCTGCAGAGCGCCGTCAGATCGCGGTGCTCTCTGCACCTGCCTTCTCCCTTTCAAGTACCACTGCGCAGAATATAGCCTTGCAGGAAGCAATGACGCGGATAGTCGTCTCGCAGAGAAGAACGTGCAAAGACGAAAAGATGTTCTTCTTTGCTCCTCCTCGTCGCCCAGATTGTGGTGCTGTACTGAAAGCCATGGCCAGCGAAAGGCTAATCCAGCAAGTGTTTCTCACCTGATGCATTTCGCTGAGGGAGAGCTGAGGAAAATCCTTGCACAGCACACTGCGGATGCGTGCAGTACACATGCTGAAGAGCGGCAAAACTCAAAGCCATCGCTGGGCTTCAGTTCTGTCCAGACCGCAGAAGGCGAAGAACGAAGCAGCTGGGCACCGCGTTAACGTACTCAGTGGACCGAATTTCAAATGTCCAGCCAAAAGCTGCTTCATAAGCAGATTCAGCTGAGAATGCTCTGGCTGCTTCACAAAGTAAGGCGCAGCCGTTTCCATTCATCACACTACCTGGCCAGAAGCAGTATCCTACACCTTCAATGCTGCAGCGTCCATGCAGCTGGAGCACACGCAGTAGGACGCGTCGAGATAGAAGGCGGTCTTCAAGTACCCCCTTCTCCAAGCAGCCTTGAAACTGAGCACAACACACTGCGGCTCGGGAGCTTCCTTCTCAGATAGACGTGCCGTCACGTTATTCACTCTCGCAGCACAATTCTTCCCAGGGAAAGCTGGAAGAGAAATAGGTAGCAGCACAAGTAGCTGCAAGTGGAACTTTTGTTTTCAACTGCTAACGTGAATCCGCAAAGAAGCGAGCGGCAGCCACGCTTCTTCTTGCAGCCTGTGCGATGCGCACACCAGCTCGGTGCTCTGCGCCCTCATTCGTATGCTCTTCGTACCATGTCGCGCTTTTCATTCTGCCGGAGTCGAAGCGTCGTCTACTTCTCGCCTGAGAGCACGGTGCCGGCAGAGAAACGCTCCGGGCTTCTGCCTCTGCCGAAACACGCCTGGGCTATCCCTCTCAGCGTTAAGTAGCACAAAATGCTGTCTGCGTTGTGGTCTTAATCTTAAGGGAAAGATTCTCGGCTTCGGCTAGCACAGAGAACTTTGCTGGGACAATACATGTGTTTTATTATTCTTTCTCGCAAGAAGACTATGGTGCTTCTTTGGAACTGTTGGCCAGTGTAAGGCTAATCCAGCAAGTGCTTCTCTCCTGACACATTTCTCTGAGCGAGAGCTTCGGCGGACAGTTGGGCTCTGCGAAGCAGAAAGTCTGTGCTTGCACGTAGCGCTGAGGAGAATCTGTGCACAGCGCGCTCTGGATGCGTGCAGTACACACACTAAAGAGAGCCAAAGCTCAATGTCTCAGTTCTGTCCAGCGCCGGAAATTGAGAAGAACGCAGCCCCAGAGCTCTGGGCTGGAGTGTGCGATGGTTATGAGCTGTGCCGCTCTTCTTCGTGTCTACTGCACGCATCCATAGTGTACAGTGCAAGGATTTTCCTCAGCTCTCGCTCAGCGAAATGCATTAGAAGGGAAGCACATGCTAGATTAGCCATTCGTTAGCCCACGCTTTCAGTAGAGCACCACAATCTGGGCGACGAGGAAAAGCAAAGAAGAACATCTTTTCGTCTTTGCACGATCTTCTCTGCGAGACATCTCTCCACGTCTTTGCTTCCTGCAAGGCTGTAAGGTGCGCGGTGGTACTTGGAAGGGAGAAGGCAGGTGCAGAGAGCACCGCGATCTGACGGCGCTCTGCAGGCTGTAAAGGAAAGAAAGCTACCACTTGAATATGGTGCAAATACCAATTTCCACGCGTCGCGGGTAAGCTCCGGGTAAGCTTGGTGACCTAAAACTGGGCGCTGAGTGAGACGTAACCGAGAATCTTTCCCTTTGCATTCCGGCTCCAACGCAAACAGAATGTGATGCTACTTAGCGCTGCGAAGGAAAGTGCATAGCCCTGGTGTGTTTGGGAAGAATCAGCAGCCTGGAGCGTTTTTCTGGAGCCTTTCTCCGCTGGCACCGTGCTCTCTGGGCGAGAAGTAGACGACGCTTCGACTCCGGCAGAATGAAAGCGTGACATGGTACGAAGAGCATTAAAGAATGAGGGCAGAGCACCGAGCTGGTGTGTGCATCGCACAGGCTGCAAGAGGAAGCCTGGCTGTCACTCGCTTGTTTCCGGATTCACGTTAGCGTTTTAAAACAGAAAGTTCCACTTGCAGCTACTTGTGCTGCTGCCTATTTCTCTTCCAGCGTTCCCTGGGAGGAATTGTGCCGAGCTTTATGCTTCGAGATGCAGAGATAACAGTGGTAGATGCGGCGGAGAATGGAAATACAGAGCACAGCGGACAGTTTATGGTGCTTTACGTGAGGCAAGGGAAAGTGCAGCCCGGCAGTGCTTTTTACTTCTGGAGCATTTTGCTTTGGTAGCAGCTGCTGCAAGTGGGCAACGGAGCTGCGAGAGTGAATAACGTGACGGCACGTCTATCTGAGAAGGAAGCTCCCGAGCCGCAGTGTGTTGTGCTCAGTTTCAAGGCTGCTTGGAGGAGGGGGGTACTTGAAGAACGCCGTCTATCTGGACGCGTCCTACTGCGTGTGCTCCAGCTGCATGGACGCTGCAGCATTGAAGGTGTAGGATACTGCTTCTGGCCAGGTAGTGTGATGAATGGAAACGGCTGCGCCTTACTTTGTGAAGCAGCCAGAGCATTCTCAGCTGAATCTGCTTATGAAGCAGCTTTTGGCTGGACATTTGAAATTCGGTCCACTGAGTACGTTAACGCGGTGCCCAGTTGCTTCGTTCTTTGCCTTCTGCGGTCTGGACAAAACTGAAGCCCAGCGATGGCTTTGCGTTTTGGCGCTCTTCAGCGCGAACACTGCACGCATCCACAGTGTGCTGTGCACGGATTTTCCTCAGCTCGACGTACAATCATTTTCTTGCTGTTTCCAGAGTCTAAACTCTTCGTGAAACTCTCGCTCAGCGAGATGCGTCAGGAATGAGGCACTTGCTGGATGAGCTTTTCGCTAGCCAAGACTTTCAATACAGCACCACAATTCAGGCAAGAAGCAGGAGAAAGGAAGATCATCCTTTCGTCCTTCCACGTTCTTCTCTGCGAGATGACTACCCGTGTCTTTGCTTCCTGCAAGGCTGTAAGAGGCGCGGTAGTACTTAGAACTGAGAAGGCAGGTGCAGAGAGCACGGCGGTCTGACGGTGCTCTGCAGGCTGTAAAGGAAAGACGGCAGCAACTTGAATCTGGTGCAAACACAAGTTTCCACGCGTCGAGGGCAAGCTCTGGGCGTGCTGGTTGACCTAAAACTGTTCTCTGGGCGGGACATAGCAGAGAATCTTTCCCTTTCCATTTGGACGACAAGAAAGACCGAAAGTGCTGCTGTATGTCGCTGCGAGGGAAAGTGCATAGACCAGGCGTGTGTCGGCAGAAGCAGTCGGCTGGGGCATTTCGCTGCCGGCACCGTGCTCTCTGGGCGAGAAGTAGACGACGCTTCGACTCCGGCTGAATGAAAGAGCGACATGGGTACTAAAGAGGCCGAACGAAGGCGCAGAGCACCGGACTCGTGTCCGCAGCGTACAAACTGAGAAAGGAGCGTGGCTAGCACTCGCCTGCCTGCCCAATTCACGTTAGCATTGAGAAGGAGGAAGTTCAACGACAACTACTTCCTTGTGCTACTACTTATCCCTCTTCCAACCATCCCCAAAACCACTGGCGCTTAACTTTAGGCTTCGAGATGCAGCAAACACAGTGGTCGCTTCCAAGGAGAGGGGAAGTAGAGAGTGCAGCGGGGAGTTTAGGTGGCTTTACGTAAGGCAAGGGGAAGGTGCAGCCCAGCATTGGCTTTTTCTTCTAGTTCTTTTCTTCAGGAGAGCAGCTAGCAAGCAGGCTGCGAGAGGCAACAATGGGATGGCTCGTCTGTTGGAGAAGCCGCAGTCTACAGTGCTGCAGACTGCTGTGCACAGTTTTAATGCTGCTGTAAGTACACGGTACTTTTGGAACGTCTTCTCTCCTGACTCTCCCATCTCTGGGAGCTCTAGCTGCTTGAACCTGGCCACACTGAAGGTGTGTGGACGTGGTCGCGCTGCGAGTATCAAGTCTTCCAGAGAAGAGGGATAGTCAAGAAATGCTTTCTCACCTGGCCTATCTCTCAGTCCGAACTGTGGCTGCAAACGCTGCGCTGCAAGGGTGGACTTACCCACTTGGAGAGAATGTGATGATGCTCTAGATATAGTTGCGAAGGAAAGTGCTGCTCACTGGAATGTTTCGCCTAGTTCACAGACTTTAAAAGGACTAGGAAGGCCAACGCCTTGTTTTAGCACTTGTTCTCTGCGTGCAGCTGCTGGATGTTTGGAAGGGCTTTGGGATCCGCCAGAGGTGGAGGGTACGATGCTACAGAGAGCTTGAAGGAAAGCGCCTATCTCCAGGGCCTTTGATGCAGTTCAGCGGGTGCGAGTGGCATGTTGAGCATGTTCATGATGGCACAGAAAAGGTTCTGAAAGAAAGAGGCCGTGCTGAAACTGCCTTTACTTTTGCCGCTTAGAAACTGCTCAGCCAACAATGAAAAGATTCGTCTTGCTTCCCCGCTACGCGCAGGGTTACATCCTTTTATGTCTCCAAGAGGCAGGATGCACAGCGGAGCTCTTCCACCAACTGCTTCCACACGACTGGGGCCGCGCCAGCCAAGCGCTTTTTGCCGGGCACTGTCAGCGCTCATGGAAACAACCACACGACGGCGCTGCAGACTTGCAAAAGAAGGCCAAGCACCTGGCCCAGCTCGAAACCACCCCAAGGGCAGACAGAGGCAACTTGCAAACGGCCCTGCACTCAAATCAACGGTGTCAGGACAAAAAGGTTGCCCTCATCTTCCCCTTCCAAGAGCACACTCTTCTTTACACCACACCTCTTTGGCCCATACAAATCTTTTCCCTCTCGCAGATTCCGCCCACCAACTTGAAACCATCTGGCAAAAACAGGGCTCAAAACAGTGCCAGCTGAGGAAGATCTTGCTGCCTACAACTTCACCTGCACCCCTCAAACTAGCAGCACACACGCTGTTCTCAGCACTCTCCTTCTCAGCTCTAGGTACCATCCTAAGCCTTCCCTCTCCCAGAGTCAGGATCCAAAGGCAACGGCACCAGGGACTGCTCACACACTGAAGGCACCAGGACAAATAGCTTAAGAGCTTGGCCTTTGCATTCCCACTGACAGCTCAACAGCTCGAACCCAGAGAGAGCTCTGCCTGTTGGGAAAAGCCTTTAAAATCCCTAGGAGTACCTGATGTGCACATCCAAACCTGCCTTCCTTGCCAAAGAGAGCAACTACAAGCCCATCTCCAAAGAAACGGCATCCCCTCCTCCAAAATACAACACATCCAGCGACTGATCCGCCTCCAGTATTGAATATGTCCAACAATTGCCCCCACACGCACAGGGGCCAGAAGAGAAATGTCTTGCTGGACTATTCCTCCCCACAGTACCTTAACATCTGCTCCAGCAACACTGGCACTATGTCCTTGCCTTCCCAAGGAAAGGCACTCCGAGTCTCTTGGCCTTGCCTTGTCTAGTTCTTCTTAAGGTACCCTTGCTCTGCTTCCTTTGCCTGCGTCTGCCTTGCCTCGCACTGCCTACAACTTGCTGGCTTTGCTTTGCCCGGCCTACCACTCTTTCCCTTGCCTTCCATGCAGGCAAGGCGCTGCAAACCGAGTGCAGGCAATTGTGGGCAAGTCAAGGGAGAGGTAGGCAAGGCCAGAGCAGTGAGGGGAAAGCAAATGGAGTGGTAGACAAGAGAAGGTCCAGAAGTTAGAGGCAAGGCTGGCTGTAGGAAGGAAGGGCCACTGATGGGAAGGCCAGGCAGAAACAGGAAGGGCTCAGCAAGCCAAGGCCCTGGAGGAAAACAGTAGGCAGGTCATGTGCTGGGCATGGCCGTGCAAAGGAATGCAAGGCTCCAGAGGGCTAGCAGGGCAAGGCAAGGCAACTGTTGTGTTGCCAAGGCAAGGCCAGGCAAGGCAGGTGAGAAGTACATTCAAGGACTGCTGGTACACAAAAGTGGCCAGGACCAAGTGCTCTGTGTGGCCTTGATCCCGCGTGGGTCATCTCTCCTCTGTACCTAAAAGACTTGAGCTACCTGCTTTCCCTTGTATGCAAAAGAACTCTCTTTCTGGTCCCCGAGCTCAAGGGCAAAATGTGAATTGCCCCTCCAAGGTTCAAGACATGCAAGGATTGCTCCCAGACAAAGGCTGCCCACAGAGATGAGTGTGGCAACATGCGTCCTCCCCTGGTCTTCCTCTCATGGGATCCTGAAACACCGGAGATGCTTGAGAGCTTTGAGATTCCTCGGAGGAGCAGAAAGGGCAGGGCAAGGCCCAGAAATGTCATTGAAAAGGGGTGTTGAATTCCAGGTGGGGGAGGGGTGAGCAAGGTCATGCAAGGCAAGGGAGGGGTTCAAGGGCAAGGCAAGGCAAGTGGTGGCTTTGCGAGGCGAGGCAAGGCAATGAGGGTCCTAGAAGGAAAAGGAAAGGTGAGGCCAGACCTAGACGAATGTGAAAGGAAGTCAGGTGGGGGATGGGTGAGCAAGTCAGTGCAAGGCAGGGGAGAAAAGGCAGGTTGAGGGAAGGCTACAGAGGGGGCAGCAAGGAAATGCAAGGCATGGGGAAGCATGCGAGGAGTGGGTGCTGCCAGCCGGTGGGGATGGCAGGGGCGGGGCCACTGCAAGTAGCATGGTGGGGATGTGGAGGGGGTGTTAGTGTGCGGGAGGTGTGTGTGTGTGTGTGTGCAGTGGAGTGCAGGGTAAGTGCAGGTGTGTGTGTGCGTATACGGGGGTTTTGTGCCAGGTGCTGTGCCGGGGAGAGCCGTTCCACCGCAAGGAAGGTGTGGGAGTGAAAGGAGTAAGATAGATGTGTCTTTACAAAGAGACCGTGTGAATCTCTCCTTAGACAAGGCTAGGAATTTACAGGGGGGGAAGTAACAGAAGAAAGTATTCGTTCTAGAAACTGTTACTAATCAACAGAGACTGTTGCTCAGCCAAGGCCCTGCTAAATTCCTGAACCTAGAGCAAGGCAGCAAAGACTTCCCAGCATTAGGAATAGTTTGGTTTTCTTCCTTTTCCATTCCAAAAGGGGACTGCATATTAGAGGGGGGCGTAGAGTAGGCAGTTCCGGAAGTCTGTAATTCCCGAGTACCTCAGAGGGTGCTGTTGCCAGGAACTTAACATCAGAAGGGGGCTGCTTCCCGCAATCATTTGAGAGACTCCATGGCAAAAGCCCCATGGCCTCTCCCTGGAGTTGAAGAATGTTACAGGACTCCTCTGTCTCCTTTTTGGTGGATGAAGAAACTCAGAAAGCCACACTTCTGCCAGAACTCTCCAAGATGCCCCCTTTGCTCCCCGTGACTCCATCACTGCCCAGGAAGCTGTCTTTTCTACCACAGCAGTTTGACATACAGTTAAAAGTCGTGTGGCAGAGAAAAAAGGCAAGAATTGGTTTCCAAGGGATGGCAAACAAGAGATACCAGAACCTTTGGCCCTACCAATATTAAAGCAACTCCATTAAGAGAGTTCTTGCACTTCCTGAGGATTGGCAGAAGCCTATCTCATGATGTATGTTGCTGGGGGTCTTTTTAGACTGGCAAAAGGAGCTGTTGAAGGTTGCTTGATCTGTGCTAAAGCCAACAGCCAAGTTACAAAGTAACTTGCTAGAGGAGGGAGGCCTTGGGCTGCATGGCCCTTCCAAAGATGCCAGGTGGATTTTCCGGAGATGCCCCAAGTGGCAAGGCTTAATATCTTCTGGTAATCGTATGTCAGCTAGCAAGGTGGCCAGAAGTATTTCCAACTACTTCAGTAATGACAGGATCAGTTCTTAAGGCATTTTTGGAACAAATCATTCCAAGATACAGCATTGTAGAAGCAATAGATTCAGATAGGGGAACTCATTTTGCAGGAAAGATCCTTCAAGGGGTTTTGGCTTCTTTAGGAACACAATGGAACCTCCATAGGCCCTGGCACCCCCAGAGCTCGGCTCGGGTAGAAAACAATGAAGAGAGAAATAAACACCTTTTGAAGCTGGTAATAGAAACCAAGATGCCATGGGTAGGGCTTTGGACATTGGCTTTGGTGAGAATGAGGGCCCAACCCAGAAGAGAGATTCAGTTATCTCCCTTTCAATCGTTGTTTGCAATTGCCCTCCTGGTAAGTCTCCACCCAGTGGGGGGGGGTAGAGGCAAGTGATGCATTTTTAAAACCATCTGTGGCCAGGATCCTGCTTCTTGTGAAACCCCTTCAACAGGAAACTCAGCTGGTGCAAGCCCGGCCTTTGGACTTTGCTGCTTTTAACATCCAACCAGGAGATTGAGTCCTAATTAAGGAGTAGAAAGAAGCGCCAGTGCTGGTGAAATGGCGTGGCCCATTCCAAGTGTCACTGACGACAGAAAACAGCCGTCAAGTAAGCTGAACACAGGTGAACCCGTCACTCTCGGGTCAAGGTCTCTGAAGCCTCAGAGATTTGCACATCTCAGCTGGAGGAGAAGGCCGGGAGGCCGTGACTGACACTCTGCAGGAGTGGGCCGGAGCAGTAGGCAGTGCTTCGACATCGGAAGAAGCCCCGCAGTCCTACCTTCAGACCGTCTGCTGAAATAGACTGTATAGGCATCCCTCCTCTAGAATCTCCACTCACTTGGGGGCTAATACTTGTGGCCATTTTGTTACGTTAAGTGGTTTCTGTGTCTTCAATTGCCACAGGTGCTGCAGAAGACAACGGGAAAATTAGACTAGCTAATTAGATGACACTATTAAAACATTTTCCTTACTAATTCTACTTTGATATGGTCAGCTGAGTTTAGGCCAGGAGTGGGAGAATCAATTTGCAGCCTTAGGAGAAGAAGTAGCAAAAGTTTTTAACCTTAGCAATTGCTGGCTCTGTGGAAGGCCAGGAGGATCTGAAGAGTGGCCATAGTTGGCTAGCCCAGCTGAACCTAAATGGTGGGTCAATGTGAGGGCCCACAGTGGGATGGGATTTGGGGCCAAAGAAGGAAGTTCACGGCCACTTCATTCTTCTCCAACAGGCACTTATTGCCTAATAGGATAGGGCGTGTCTATGTAGGAAAAGGCAATTGTCAATTGACTTTCCCTCTGGGCTTGAACAACTGGGTTTGGACCCCCAATTGCCCTCCTTCCAATTGTTCCAAATATCAAGGCAAATGCAATCAAATACCTGTTCGGCTCACTAACAGTAGCTGCGTAAGGCGTTCTTATCACACTTACCAAAATATTTGGAAGCCTGTAAAGCAATGGGGAGGGACAAGGGGTTTTTTTGACCACCTGTTTTTGAGCAGTCCCCACAAAAATTCCACAAGTAGAAGACATGTTGTTTGTGATTATCAGTGGGAATGGCCACACCGGATTGGAACTCAAAGCCTTTTAGTGAGTTCTGCTCCAAATCCAACCAAGCAGCTTGCAGATGTAAATGTAGGTGGGAACCCTGTGCGGGAGCTTGGAAATGCAAATGCTGGGACCCTTATGGTGGGGCAACTCTTGTTGGAGGACCGTTAGGCCCGGGAATCCTGCTGTATTTTGAGCCACCAATTGATGACCATGGGTAGGTTCCTTTGCTAATGGAACACGGGCTTTGAAAGGACAGTATTGGATTTGTGGCCAACATGCTTAGCTCAGGTTACCTCCAAACTGGTCAGGGATATGGTATATTTAGTAGACTGTTGTTCTTTTTGCTACTACAAGTTCTGGGAAATCGCTTAGGAATCAAAATCTGTGATGATTTAATTAGAGAAAAGCAGTCAGCTGATGCAGCCCTGGCTGGAGGGAGCACCCCAAAACGGGGAAATGATGAACGGCCAACAGAACAAGTTACCCAACACGATGGACCAGCCCCTTGGAAACCTAAGGAATTAATCCCAGATGCCTGGGAACCCATTTATCATTTGAAGGAGATAATTAGGTTACAAGCTGTCTCGGAAATAATTACCAACCAGCCAGCCACAGCGCTTGACCTTTTTGCTGAGCAACCCACTTAAATGAGGAAAGCGGTATTTCAACATTGGATGGTATTAGATTATCTGTTGGCAGAAGAAGGAGGAGTTTGTGGGAAATTAAATGACTCGAGCTGCTGTTTGCAAGCAGATGACAGCGGAAAAGTGGTCAAACAAATAACAAAGGAAATAACGTCAGCTCGTGGACCTGTCCAAATGTTGAAAGGATGGGAATGGGACATATTTTCATAGTTAACTGGCCAGCTATGGGCTAAATGAATACGATTTCTCCTCTTATATGCTATCGCAATTCTCATCTTTTTACCATGTGTGACACCATGCTGGCTGCAGCTCTTTCAGCAGGTGCTCAAGGGGATGCCGCTAGCAGCCATGCCTACCTGATCCAGAAATGACTACAAAAGGACAGAAAAGAATGTCACTGCAAATAATAGCAAAACCCAAGAAGACTCCAGAAGAAAAAATTAAATCCATGGTAATTAAGGTTTGTAAAGACAAATACAGAGCAAATAAAAAGAGGAGGGATTAAAAGGAATGAGATGGATGAGTCTTTACAAAGAGACCGTGTGAATCGGCCTGTAGACAAGGCTAGGAAGTTATGGCTAGTGAAGTAACAGAAGAAACTAGGAGTTCTCTAGAACTGTTACTAATCATCAGAGACTGTTGATTAATCAAGGCCGTGTTAAATTCCTGAACCTAGAGCAAGGCAACAAAGACTTAAGAGCATTAGGAATGGGGTTCTTTTCTTTCTTCTCGATGCCAAGAGGGGGGTGCATATTAGAGGGGGGCGCATAGAGTAGGCAGTTCCGGAAGTCTGTATCTCCCGAATACCTCAGCCAGTGGGGAAAAGGAAGAGGGTGCTGTGGCCGGGAACTTGGCATCAAAAGGGGGCTGCATCCCGCAACCGTTTGACAGACGCCATGGGAAAAGCCCCATGGACTCTCCCTGTAGTCGAAGAATGTTGCAGGACTCCTCTGTCTCCTTTTCGGATATAAACCTCAGGCATCGTGGATTAATTTTCCCTAACGGCAGCGACCTGCCGCGTGGTCTCCGTGCTCCTCTCCAGCCCCCCGGGACGTGTAAAATAGTTCCCAGCGGCTCCCACCGCGCGTTGCAGACGGCTGCGCGGCCCCGGGGCTGCCCGCAGTGCTTCCCCTGCCCCGCCAGGGCTGCCCGCGGGCTGCGGAGCCGCCTCGCCACCGGCGCGGCCAGGGCTGGGGCCCTTCTCGACAGCAGCCGAGGGGCTGCGGAGCGGGCGGCTGCCGGACGATCAGCTATTTTATGCCGCGCGGTGCTGCCGCCTCCATCTAGCTCTCCATCACGCCGCCGCCCGCCGCCCGCCTGGCGCGCTCACGCTCGGCCGCGCTCGCCGCCCGCCCAGCCTCGCCGGAAGCTCTCCCGCCCGGGCTGTGCCCCGGCTCCGCCGGCAGCTCGGCAGGGCCCGGCCGCACGCGTGCTGCGTGGCTCGGAGCAGCCGCGTTGCGCCGCAGGCGACGGGGAAGGCGGGGCGGGCCGGCGCCATCGTGGTAGCGCGAGGAGAGGAGCGCCCGGGCGGGGCGGCGAGCGGCGCGGCGGTGAGCGCTTCTGCTTCCTGTCGCTCGGCGGCCGCCCACGGCAGGTGCCGTGTGACCCCGCGGAGCGGCGGGGCCGGCCGGGCGGTGCGCGGCGAGGCTTTCGGCCAGCGGCGGCCACAGCGAGAGGCTGCTGGCACTGCCCGTGCCGGTGGAGAGAGCGGGGATCCGAGGCCGGCCTTCCCCGGGCGACGAGGGGAGGCCGCCTTTGCCGCGCTGCCCTCCGTGCAGCATGTGGCCGATTCCGGCGAACCCGGGGTCTCCGCAGCGGCGCGGGCGGGAGGGAGTGGGGAGCGCGCTCGGTGCCGTGCCGGCCGCTCCCGGCCAGCGCTGCGCTGCGCCGAGGCGTTTTCCCGCCCGTCCTGGGAAGGACATAAGCGACACCGTAGTTGGAGCTTAGCTGTCAGGGGGAACAACTTCTCTCTGTGAAAAACGAAGTTCACTCTCCTGTGAGAATTTAAAGGGGTTTAATATAAAGACAATAAGAGACACATCAAATAAAGCAACGGGGTAACAGCCAGTTGCCTTGGCGCTCTGCCAAGAGCACACCTGATGCCAGAGGTCAGTCCTTTTTATACCGTTTTTACTGTCTGTTCTTTATTCATATTAAAACTTTTCCTGGAGCTGTTCTGCATGGCCACTCCTTGGTTCCGCCTTTTTAGAGCGTGCCTAGTCTTCTGCCTTGTGGTTTTATTTCTCTTGATTCTTGGGGTTGGGCCCGCTAGGCAAGAGTCGATGGTAGGGTGGATTTCTTAATTCTCCAGACAGTCAGGGCTGATTGCAGCTTTGGGCCTCTTCGTCTCTCCGGGCAGAGTGGTGATAAAATCTCCCGGACTCTCCTGGCCGCCCGTTCTCCGGGCGGAGTAGCCTTTGGGCCCTTTTGCTCCCTAGACAAAGTGTTGATTAGCAGCTTTTCGGGCCTCATCCTCTGTTCGTTTGGAGGTTATCTTACGTGCTCACACTTGCTAACATTCTTGCTAAAAAGAGAGAAAACTACATCCACACAGCAGAAAGCATTTCTAACGTTATATAATATCTACTTTATACTTTGCGAGAAGCTAATATAATATATGTTTATAACAATCCCCCCTTTTCTATTTTATAAATCATTTGGCTTGAGCAATAATTCTTTTTTCTTGGCTTCTAATGTCTGTTCGTTCTTTTCACAGATCAATTTGGCTTCTTCAAGAGGGTCTTTTGTATCACTTTGTCTTTTTAATACCATAATTTTTTGTGCTGTTCCAGACATAGCCAACTTTGGGTCAGTAGGCATTGCCACAACTTGCATGCCTTGAACTATGCTGGTGATTAGCCGAATAAAGCAGGGGATCAAGCAAGGGAGAAATATTAGACTAGCTGTAGCACATAAGAGGAAGAAACCTAGCTTCTTCCACCATTCTTTCCCCAATATGCCATCCCACCAGTTAGCAGACATCATTGATTCCCATTTTTGGACTGGTACATGGGCTATTTTTCTGATTTGGTTGGCCATATCTAGAACGGCATCCCCATTGTCATCAATTTTTAAACAACAGTCCGATGTATTGAACTTCCTGCACACACCGCCTTCTTCGGCCAGTAAATAGTCTAAAGCCAGCCTATTTTGATGTATTGCAGCTCTGGTTTGGCGTTGCTGGCTGACTATTAATTCCATAGCCCCAGCTGTTTCATTGGTTATGATTTCTACAAGAGCTTGGAGTCTGATGATACGATTCAGCATGTAAATTGGGGTCTGATATCCCCAACTTCCATCTTGTGCTTAGGTAGCTGGCCCATCTGTTTCTAATATTCGTTCAGGGGGCCATTCCTCATCTTTCCATTTTTGGAATCCTCCAATTAAATCTCTTTTCTTTCTTTTGAAGTCTTCATAGAGAGGTATACCTAATTGATCTCCCATGGTTCTGGGAAAAGGAAAAACCCTGGTTGAATGATTCTTAGTGTACAACTCCCTTTCCAATGTGAAGGGAGTCTTGGGGATGCCCTTTTCCCACATATCCAAAAGAAGCCATCTGGTGCTTTCCAATAATCACCTTCTTGTTGATTTATATTCTCCCCAAATTTGGCTATTTCTGGGATTCCAAAATAAGGATTTTTCCTCGTGTCATTACACTGAAAGAGTCCAACTTCATGATCATATACACAGTCTTTTCCTTTTTTCTAGGCTCAATACCAAGTTGGTTTTTCTGGGACCCACCACCTTGAAGTTTTGTTACTCACTTTATAGCTTTTACAGGGAGTGTTTCCTACTTCATTAAGAAAGTTTATCCCAGTTCGCCAGAGGCATTCTTCCCCTATCACTGTTGAACTTAAAATCCACCCCTCAGGTCGGTTCCCCCCTCTTATATTTGTCCGGTTCCATTTAAGGAGTTCTACCGGGCCTACGCTGCTACCTTTCCGTGGCCATTCTTCTGTCATTAAAGCTCCTCCACAGACCCAACAGTTGGTTATGTTAAGTTCTTTACCTATCCTCTCCCCCAATTCCACAAACAGGTTTTTTCCTAACCTTGGGGTTTTTTCCTCTTTGTTGTTTGAGCTTTGCATACAGGTCCTGGCGTGGTGAGGTGAATATAGGGCGAGGTTGCTGTGCTGGCTTTGTATCTTTACTTACCACTTGCTCTTTTACCAAATCTTGGACTGTTCCCCTGGTGGCAGCTGTGGAGCAAATCTATTTTTCTCCTTTTGGACAATTGCTTCTTAGTCTGTTTCCACTTGTTCCTAAATTTTCTGTAATCCAATATTTTTCTCCTTTATGCATGCAAATACCTAATTTGGATGAGTCATAACAGTGACTGTTGGTATGGGTATGAGTAATAAGAAAGAAGCCCCGGTGTCTTTCCATGTAGAGCTTTCGATAGCATTTGTAACATGGTCTTGCCGGTGTCCCAAAAGGGACCAGGAGAAGTGACAAAAGAAGGAATAACAGAGGTCCGGCATGGCTTATACTCCCACCTCCCTTGCCTATGAGGTTGCAACCCATAGCAGGTGTATTGGATCTTCTCGGTGGCGAGTACAGTGGCCGACCCGGTCTTGCCCTCTATTTCCTTGTCACTTCCTTTGTAGCTTTTAGGCAAATTTCTTTTGGCACCTTTTTAACTGTAGTATCTTATCGTATCTTAGGTGTTTCCCATTCAACAGGCACTAGTAATTCCCATCTGCAGAGCAAAGTTATTGCTTTTGTTGCTTATGATTTTGTCTGGATAGGGGGTTGATTTTGTGCTTGACACCCTTTACAACTAGGGTGTCGACGGTGTGAAATGCCAATTTCCCTCTAGATTAATTACTTATATTTGACGTGGTTGGCATGCCCCGTGTTAGAATGATTCAAACAGGGTATATGATGTGGCACTGATGGAAGTTGTGATTCTCCCCCTTCTTAATACAAATCACAGGCTAGAATCAGGACATGAGAGTTCCCTGTTTGATCCAGTCCCAACCCTTCCTGTTTGAAGTGAGAATATTCTTCTCCACGATGTCCCAGAATTTGTCCAGGGGCCACTGATATAAATTTGGCTTTTACTTCTCAGTTAGGTGTGATTCTTTGCATATCCCTTGGATTATTTAGATTGTTCTAGCTCATTGCCACCTGGTCTCCGTTTAAGAATCAATTTGGTATCACCTGGTTTGGATATTACAGTCCACTCTTCAGGTTCTTTTACAGGTCCTTTGATTCTGCTGGCATGGATCTACCCTCGTTCCTTGGTCTGGATTGCGGCCTCAGTCATCAGCAGTACCTGAAAAGGACCCTCCCATTGTGGAGTCAAAGATTGTTCTTTCCATGTTTTTACTAGTACCCATTCCCCTGAATGGATATTATGAATTTTGAACTCCAAAGCTGTGGTTTGAGGGATCATTCCTTTCAGCCGCAAATTTTCAAGTGTTCTGGCAATTGCGGTGACATATTTTTTGACACTTACTTCTCCTACTTCATAAGTGGCTGTTTCATGTTGAGCAGTAAGGAAGGGTAATCCGAACATCATCTCATAAGGAGACACTCCCAGGTCTGACCTGGGCTGTGTTCGGCCTCTCAACAGAGCCAAAGGTAAGCATTTTACCCATGACATTTGAGTTTCAATCATTAATTTTGTTAAAGTTTTTTTCAAAGTCTGGTTCACTCTTTCTACTTGGCCTGAACTTTGTGGGTGCCAGGGGGTATGTAATTCCCATTTTATTCCCAAGGCTTGAGTTATTTGTTGTAAGACTTTGGATGTAAAATGTGTTCTTCTATCTGAGTTTATTTTATTAACCATTCCATATCTGGGAATAATTTGTTCCAGAAGGGTTTTGCATACTATGTTAGCTGTAGCTCTAGTAGCAGGAACTGCTTCTACCCAACAAGTTAGGTGGTCTGCTATTACTAATAGGAACTTCCATCTCTGTATTTGAGGAAGTTTAGTGAAATCTACTTGGATACTTTGGAATGGTCGCAGAGCTAACTCACGGCCTCCTAATGTTGTTTTTCTCATTATTTTCCTAGTCACTCTTTGGCAAGTTCTACAGTTCCCAGTTATTTGTTTTGCTACCCCAAAGATTCCAATACACCCATAATTTTTTAGAAAATGATCACACAAGCTAGCTTGAGTACCCCAATGAGTTTTTTGATGCATATCTTCTAATATTCTCTTAGTGAGTGGCTTATTAAGTAACTGTCTCCCATCAGGAAGTTTCCGTTTTCCAGATTGATCTTGTTCTCCCCCTATCTTAAATAATTCTTTTTCTTCTTCTTTACTAAATTTGGGGATTTCCAATTCTCCCCTTTCTGGGGTCAGGATTAACAGAATTGGTTCAGTCCCATTTTCTGCTGCATCTTTGGCTTCTTGGTCTGCTAGGTTATTCCCTCTTATTTCTGGGGTCATCCCTTCTTGGTGTCCTTTGATATGCACTACGGCTATTTCTTCAGGCAATTTTAATGCTTCCAACACTTCTGAAATCAGGCCTTCATGTATCAGTTCTTTCCCCTTTGAATTTAGTAAACCCCTTTCTTCCCAGATCTTTCCAAAGGTATGTACTTTGAATCAGTATAGACGGTCCCCTTTTTGTGTGCTAAATGCTCCAGTGCTCTCTTTAGAGCGTATAATTCACAAGACTGCGCCGACCAATTTGAAGGTAGTTTTCCTTTTTCGATGGCCTGCATATTTATCCCATCGACTAAGGCATATCTTGACATTCTTTTTCCTTGCAAGCATCTGGATGAACCATCCACATATATTCTTTCCTCTTCTAAGAGGGCTTGTTCAGCTAGATCTTCTCGAACTTTTGTTTGGTATTGAGTAATTTCTAAGCAATCATGTGCCAGGTCATCTTTTGGTTCTCCATACAGGAATTGGGCCGGATTGAGGCTTTTGCTTGCTTCTATAGTTAGATCATTACTGTCAATCAGAATTGCTTCATATTTTAATAGCCTGGAGTCTGTTAACCATTTTTCAGCTTTTTGATTTAGCACATTTCGGACCGCATGGGGTGTGTATACAATCAGTTTACTTCCAAAGGTGAGCTTACGGCTCTCCTCCACCAAAATAGCGGTAGCTGCTATGGCTTGAATGCATACTGGCCAGCCACGGCTTACTGGGTCCAATAGTTTAGCTAAATAAGCTATTGGTCTTCTCACCCCTCCCCATTCCCGGACTAATACACCATGAGCTACTCCATTTTCTGCATTCACATATAAATGAAAGGGTTTTTCTAGTGAGGGTAAGCTTAGGGCTGGTACCGAGGCTAGTTTCAACTTCAGTTTTTCTAATTTATTATCATCATCATCTTTGGTCCATTGTATATTGTCTCCCCCTGTTAATTTTTCATATAAAAATTTTACTGCTTGTGTATATCTTTCAATCCATAATCTGCAATATCCCAGTAGCCCCAGCAGTCTCCTAACCTCCTTTTTTGAAGAGGGAGGAGGGAGGGATAAAATCCCTGTAATTGTTTCAGGACTTAGTTGTCAGCTACCTTTGCTTATCAGGTGGCCGAGATATTTTACTTCTGATTCCACAAACTGTAATTTCCTTTTTGATGCCTTTAGTCCCTTTTTCCCAAGAAAATTTAGAAGCTTTATGGTAGCTCCTTTAACTTTCATTTCATCTTCTCCTGATATTAGAAGGTCATCTCCATATTGGATAAATTGTATTCCTGGGGGAGTGGGGAAGGTTTGTAGTATTTCTCCCAAGGCTTGCCCAAATAAATTTGGGGCCTCACAATAGCCCTGTGGCAGTTTAGTCCACCTCAACTGGTTCTTTTTCCCTGTGTTTGGATCTTCCCATTCAAAGGCAAAAATATTTCGGCTTTCCTCTGCCAGTGGGCAGGCCCAAAAGGCATTTTTAAGATCTACCACACTAAACCACTGATGTTGAGGTGGAATTTTGCTTAAAAGAGTGCAGGGATTAGGAACCATAGGGTAGCAGGCCCGTGTTCTTTTGTTTACTTCTCTTAAATCTTGCACTAATTTATAATTTCCATCAGATTTCTTTACTGGGAGAATAGGGCTATTATGAGGGGATTTACAAGGTTCTAGTGTCCCATCCTTTATTAATTCTTCTATCACTGGTTTTAAGCCTTTTCTCCCTTCTAAAGATATAGGGTACTGATGTACACAAATGGGACCTTCTTCTTTTTCAATTGTGACCCTTATGGGGTCAAGATCTAGTCCACCCCTATTCCCTTCCCTAGCCCAAACCTCTCTGTTAATTTTGCTTTCATCTTCTTGGCTAAGTTTAAACACTTTGGCCGTCATTTTCCCTTCTTCTGGTATGACTCCAATCCCCAGTTGGATTTGTAAATCCCTTCCCAATAAATTGCTGCCAGCCTCAGGAGCTAACAAAGCATCCCCTATCCCTATTTTTGTTTCCCCTTCAATAACCACATCTTTAATGACAGAGACCTTAAATCCTTCCCCCTTTGCTCCTGTTACTTTTACCATATCATTACTCCCTTTTGGAATATTCATCACACAAGTCTTTTCTGCCCCAGTGTCAACTATAAATTCCAATACTTCCTCTTCGGGGCCTACTTTTAAAGTTATCAAAGGCTCCAGATGGTATTTATCCCCCCAAAAATAGAGCCCATGATTTCCCTATTTTTCTTCTGTGCGTGTCTCTTGAAATCTTTTCAGATCCCTCCTCAGGTGGGGGCATTCTCTTTGATAATGCCCTTCTTCCTTGCAATAGAAACAGGCATCCCTGGGTTGTTCTTGGAATCTTGATTGTGCTGAGGTTTTATTTTTCTCTTTTCCACCATTTCTGAATCTGGAATGTTTAGGAGTGTTACCTGAGGGCTTTAGATTTTTTTTGGAAGGTACTCTCTCGCATAGTGGCTATCATGATCTTTGCTCCCACTTTGGCTTTTTCTTCATCCCTCCGGACATATATATCTTTTGAGCTTCCCTTACTAGGTCTTGTAATGGTTTCTCATACCAATCTTCTATTTTTTCCAATTTTTTTCTAATATCTGGCCAGGCATGAGTGACAAAGTGAACTCTTAGCAGGGCTTGCCCTGCTAGGGACTCCGGGTCTCTCCCAGAATATTGTTTCATATTCTTTCGGAGCCTCTCCAGCCACTCAGTCAGGGTTTCTTCCTTCCCTTGCTGCCCCTCAAAGGCCTTTCTGACATTTTGTCCTCAGAGTGCCCCCTCTTTTATTCCCTTGATTATCAAATTACAATAATCATTCATATGTCCCCTCCCAGCTTCATCATTTTGGTTCCAGTTAGGAGGTGTAATGGGCATTTTCTGATCCCCGGGTGGACCTTGTTGGTTTTCTTTTCCCCAAATTTTTATTCCAGCAATTCTAATCATTTCTCTTTCTTCTTGGGAGAATATTATTTTCATTATTGATTGCATTTCTTCCCAAGTGAAAATGTTGGGACCTAAGAACTGGTCCAACATTTCAGCTGTACCTATGGGGTCTTCTAATAATCCTTTAATTTCTTTTTTGAAATTCCTAACCTCTGTAGAGGTTAGAGGAGCACTCACAAAGCCGCTTCCCCCTCCTCCCGTAGGTACTTCTCTTAACGGAAAGAAATGAATTTCTCGGCTTCCCTCTGTTTGTTTAGCAATGGAGGGCTTGTTGGGCTGCCTCGGAGCCTTAATGGCACCTCCTGTATTCTGGTATGGTGCTCCTTCGTTAAGAAGAGGGTTGATTTGGGAAGAAAGCACCGAACTCCCCTGGGGAGGAGGGGCAGATTCAAAGTCTGGCGCTGAAGCTGAATAGGGTGGGGGTGGGGTATGGCAGTGAAGCCAGATATTCCGGAGCACAGGAGGCGGGCACCGGGGCTAAAGCCGGGTTTCTCAAGGCAGGAGAGGTAGGGGCTGAAGCCGGGACGTGTGACCTTTCCCTTGATGCAATTGAGGGTGCTGGGATTCCCGAGATATATGGGAAGGGTGGGATCCCCGGCATGGGCGGGGGCAGGGCTCCCCCCCAGCTCCATTGGGGCGGGAGGGCTGCCGGGGGAAAGGCCCCCGGTGCGGGCGGAGGGGGGGCTGGCGGGGGAAGCCCCGGAGCCAGGGGGAGGAGGGCAGCTTCTGGTGCTGGCGGCGGAGGCAATACTTCTAAAGGGTCTCAGCCTTTTTTCTCTTCTGTTTGCTTTTCCTCTGCGGTTTCTGATATTTTGAAGACTTTGGTTCCCAGAGGTTTTGTAATTCCTGTCCAGCAAGAAGCATATTCTCTCTCCTCAGGGTGAGATGGCTCTTTTGAATTTACAAATACATTTAGAGCCTGGCAAATCCATGCCTCATCAGACCCGTATTTTGGCCAGTACACATGATCAGATCTGATTTCCTTTTTTACCCACTCTTTCATGCAGAATTGAATCATTTTTACTTTCTCTTTTCCTTTTGTAGAAGGATCAGTTTCCCAGTTTGCGAGTTTGACCCCGAGGGGACTGTCTCGGGGTATATCCTCTGGCACCCTTTTATAATTTGAACTTAATTTACTAGGTTGTTGTCCCATTTTCCCAGGAGTTCTCTATTACTCAAAATACCAATTTATCCCCCCCTTTGAAATACTAATTCATTCCTTTAAAACACCAATCTTCACTGCTGTAAAATACTACCCACCCTTTCACAGTACAAAAAACACCAAAAAATTTATTAGAGCCCACCTTCCCCAAAAACAAAGTTAACTTCGAATTACACAGTTTTTCATTCACACATTCACTCTTTTTTAATATTTGTTCACTCACTCATTCCTACTCACAACAGAATAATAAGGTACCTCTTTCAAGTCACTTGTTAGTATCCACCCATGGGTATGATATAATCCTTAGGATTCTGGGTGCTCTTGGATTTCCCTCAACCCAGCATTGCTAGCATCCAAACCCCAACCTCTCTTGGGGTACTTTTAGGCCCTGGGTGCTCTTGGAGTTTTCCTCAACCCAGCATATGGGGGGGTAGCTCCCACTTTGCAACCCCTTCTCTGGGACCCCGTCCCAGTCACCCCCGGAGATTCTTTCACTCCGCTTATCTCTCGCTTTGTCTCCTCGCTGGCCGCTGTTCTCGTGAACAAGACGGAACGGCAGCACTCAGAGACTGCCACACTCGCTTCGCAGATCTGGGGGCAACCAGCCCACGTCTCATTCACACACGCTCATCTCCCGTAACCACCCCCTTTTTCTTTGGACAATACTTCCCAGTCCTGTTTCTTTTCCAGTGTCTGTGGGATTTTTGTCGAGAGCGCTCTCTTTCATTTGCTTTATTTTTGTGTCTTTCTTGTCCTCCGGGTGTTGCCCTGCTGCCACCAAATCACGCCAGAGGATGCTAAGCAAAGGTCCTGCCAACTTGGGCGGGAGGCGCCTTACCCTTGCTTCTTGAATCCTCCCACGCTTTTCAGAGGCGAGGTGTAGCTCCGGGACGAGCCCTTAATTGTGAAAAACGAGGTTCACTCGTGAACTCGTGAGAATTTAAAGGGTTTAATATAAAGACAATAAGAGACACATCAAATAAAGCAACGGGGTAATGGCCGGGTGCCTTGGTGCTCTGCCAAGAGCACACCTGATGCCAGAGGTGAGTCTTTTTTATACCATTTTTACTGTCTGTTCTTTATTCATATTAAAACTTTTCCTGGAGCTGTTCTGCATGGCCACTCCTTGGTTCCGCCTTTTTAGAGCATGCGTAGTCTTCTGCCTTGTGGTTTTATTTCTCTTGATTCTTGGGGTTGGGCCCGCTAGGCAAGAGTCGATGGTAGGGTGGATTTCTTAATTCTCCAGACAGACAGGGCTGATTGCAGCTTTGGGCCTCTTCGTCTCTCCGGGCAGAGTGGTGATAAAATCTCCCGGACTCTCCTGGCCGCCCGTTCTCCGGGCGGAGTAGCCTTTGGGCCCTTTTGCTCCCTAGACAAAGTGTTGATTAGCAGCTTTTCGGGCCTCATCCTCTGTTCGTTTGGAGGTTATCTTACGTGCTCACACTTGCTAACATTCTTGCTAAAAAGAAAACTACATCCACACAGCAAAAAGCATTTCTAACATTATATAATATCTACTTTATACTTTGCGAGAAGCCAATATAATATATGTTTATAACACCTCCATTGGCGACCTCCTTTTCCCTCTGATTCAGCTACCTTGTGGTAGGTGCGATGGTGCTGAAGAAGGGTGGCGGCTTGGCACAGTTGCTGTCACAGGTGGATCTTTGAGTGGCATGTGTGAGGGTAGGAGGGTACGGCACCCATAGCTGAAGGCAAAAAAGGTCAGGGCATGTCATCAGCCGCAGTCGTGCTAAGTTGTTCATCTATGCAAACTGCTTGCCGAGTTGTTCCTTTCTTAGGTAATGGGGGCTTGTATCAACCAGAACTGCAAATGGTCAGTATTTGCAGACAAGGTTACTTGGACTGTTGTTGAAGTGAGTGTAGCAGTTTCTATGGCATTCTGCAAAAAAAGTGACAGGTCTCCCTGTGTTCCCCAGTTCTTAACAAAGATGAAGTTAACAAACCCCTGAAAAGAGGTTTTGCAAAACTTCAGGGATATTTTCCTACTAGTACTGTAGAGACAACCATAGTCACCTTGTCTTTCCAAAAGTGAAGGTTCCCTATTTTTGTCCAAGAGCATCAAGTGCTTTTGATCAGCGTTTGTGTGCATGCATTAGCCTCATTCTTGCTCTTCCTTGGAGAACTTTTACAATACTCACATGATCTGTGTAGGCTGCAGACTGCAGTGGTGAACTTCAAGGCTTCCAGCAGAAGGGAGATGCTGTCCACGTTTTGGATTCTCCTTAGCCTGAACCTTCAATGTCCAATAACGCAGCGTTTGGTGCTCGAGGCACTGACTCTGGCGTGCCCCTGGTCAGAGACAGTCCAGCTGCGTTACCTCCACGCGTCGCTGAAGCGACTTCGGGATCAGGAAAAGAGCTTGCTGGGCTAGCTAGCTGGCTTCTTTGCAGAGGGAAACACGGCAGGAGCCGTTGATGTCGGCTCACGTTAGCTCAGAGACAAAGGAAGAGAGGGGCTGTTCAGGTCTGGCTTCTAACAGGTTTAATGCGATAGGATGAGGATGAGGTCGGATTGATGGGAATCCGCTCCTCGGAGCCTTGTCCTCAGTTTTATAGGGAATTTGAAAACCCCCTGTAACTATTCCTGAAAAGACCTGCCTTGCTAAATTAGTGCCTTTTAAGTCTTGTGTCCCCAGGATAGAACAACAAACTCACAAAGATAACAGCAGTGGATCTACAGGACTTCTGCAGGCCTTCTGGACTGCAGACATCTCTGACCAAAGGCCACAGATGACGTGTACCCTGATCCTGCCGAACGCCCGTCCGCCCTGGACTCAGCTTCAAGGTTTGATTGATACTGGTGCTGATGTAACTATCATCTCCTTCTCTGCGTGGCCTCCCTCATGGCCTTTACCCCCAGTGGGATCGGCCATCACAGGATGAGGATGAACCACACAGAGCTATTGAAGCGAACGGCCTGTGACGGTGAAGGACTCAGAGGGGCACACAGCTACAATTAGGCCTTATGTTACTACCACTTCCCTTAACCTTTGGGGACGGGATGTGTTGGCAGCCTGGGGCATACGGATCGGGACAAATTTTTAGCAGGGGTCACTGTGCGCAAAGGTGCACAGTATCCTACACTGCCTTTGCAGTGGTTGATTAACACACCAATCCGAGTCAGACTCTGCTTAGTTAGTTGAATTAAGGGCTGTTATCATGGCTTTTCAACGATTCTCACAGGAACCTTTGAATTTGGTTACTGAAGCCGACTAGCAAAAGCTCGTATACAATTAATCACCTTACGGTACCACAAAATTCAAAGAATCCTGTTCTTCTGAATCACTTTCTCTCATTGCAATCTGCAGGCAAGAGACAACTGCCCTGGGCAAAAGTCTGGGTGTGGAATTTACTCACTAACCAGTGGGAAGGCCTGCGGGAACTTATGGTTTGGGGTCGTGGCTATGCTTGCGTTTCTACAGATACTGGGGTACGGTGGCTAGCTGCAAAATGTGTTCGCCCTGCCCTACGGCACCAGAGGCAGAACAGGCAACCTCCAAGTGATGACCAGAACACCAACCATCCAAGTGGCCACCAGAATGTAGATCATCAGCCATCAGACTCTTCTGATGATGACCAAGATGTTGACCATCAGGCAGATGGTCCTTCTACAAGCAGAGACTGGGATGGTCCTTCCACAAGCAGAGACTGAACTTTAAATTTCTTGTTATGGAGTCAGATCGTTAAAGCCTTAAGGACATATTTAGAATTAATAACTGATGTAAATTTCTATTTAGGATTAATAGTGGAGTTGTTATCTTATCAAACAAAAAGGGGGAATTGTAGATACCAAAATGCTGCTAGCGAGGATTTTCTTGCTATTTTCTAAGTCTGTGAGAGACTTTTCTCTCTCACAGAAGAGGTAGCAGAGTATGTAAACAACCAAGCCACCTGCAACCTTGAAAAGTCTGGTTTATGGTCTAGTAGAAAAATATTTTGACAATGGATGGTTTAGGATTTTAGCCAATCACCCCAAGGGGGGGGGCTGATCCTTTGTCCAATTAGACTATGAAGAAAAAAGTCTGTAAAAGAGTTTGTGAAATAATTAAATGAATAAATCTTGGTGCACAATTCCTGCCTGCTGGATCTTCTCTCCTCCTCCTCCCTATGGCTGCGGGACACAGTGATACACCCTAGGGCCCAGGCCTGCGGTAATAGACCACAATTACAAGTGAACTGCAACACAAGCAGCTAACACATTCCTCCTGTGATAAATGAGTGAACGATAAATTTTGTCTTTCGCATCTATCACTTTAACATTTAGAAGTGAGAATGTACTATGTAGAAATAGTGTTAAGGTAAAATATAGGTAAGTAAAAACAAGACTAGAGTAAATTGTAACTTCGAATGAGTGGTAACATGTTGGGAAACGTAGGAAGAAACACATGATAATAAATGTCCTTTCAGTTGAGAAATTACAGAGGTGGAAACCAAGACATCTTCAAGAAACAAAGAAGATAAACCGCATGCATCCCAGGAAGTCTGTTATCTCATCAAAACTCACACCTCCCAAAGAACCCATCAACTACAAATTAGGTTGGAGACTGAGGAGGCACCGGAGGGGGGTGCCTGCCTTCAATTCTGGAGCTACTCAGAGGACCGAGGTGGCAGTGTGCTGGCGTGTGCTGGCGCAAGGGGGCAGAGACGGAGGGGGGAAAGTTGAGTGAAGTGTAAATGACTTTCTGGGCTTAAGGACTATGTTTAAAGAAGTACTAAAGTTCACAGTAAAATGAATGGAGCCACGCCTCTAGCAATATTGCTAAGTGCTCCTGCACTGTGATATGCCTTTGTTCTACTAATAAATGCTCAATATTATGCTGCTGAAAATTCCGCTTGGGAATTCATCTTTCTCACTTCTTCCCTTAAAATCAGTTCTAAGAATTTAGTGTGAAATACATTTAGGCTTGGTCCACATTATTTTTAGTTCAAATAAACACATCTAAATTTTTTCCATCTTTCCCATTAAAGGATTTTGGTTTTGGCTCATTCTTTCAGCATTTTGCCAGCAATCTGCTCAATGCTCTTTCCTTAGGAATGAAAGCTGTAGCCTGATATTACAAAGTGTTTGGTGAAACCTTTACCATGACTCTCAAGTCGCAACATGCCAGATAATCACTGGTTTTCAAAGCTGCTTGAAGATAGAAGGAAAGCGTCAAAGGTTTATGCATGAATCAGCATCCCCTTGTCACAACGTCATGCTGCAGTGATCCTTGCAGAGCTCTAAGACTGGATTTAAAGGAGAAAAGCTCAATACTGGCTCCTGAGCCAGCAGGATGAAACATCCAAGATTGTACATATATTACTTCTGTGCTAAAACTACTGTATGAAAACGTCTTACCATTATGGCAGTTTTATAGTACTCCATAGGAGACATCTCTTTAAATGACTCTAATATCCTTTCAGTGCTAAAATTGAGAAGGGGGTTGATCCATAGTTAACTCATGTAAACACGAGTGAACTACTAAGAGACAGCAAATGTTAATCACAAAACCTAAGCAGCAGGATTCGCCTTAATCTTGTCAAGATAAGAGGAACAGGATCTTTTGAAAACCGGCACAGAGATCGCTGCATCAGCCACCGAAGAACTGTGCATGCTCCAGAAAGAAAGGTAAAAAGTGCATTGTGACAAAGACTACTGATCTTCATCAGAAAGACCCTCGAGGAAGAAGAGGAGCCTTCCTCAGTGCGCCCATCAGCGTACACAGCGCATGCATGGCACGTATGCTAATGATATTAATGACTTCCGAGAAGTAATTTCTAGAACCACTCCTATCCCAAGAATTGTGATGAATGTTCATAAATTTTACACATAATGCTGGACTGTATGGAGTGCTCTGTGTGTGTGTGTTAGGAGGAGTGATCCCCCATGCACCCAGCGCCGAATAAAGCAAATACCCGCTTCTCTGACTCTGAAGCATCTCTAGGCCTGGTTTTGGGCAATTCAAAATAGGTGAATACACATTACAACTACAGCTGAAGTTGTTGCATAGGCAGATTGAAGAGGAAAGGATTTCATCTTCATCACTCTCCTTCTTTCTTGTTTTGACAGAATTAAGAACTTGTAAAAAATCTGATATCACTGATGCTCACCACTCTTCCAATTAGACTACGCTCACTTAGGCAACGAAGTCCAGAGCTTCGGATATCTCCCGCTTCTGCCCTAGGAATTGCTTCCAGTGCTGTACCTTTGCTCCAGCTGCGAAACCAAACCAGCAGAACCAAGGAAGTTCTCTCTGAATGAACCATTGCTCTTGAAGGCTACAACGGTAGTCATGGCAGTGAACACTGCTCTTCACTGGGCCATTCCTCTGAAAAAAAACCATGCACCACCTCTCAACCTAAACCGTTAAGCCTCCTGCTGATGCTGACTGACAAAGCGTCCAACTGCACTTAGATTCCAACAGCTACTTCCAATGACCTGTCCACAGAGCTTTGCAGACTTGCAACAGAGCAACAAACTAAAGGGGCTATGTTTCATGGCTGTTTTTCAAACATCATTGACTTATGTCCCTTTGCCAGCTTAAGTGAAGGTGGCCCATCCACCTTGGTCAAAATCAGCAGAATTTTGGCCCAATTTGTTGTTACGCAACACATCATGACACAATCTCTTGGTGTTGATGCAAAATTCCCACTGAAGTGCATGTCGTTACATGACTTAAGGCTACCTACTCACAGAGTGTCCACTCCACTGCCACACCCATTTTCTGGCCACCTTGAAATGACTGAGCTGTCTTACTGTTCCCAACATTCCTCAGGGGTACGTGACCACCATAGCCTCCCTTCTGAAGTTTAGGAACCTAAGTAGTACTAGCAATAGCAGTTTATCCAAAATCCATTTGCTCCATCAACAAACTCCGAGCAAGCGCTGAGAATTAGTTTCAAGACTTCTACATATATTTACAGGGAGCTTTTTGTTTGCTTGTTTGTTTTTAAAGCAGATGGAGTAGTGCGATGTTTCCCTGAGGCTACCAGGGCTGCGAGGCAGGCAGGCAGAGCCCTGGCATGGGTGGCACAGGGGACCCCGGGCGCTGACGGCTGCCACCAGCGCAGGCCAGCTCGGAACTGGCAGGCAGGGCTGCACCCCGCGTCTGCCACAACAGCTGCAGCTTCTGCAGCCTGAAACACAGCTGGCTCAGGGGTTCAAATTAAGAGCCAAAACCTTTTGCTGCTCAATTTGGGGCAGAGAAAGGTCATCACTTCTAGCATGGCATAAGCCTGCCACTACATTTCTGTGAAGGAAAATCACCTTGTTAGAGTGAAACTCCTGAGTAAAATACTGAAGCGCTTTCAGATTCGTATTATCTGACATTTCTGTGACCTTCTTTTATACCTGCATTGTTTCCTACTGCTGGTTTTGGGCACAAGTTCTGTGTACACTATTCTGGAAACAAAAAAATAACCCAAAACCAACACCCACTCCTCCCCCACCATCACTCCTTCCCCAGCCCCAAGCCTAACAAAACCAGCCTGCAGAATGTGCAGGATTTCAAATGAGAACAAGCATAGATGGGACATCAAAAGATGGATTCTCCTTAGACATTTGTGCATGCAGTGCTCTGCAATCAACTCCTAAATTCTACTCCTCGTACACCAAATATTTGTCTTGGGAACTCCTTGTTCTCCATTCCAACCCTTCTGAGAGGGTAATCGAGGAGTTACTCTACATATTTTAAGCACATGTTGCACTAGTCAAATCCAATGCACAGCATTACTTGACTAACTGAGGCGGTGGCAAGGTCAATTAAGACCTGTTCATGTCTTAATTTGGAGCTCTTCCAACTGCTTGAAAAGTGAAGCCTTGGACGTTGAAGGTTCAGGCTAAGGAGAATCCAAAATGTGGATAGCATCTCCCTTCTGCTGGAAGCCTTGAAGTTCACCACTGCAGTCTGCAGCCTACACAGATCATGTGAGTATTGTAAAAGTTCTCCAAGGAAGAGCAAGAATGAGGCTAATGCATGCACACAAACGCTGATCAAAAGCACTTGATGCTCTTGGACAAAAATAGGGAACCTTCACTTTTGGAAAGACAAGGTGACTATGGTTGTCTCTACAGTACTAGTAGGAAAATATCCCTGAAGTTTTGCAAAACCTCTTTTCAGGGGTTTGTTAACTTCATCTTTGTTGAGAACTGGGGAACACAGGGAGACCTGTCACTTTTTTTGCAGAATGCCATAGAAACTGCTACACTCACTTCAACAACAGTCCAAGTAACCTTCTCTGCAAATACTGACCATTTGCAGTTCTGGTTGATACAAGCCCCCATTACCTAAGAAAGGAACAACTCGGCAAGCAGTTTGCAAAGATGAACAACTTAGCACGACTGCGGCTGATGACATGCCCTGACCTTTTTTGCCTTCAGCTATGGGTGCCGTACCCTCCTACCCTCACACATGCCACTCAAAGCTCCTTGCGTGGAGCTCTCGCACCACCTATGACAGCAACTGTGCCAAGCCGCCACCCTTCTTCAGCACCATCGCACCTACCACAAGGTAGCTGAATCAGAGGGAAAAGGAGGTCGCCAATGGAGGGAAGTTGTACCCCCTGACAGCTAAGCTCCAACTACGGTGTCGCTTATGTCCTTCCCAGGACGGGCGGGAAAACGCCTCGGCGCAGCGCAGCGCTGGCCGGGAGCGGCCGGCACGGCACCGAGCGCGCTCCCCACTCCCTCCCGCCCGCGCCGCTGCGGAGACCCCGGGTTCGCCGGAATCGGCCACATGCTGCACGGAGGGCAGCGCGGCAAAGGCGGCCTCCCCTCGTCGCCCGGGGAAGGCCGGCCTCGGATCCCCGCTCTCTCCACCGGCACGGGCAGTGCCAGCAGCCTCTCGCTGTGGCCGCCGCTGGCCGAAAGCCTCGCCGCGCACCGCCCGGCCGGCCCCGCCGCTCCGCGGGGTCACACGGCACCTGCCGTGGGCGGCCGCCGAGCGACAGGAAGCAAAAGCGCTCACCGCCGCGCCGCTCGCCGCCCCGCCCGGGCGCTCCTCTCCTCGCGCTACCACGATGGCGCCGGCCCGCCCCGCCTTCCCCGTCGCCTGCGGCGCAACGCGGCTGCTCCGAGCCACGCAGCACGCGTGCGGCCGGGCCCTGCCGAGCTGCCGGCGGAGCCGGGGCACAGCACGGGCGGGAGAGCTTCCGGCAAGGCTGGGCGGGCGGCGAGCGCGGCCGAGCGTGAGCGCGCCAGGCGGGCGGCGGGCGGCGGCGTGATGGAGAGCTAGATGGAGGCGGCAGCACCGCGCGGCATAAAATAGCTGATCGTCCGGCAGCCGCCCGCTCCGCAGCCCCTCGGCTGCTGTCGAGAAGGGCCCCGGCCCTGGCCGCGGGCAGCCCTGGCGGGGCAGGGGAGCACTGCGGGCAGCCCCGGGGCCGCGCAGCCGTCTGCAACGCGCGGTGGGAGCCGCTGGGAACTATTTTACACGTCCCGGGGGGCTGGAGAGGAGCACGGAGACCACGCGGCAGGTCGCTGCCGTTAGGGAAAATTAATCCACGATGCCTGAGGTTTATATCCGAAAAGGAGACAGAGGAGTCCTGCAACATTCTTCGACTACAGGGAGAGTCCATGGGGCTTTTCCCATGGCGTCTGTCAAACGGTTGCGGGATGCAGCCCCCTTTTGATGCCAAGTTCCCGGCCACAGCACCCTCTTCCTTTTCCCCACTGGCTGAGGTATTCGGGAGATACAGACTTCCGGAACTGCCTACTCTATGCGCCCCCCTCTAATATGCACCCCCCTCTTGGCATCGAGAAGAAAGAAAAGAACCCCATTCCTAATGCTCTTAAGTCTTTGTTGCCTTGCTCTAGGTTCAGGAATTTAACACGGCCTTGATTAATCAACAGTCTCTGATGATTAGTAACAGTTCTAGAGAACTCCTAGTTTCTTCTGTTACTTCACTAGCCATAACTTCCTAGCCTTGTCTACAGGCCGATTCACACGGTCTCTTTGTAAAGACTCATCCATCTCATTCCTTTTAATCCCTCCTCTTTTTATTTGCTCTGTATTTGTCTTTACAAACCTTAATTACCATGGATTTAATTTTTTCTTCTGGAGTCTTCTTGGGTTTTGCTATTATTTGCAGTGACATTCTTTTCTGTCCTTTTGTAGTCATTTCTGGATCAGGTAGGCATGGCTGCTAGCGGCATCCCCTTGAGCACCTGCTGAAAGAGCTGCAGCCAGCATGGTGTCCCGCATGGTAAAAAGATGAGAATTGCGATAGCATATAAGAGGAGAAATCGTATTCATTTAGCCCATAGCTGGCCAGTTAACTATGAAAATATGTCCCATTCCCATCCTTTCAACATTTGGACAGGTCCACGAGCTGACGTTATTTCCTTTGTTATTTGTTTGACCACTTTTCCGCTGTCATCTGCTTGCAAACAGCAGCTCGAGTCATTTAATTTCCCACAAACTCCTCCTTCTTCTGCCAACAGATAATCTAATACCATCCAATGTTGAAATACCGCTTTCCTCATTTAAGTGGGTTGCTCAGCAAAAAGGTCAAGCGCTGTGGCTGGCTGGTTGGTAATTATTTCCGAGACAGCTTGTAACCTAATTATCTCCTTCAAATGATAAATGGGTTCCCAGGCATCTGGGATTAATTCCTTAGGTTTCCAAGGGGCTGGTCCATCGTGTTGGGTAACTTGTTCTGTTGGCCGTTCATCATTTCCCCGTTTTGGGGTGCTCCCTCCAGCCAGGGCTGCATCAGCTGACTGCTTTTCTCTAATTAAATCATCACAGATTTTGATTCCTAAGCGATTTCCCAGAACTTGTAGTAGCAAAAAGAACAACAGTCTACTAAATATACCATATCCCTGACCAGTTTGGAGGTAACCTGAGCTAAGCATGTTGGCCACAAATCCAATACTGTCCTTTCAAAGCCCGTGTTCCATTAGCAAAGGAACCTACCCATGGTCATCAATTGGTGGCTCAAAATACAGCAGGATTCCCGGGCCTAACGGTCCTCCAACAAGAGTTGCCCCACCATAAGGGTCCCAGCATTTGCATTTCCAAGCTCCCGCACAGGGTTCCCACCTACATTTACATCTGCAAGCTGCTTGGTTGGATTTGGAGCAGAACTCACTAAAAGGCTTTGAGTTCCAATCCGGTGTGGCCATTCCCACTGATAATCACAAACAACATGTCTTCTACTTGTGGAATTTTTGTGGGGACTGCTCAAAAACAGGTGGTCAAAAAAACCCCTTGTCCCTCCCCATTGCTTTACAGGCTTCCAAATATTTTTGGTAAGTGTGATAAGAACGCCTTACGCAGCTACTGTTAGTGAGCCGAACAGGTATTTGATTGCATTTGCCTTGATATTTGGAAAAATTGGAAGGAGGGCAATTGGGGGTCCAAACCCAGTTGTTCAAGCCCAGAGGGAAAGTCAATTGACAATTGCCTTTTCCTACATAGACACGCCCTATCCTATTAGGCAATAAGTGCCTGTTGGAGAAGAATGAAGTGGCCGTGAACTTCCTTCTTTGGCCCCAAATCCCATCCCACTGTGGGCCCTCACATTGACCCACCATTTAGGTTCAGCTGGGCTAGCCAACTGTGGCCACTCTTCAGATCCTCCTGGCCTTCCACAGAGCCAGCAATTGCTAAGGTTAAAAACTTTTGCTACTTCTTCTCCTAAGGCTGCAAATTGATTCTCCCACTCCTGGCCTAAACTCAGCTGACCATATCAAAGTAGAATTAGTAAGGAAAATGTTTTAATAGTGTCATCTAATTAGCTAGTCTAATTTTCCCGTTGTCTTCTGCAGCACCTGTGGCAATTGAAGACACAGAAACCACTTAACGTAACAAAATGGCCACAAGTATTAGCCCCCAAGTGAGTGGAGATTCTAGAGGAGGGATGCCTTTACAGTCTATTTCAGCAGACGGTCTGAAGGTAGGACTGCGGGGCTTCTTCCGATGTCGAAGCACTGCCTACTGCTCCGGCCCACTCCTGCAGAGTGTCAGTCACGGCCTCCCGGCCTTCTCCTCCAGCTGAGATGTGCAAATCTCCGAGGCTTCAGAGACCTTGACCCGAGAGTGACGGGTTCACCTGTGTTCAGCTTACTTGACGGCTGTTTTCTGTCGTCAGTGACACTTGGAATGGGCCACGCCATTTCACCAGCACTGGCGCTTCTTTCTACTCCTTAATTAGGACTCAATCTCCTGGTTGGATGTTAAAAGCAGCAAAGTCCAAAGGCCGGGCTTGCGCCAGCTGAGTTTCCTGTTGAAGGGGTTTCACAAGAAGCAGGATCCTGGCCACAGATGGTTTTAAAAATGCATCACTTGCCTCTACCCCCCCCACTGGGTGGAGACTTACCAGGAGGGCAATTGCAAACAACGATTGAAAGGGAGATAACTGAATCTCTCTTCTGGGTTGGGCCCTCATTCTCACCAAAGCCAATGTCCAAAGCCCTACCCATGGCATCTTGGTTTCTATTACCAGCTTCAAAAGGTGTTTATTTCTCTCTTCATTGTTTTCTACCCGAGCCGAGCTCTGGGGGTGCCAGGGCCTATGGAGGTTCCATTGTGTTCCTAAAGAAGCCAAAACCCCTTGAAGGATCTTTCCTGCAAAATGAGTTCCCCTATCTGAATCTATTGCTTCTACAATGCTGTATCTTGGAATGATTTGTTCCAAAAATGCCTTAAGAACTGATCCTGTCATTACTGAAGTAGTTGGAAATACTTCTGGCCACCTTGCTAGCTGACATACGATTACCAGAAGATATTAAGCCTTGCCACTTGGGGCATCTCCGGAAAATCCACCTGGCATCTTTGGAAGGGCCATGCAGCCCAAGGCCTCCCTCCTCTAGCAAGTTACTTTGTAACTTGGCTGTTGGCTTTAGCACAGATCAAGCAACCTTCAACAGCTCCTTTTGCCAGTCTAAAAAGACCCCCAGCAACATACATCATGAGATAGGCTTCTGCCAATCCTCAGGAAGTGCAAGAACTCTCTTAATGGAGTTGCTTTAATATTGGTAGGGCCAAAGGTTCTGGTATCTCGTTTGCCATCCCTTGGAAACCAATTCTTGCCTTTTTTCTCTGCCACACGACTTTTAACTGTATGTCAAACTGCTGTGGTAGAAAAGACAGCTTCCTGGGCAGTGATGGAGTCACGGGGAGCAAAGGGGGCATCTTGGAGAGTTCTGGCAGAAGTGTGGCTTTCTGAGTTTCTTCATCCACCAAAAAGGAGACAGAGGAGTCCTGTAACATTCTTCAACTCCAGGGAGAGGCCATGGGGCTTTTGCCATGGAGTCTCTCAAATGATTGCGGGAAGCAGCCCCCTTCTGATGTTAAGTTCCTGGCAACAGCACCCTCTGAGGTACTCGGGAATTACAGACTTCCGGAACTGCCTACTCTATGCCCCCCTCTAATATGCACTCCCCTTTTGGAATGGAAAAGGAAGAAAACCAAACTATTCCTAATGCTGGGAAGTCTTTGCTGCCTTGCTCTAGGTTCAGGAATTTAGCAGGGCCTTGGCTGAGCAACAGTCTCTGTTGATTAGTAACAGTTTCTAGAACGAATACTTTCTTCTGTTACTTCCCCCCCTGTAAATTCCTAGCCTTGTCTAAGGAGAGATTCACACGGTCTCTTTGTAAAGACACATCTATCTTACTCCTTTCACTCCCACACCTTCCTTGCGGTGGAACGGCTCTCCCCGGCACAGCACCTGGCACAAAACCCCCGTATACGCACACACACACCTGCACTTACCCTGCACTCCACTGCACACACACACACACACACACCTCCCGCACACTAACACCCCCTCCACATCCCCACCATGCTACTTGCAGTGGCCCCGCCCCTGCCATCCCCACCGGCTGGCAGCACCCACTCCTCGCATGCTTCCCCATGCCTTGCATTTCCTTGCTGCCCCCTCTGTAGCCTTCCCTCAACCTGCCTTTTCTCCCCTGCCTTGCACTGACTTGCTCACCCATCCCCCACCTGACTTCCTTTCACATTCGTCTAGGTCTGGCCTCACCTTTCCTTTTCCTTCTAGGACCCTCATTGCCTTGCCTCGCCTCGCAAAGCCACCACTTGCCTTGCCTTGCCCTTGAACCCCTCCCTTGCCTTGCATGACCTTGCTCACCCCTCCCCCACCTGGAATTCAACACCCCTTTTCAATGACATTTCTGGGCCTTGCCCTGCCCTTTCTGCTCCTCCGAGGAATCTCAAAGCTCTCAAGCATCTCCGGTGTTTCAGGATCCCATGAGAGGAAGACCAGGGGAGGACGCATGTTGCCACACTCATCTCTGTGGGCAGCCTTTGTCTGGGAGCAATCCTTGCATGTCTTGAACCTTGGAGGGGCAATTCACATTTTGCCCTTGAGCTCGGGGACCAGAAAGAGAGTTCTTTTGCATACAAGGGAAAGCAGGTAGCTCAAGTCTTTTAGGTACAGAGGAGAGATGACCCACGCGGGATCAAGGCCACACAGAGCACTTGGTCCTGGCCACTTTTGTGTACCAGCAGTCCTTGAATGTACTTCTCACCTGCCTTGCCTGGCCTTGCCTTGGCAACACAACACTTGCCTTGCCTTGCCCTGCTAGCCCTCTGGAGCCTTGCATTCCTTTGCACGGCCATGCCCAGCACATGACCTGCCTACTGTTTTCCTCCAGGGCCTTGGCTTGCTGAGCCCTTCCTGTTTCTGCCTGGCCTTCCCATCAGTGGCCCTTCCTTCCTACAGCCAGCCTTGCCTCTAACTTCTGGACCTTCTCTTGTCTACCACTCCATTTGCTTTCCCCTCACTGCTCTGGCCTTGCCTACCTCTCCCTTGACTTGCCCACAATTGCCTGCACTCGGTTTGCAGCGCCTTGCCTGCATGGAAGGCAAGGGAAAGAGTGGTAGGCCGGGCAAAGCAAAGCCAGCAAGTTGTAGGCAGTGCGAGGCAAGGCAGACGTAGGCAAAGGAAGCAGAGCAAGGGTAGCTTAAGAAGAACTAGACAAGGCAAGGCCAAGAGACTCGGAGTGCCTTTCCTTGGGAAGGCAAGGACATAGTGCCAGTGTTGCTGGAGCAGATGTTAAGGTACTGTGGGGAGGAATAGTCCAGCAAGACATTTCTCTTCTGGCCCCTGTGCGTGTGGGGGCAATTGTTGGACATATTCAATACTGGAGGCGGATCAGTCGCTGGATGTGTTGTATTTTGGAGGAGGGGATGCCGTTTCTTTGGAGATGGGCTTGTAGTTGCTCTCTTTGGCAAGGAAGGCAGGTTTGGATGTGCACATCAGGTACTCCTAGGGATTTTAAAGGCTTTTCCCAACAGGCAGAGCTCTCTCTGGGTTCGAGCTGTTGAGCTGTCAGTGGGAATGCAAAGGCCAAGCTCTTAAGCTATTTGTCCTGGTGCCTTCAGTGTGTGAGCAGTCCCTGGTGCCGTTGCCTTTGGATCCTGACTCTGGGAGAGGGAAGGCTTAGGATGGTACCTAGAGCTGAGAAGGAGAGTGCTGAGAACAGCGTGTGTGCTGCTAGTTTGAGGGGTGCAGGTGAAGTTGTAGGCAGCAAGATCTTCCTCAGCTGGCACTGTTTTGAGCCCTGTTTTTGCCAGATGGTTTCAAGTTGGTGGGCGGAATCTGCGAGAGGGAAAAGATTTGTATGGGCCAAAGAGGTGTGGTGTAAAGAAGAGTGTGCTCTTGGAAGGGGAAGATGAGGGCAACCTTTTTGTCCTGACACCGTTGATTTGAGTGCAGGGCCGTTTGCAAGTTGCCTCTGTCTGCCCTTGGGGTGGTTTCGAGCTGGGCCAGGTGCTTGGCCTTCTTTTGCAAGTCTGCAGCGCCGTCGTGTGGTTGTTTCCATGAGCGCTGACAGTGCCCGGCAAAAAGCGCTTGGCTGGCGCGGCCCCAGTCGTGTGGAAGCAGTTGGTGGAAGAGCTCCGCTGTGCATCCTGCCTCTTGGAGACATAAAAGGATGTAACCCTGCGCGTAGCGGGGAAGCAAGACGAATCTTTTCATTGTTGGCTGAGCAGTTTCTAAGCGGCAAAAGTAAAGGCAGTTTCAGCACGGCCTCTTTCTTTCAGAACCTTTTCTGTGCCATCATGAACATGCTCAACATGCCACTCGCACCCGCTGAACTGCATCAAAGGCCCTGGAGATAGGCGCTTTCCTTCAAGCTCTCTGTAGCATCGTACCCTCCACCTCTGGCGGATCCCAAAGCCCTTCCAAACATCCAGCAGCTGCACGCAGAGAACAAGTGCTAAAACAAGGCGTTGGCCTTCCTAGTCCTTTTAAAGTCTGTGAACTAGGCGAAACATTCCAGTGAGCAGCACTTTCCTTCGCAACTATATCTAGAGCATCATCACATTCTCTCCAAGTGGGTAAGTCCACCCTTGCAGCGCAGCGTTTGCAGCCACAGTTCGGACTGAGAGATAGGCCAGGTGAGAAAGCATTTCTTGACTATCCCTCTTCTCTGGAAGACTTGATACTCGCAGCGCGACCACGTCCACACACCTTCAGTGTGGCCAGGTTCAAGCAGCTAGAGCTCCCAGAGATGGGAGAGTCAGGAGAGAAGACGTTCCAAAAGTACCGTGTACTTACAGCAGCATTAAAACTGTGCACAGCAGTCTGCAGCACTGTAGACTGCGGCTTCTCCGACAGACGAGCCATCCCATTGTTGCCTCTCGCAGCCTGCTTGCTAGCTGCTCTCCTGAAGAAAAGAACTAGAAGAAAAAGCCAATGCTGGGCTGCACCTTCCCCTTGCCTTACGTAAAGCCACCTAAACTCCCCGCTGCACTCTCTACTTCCCCTCTCCTTGGAAGCGACCACTGTGTTTGCTGCATCTCGAAGCCTAAAGTTAAGCGCCAAAGTTTCCAAGGATGGTTGGAAGAAGGATAAGTAGTAGCACAAGGAAGTAGTTGTCGTTGAACTTCCTCCTTCTCAATGCTAACGTGAATTGGGCAGGCAGGCGAGTGCTAGCCACGCTCCTTTCTCAGTTTGTACGCTGCGGACACGAGTCCGGTGCTCTGCGCCTTCGTTCGGCCTCTTTAGTACCCATGTCGCTCTTTCATTCAGCCGGAGTCGAAGCGTCGTCTACTTCTCGCCCAGAGAGCACGGTGCCGGCAGCGAAATGCCCCAGCCGACTGCTTCTGCCGACACACGCCTGGTCTATGCACTTTCCCTCGCAGCGACATACAGCAGCACTTTCGGTCTTTCTTGTCGTCCAAATGTAAAGGGAAAGATTCTCTGCTATGTCCCGCCCAGAGAACAGTTTTAGGTCAACCAGCACGCCCAGAGCTTGCCCTCGACGCGTGGAAACTTGTGTTTGCACCAGATTCAAGTGGCTGCCGTCTTTCCTTTACAGCCTGCAGAGCACCGTCAGACCGCCGTGCTCTCTGCACCTGCCTTCTCAGTTCTAAGTACTACCGCGCCTCTTACAGCCTTGCAGGAAGCAAAGACACGGGTAGTCATCTCGCAGAGAAGAACGTGGAAGGACGAAAGGATGATCTTCCTTTCTCCTGCTTCTTGCCTGAATTGTGGTGCTGTATTGAAAGTCTTGGCTAGCGAAAAGCTCATCCAGCAAGTGCCTCATTCCTGACGCATCTCGCTGAGCGAGAGTTTCACGAAGAGTTTAGACTCTGGAAACAGCAAGAAAATGATTGTACGTCGAGCTGAGGAAAATCCGTGCACAGCACACTGTGGATGCGTGCAGTGTTCGCGCTGAAGAGCGCCAAAACGCAAAGCCATCGCTGGGCTTCAGTTTTGTCCAGACCGCAGAAGGCAAAGAACGAAGCAACTGGGCACCGCGTTAACGTACTCAGTGGACCGAATTTCAAATGTCCAGCCAAAAGCTGCTTCATAAGCAGATTCAGCTGAGAATGCTCTGGCTGCTTCACAAAGTAAGGCGCAGCCGTTTCCATTCATCACACTACCTGGCCAGAAGCAGTATCCTACACCTTCAATGCTGCAGCGTCCATGCAGCTGGAGCACACGCAGTAGGACGCGTCCAGATAGACGGCGTTCTTCAAGTACCCCCCTCCTCCAAGCAGCCTTGAAACTGAGCACAACACACTGCGGCTCGGGAGCTTCCTTCTCAGATAGACGTGCCGTCACGTTATTCACTCTCGCAGCTCCGTTGCCCACTTGCAGCAGCTGCTACCAAAGCAAAATGCTCCAGAAGTAAAAAGCACTGCCGGGCTGCACTTTCCCTTGCCTCACGTAAAGCACCATAAACTGTCCGCTGTGCTCTGTATTTCCATTCTCCGCCGCATCTACCACTGTTATCTCTGCATCTCGAAGCATAAAGCTCGGCACAATTCCTCCCAGGGAACGCTGGAAGAGAAATAGGCAGCAGCACAAGTAGCTGCAAGTGGAACTTTCTGTTTTAAAACGCTAACGTGAATCCGGAAACAAGCGAGTGACAGCCAGGCTTCCTCTTGCAGCCTGTGCGATGCACACACCAGCTCGGTGCTCTGCCCTCATTCTTTAATGCTCTTCGTACCATGTCGCGCTTTCATTCTGCCGGAGTCGAAGCGTCGTCTACTTCTCGCCCAGAGAGCACGGTGCCAGCGGAGAAAGGCTCCAGAAAAACGCTCCAGGCTGCTGATTCTTCCCAAACACACCAGGGCTATGCACTTTCCTTCGCAGCGCTAAGTAGCATCACATTCTGTTTGCGTTGGAGCCGGAATGCAAAGGGAAAGATTCTCGGTTACGTCTCACTCAGCGCCCAGTTTTAGGTCACCAAGCTTACCCGGAGCTTACCCGCGACGCGTGGAAATTGGTATTTGCACCATATTCAAGTGGTAGCTTTCTTTCCTTTACAGCCTGCAGAGCGCCGTCAGATCGCGGTGCTCTCTGCACCTGCCTTCTCCCTTCCAAGTACCACCGCGCACCTTACAGCCTTGCAGGAAGCAAAGACGTGGAGAGATGTCTCGCAGAGAAGATCGTGCAAAGACGAAAAGATGTTCTTCTTTGCTTTTCCTCGTCGCCCAGATTGTGGTGCTCTACTGAAAGCGTGGGCTAACGAATGGCTAATCTAGCATGTGCTTCCCTTCTAATGCATTTCGCTGAGCGAGAGCTGAGGAAAATCCTTGCACTGTACACTATGGATGCGTGCAGTAGACACGCAGAAGAGCGGCACAGCTCATAACCATCGCACACTCCAGCCCAGAGCTCTGGGGCTGCGTTCTTCTCAATTTCCGGCGCTGGACAGAACTGAGACATTGAGCTTTGGCTCTCTTTAGTGTGTGTACTGCACGCATCCAGAGCGCGCTGTGCACAGATTCTCCTCAGCGCTACGTGCAAGCACAGACTTTCTGCTTCGCAGAGCCCAACTGTCCGCCGAAGCTCTCGCTCAGAGAAATGTGTCAGGAGAGAAGCACTTGCTGGATTAGCCTTACAATGGCCAACAGTTCCAAAGAAGCACCATAGTCTTCTTGCGAGAAAGGATAATAAAACACATGTATTGTCCCAGCAAAGTTCTCTGTGCTAGCCGAAGCCGAGAATCTTTCCCTTAAGATTAAGACCACAACGCAGACAGCATTTTGTGCTACTTAACGCTGAGAGGGATAGCCCAGGCGTGTTTCGGCAGAGGCAGAAGCCCGGAGCGTTTCTCTGCCGGCACCGTGCTCTCAGGCGAGAAGTAGACGACGCTTCGACTCCGGCTGAATGAAAAGCGCGACATGGTACGAAGAGCATACGAATGAGGGCGCAGAGCACCGAGCTGGTGTGCGCATCGCACAGGCTGCAAGAAGAAGCGTGGCTGCCGCTCGCTTCTTTGCGGATTCACGTTAGCAGTTGAAAACAAAAGTTCCACTTGCAGCTACTTGTGCTGCTACCTATTTCTCTTCCAGCTTTCCCTGGGAAGAATTGTGCCGAGCTTTATGCTTCGAGATGCAGAGATGACAGTGGTAGATGCAGCGGAGAATGGAAATAAAGAGTGCAGTGGACAGTTTACAGTGCTTTACGTGAGGCAAAGGAAAAGGTTTGCTCAGCAGTGCTTTTTACTTCTGGAGCATTTTGCTTTGGTAGCACCTGCTGCTAGTGGGCAACGGAGCTGCGAGAGTGAATAACGTGACGGCACGTCTATCTGAGAAGGAAGCTCCCGAGCCGCAGTGTGTTGTGCTCAGTTTCAAGGCTGCTTGGAGGAGGGGGGTACTTGAAGAACGCCGTCTATCTGGACGCGTCCTACTGCGTGTGCTCCAGCTGCATGGACTCTGCAGCATTGAAGGTGTAGGATACTGCTTCTGGCCAGGTAGTGTGATGAATGGAAACGGCTGCGCCTTACTTTGTGAAGCAGCCAGAGCATTCTCAGCTGAATCTGCTTATGAAGCAGCTTTTGGCTGGACATTTGAAATTCGGTCCACTGAGTACGTTAACGCGGTGCCCAGCTGCTTCGTTCTTCGCCTTCTGCGGTCTGGACAGAACTGAAGCCCAGCGATGGCTTTGAGTTTTGCCGCTCTTCAGCATGTGTACTGCACGCATCCGCAGTGTGCTGTGCAAGGATTTTCCTCAGCTCTCCCTCAGCGAAATGCATCAGGTGAGAAACACTTGCTGGATTAGCCTTTCGCTGGCCATGGCTTTCAGTACAGCACCACAATCTGGGCGACGAGGAGGAGCAAAGAAGAACATCTTTTCGTCTTTGCACGTTCTTCTCTGCGAGACGACTATCCGCGTCATTGCTTCCTGCAAGGCTATATTCTGCGCAGTGGTACTTGAAAGGGAGAAGGCAGGTGCAGAGAGCACCGCGATCTGACGGCGCTCTGCAGGCTGTAAAGGAAAGAGGGCTGCCACTGGAATGTGTGCAAACACAAGTTTCCACGAGTCGCGGGCAAGCTCTGGGCGTGCTTGTTGACCTAAAACTGTTCTCTGTGCCCGACATTGCTGAGAATCTTTCCCTTTACATTTGGACGACAAGAAAAGACCGAAAGTGCTGCTGTATGTCGCTGCGAGAAAAGTGCATAGCCCTGGTGTGTTTCGGAAGGGCAGTCGGCTGGGGCATTTCTCTTCCGGCACCGTGCTCTCCGGGCGAGAAGTAGACGACGCTTCGACTCCGGCTGAATGAAAAGCGCGACATGGTACGAAGAGCATACGAATGAGGGCGCAGAGCACCGAGCTGGTGTGCGCATCGCACAGGCTGCAAGAAGAAGCGTGGCTGCCGCTCGCTTCTTTGCGGATTCACGTTAGCAGTTGAAAACAAAAGTTCCACTTGCAGCTACTTGTGCTGCTACCTATTTCTCTTCCAGCTTTCCCTGGGAAGAATTGTGCCGAGCTTTATGCTTCGAGATGCAGAGATGACAGTGGTAGATGCAGCGGAGAATGGAAATAAAGAGTGCAGCGGACAGTTTACAGTGCTTTACGTGAGGCAAAGGAAAAGGTTTGCTCAGCAGTGCTTTTTACTTCTGGAGCATTTTGCTTTGGTAGCAGCTGCTGCAAGTGGGCAACGGAGCTGCGAGAGTGAATAACGTGACGGCACGTCTATCTGAGAAGGAAGCTCCCGAGCCGCAGTGTGTTGTGCTCAGTTTCAAGGCTGCTTGGAGGAGGGGGGTACTTGAAGAACGCCGTCTATCTGGACGCGTCCTACTGCGTGTGCTCCAGCTGCATGGACTCTGCAGCATTGAAGGTGTAGGATACTGCTTCTGGCCAGGTAGTGTGATGAATGGAAACGGCTGCGCCTTACTTTGTGAAGCAGCCAGAGCATTCTCAGCTGAATCTGCTTATGAAGCAGCTTTTGGCTGGACATTTGAAATTCGGTCCACTGAGTACGTTAACGCGGTGCCCAGCTGCTTCGTTCTTCGCCTTCTGCGGTCTGGACAGAACTGAAGCCCAGCGATGGCTTTGAGTTTTGCCGCTCTTCAGCATGTGTACTGCACGCATCCGCAGTGTGCTGTGCAAGGATTTTCCTCAGCTCTCCCTCAGCGAAATGCATCAGGTGAGAAACACTTGCTGGATTAGCCTTTCGCTGGCCATGGCTTTCAGTACAGCACCACAATCTGGGCGACGAGGAGGAGCAAAGAAGAACATCTTTTCGTCTTTGCACGTTCTTCTCTGCGAGACGACTATCCGCGTCATTGCTTCCTGCAAGGCTATATTCTGCGCAGTGGTACTTGAAAGGGAGAAGGCAGGTGCAGAGAGCACCGCGATCTGACGGCGCTCTGCAGGCTGTAAAGGAAAGAGGGCTGCCACTGGAATGTGTGCAAACACAAGTTTCCACGAGTCGCGGGCAAGCTCTGGGCGTGCTTGTTGACCTAAAACTGTTCTCTGTGCCCGACATTGCTGAGAATCTTTCCCTTTACATTTGGACGACAAGAAAAGACCGAAAGTGCTGCTGTATGTCGCTGCGAGAAAAGTGCATAGCCCTGGTGTGTTTCGGAAAGGCAGTCGGCTGGGGCATTTCTCTTCCGGCACCGTGCTCTCCGGGCGAGAAGTAGACGACGCTTCGACTCCGGCTGAATGAAAAGCGCGACATGGTACGAAGAGCATACGAATGAGGGCGCAGAGCACCGAGCTGGTGTGCGCATCGCACAGGCTGCAAGAAGAAGCGTGGCTGCCGCTCGCTTCTTTGCGGATTCACGTTAGCAGTTGAAAACAAAAGTTCCACTTGCAGCTACTTGTGCTGCTACCTATTTCTCTTCCAGCTTTCCCTGGGAAGAATTGTGCCGAGCTTTATGCTTCGAGATGCAGAGATGACAGTGGTAGATGCAGCGGAGAATGGAAATAAAGAGTGCAGCGGACAGTTTACAGTGCTTTACGTGAGGCAAAGGAAAAGGTTTGCTCAGCAGTGCTTTTTACTTCTGGAGCATTTTGCTTTGGTAGCACCTGCTGCTAGTGGGCAACGGAGCTGCGAGAGTGAATAACGTGACGGCACGTCTATCTGAGAAGGAAGCTCCCGAGCCGCAGTGTGTTGTGCTCAGTTTCAAGGCTGCTTGGAGGAGGGGGGTACTTGAAGAACGCCGTCTATCTGGACGCGTCCTACTGCGTGTGCTCCAGCTGCATGGACTCTGCAGCATTGAAGGTGTAAGAAACTTCTTCTGGCCAGGTAGTGTGATAGAGTGCAACGGCTACGCCTTACTTTGTGAACCATCCAGAGCATTCTCAGCTGAATCTGCTTGTGAAGCAGCTCTTGGCTGGACATTTGAAATTCGGTCCACTGAGTACGTTAACGCGGTGCCCAGCTGCTTCGTTCTTCGCCTTCTGCCGTCTGGACAGAACTGAAGCCCAGCGATTGCTTTTAGCTGTGGCTCTCTTCAGCATGTGTACTGCACGCATCCGCAGTGTGCTGTGCAAGGATTTTCCTCAGCTCTCCCTCAGCGAAATGCATCAGGTGAGAAACACTTGCTGGATTAGCCTTTCGCTGGCCAAGGCTTTTAATACAGCACCACAATATGGGCGACGAGGAGAAAGGAAGAACATCTTTTCGTCCTGGCACGTTCTTCTGAGCGACATGACTATCCGCGTGTTTGCTTCCTGCAAAGCTGTATTGTGCGCGGCGGTATTGGAACTGAGAAGGCAGGTGCAGAGAGCACCGGGATCTGACGGCGTTCTGCAGCCTGTAAAGGAAAGACGGCTACCACTTGAATGTGGTGCAAACACAAGTTTCCACGCGTCGAGGGCAAGCTCTGGGCGTGCTGGTTGACCTAAAACTGTTCTCTGGGCGGGACATAGCAGAGAATCTTTCCCTTTACATTTGGACGACAAGAAAGACCGAAAGTGCTGCTGTATGTCGCTGCGAGGGAAAGTGCATAGACCAGGCGTGTGTCGGCAGAAGCAGTCGGCTGGGGCATTTCGCTGCCGGCACCGTGCTCTCTGGGCGAGAAGTAGACGACGCTTCGACTCCGGCTGAATGAAAGAGCGACATGGGTACTAAAGAGGCCGAACGAAGGCGCAGAGCACCGGACTCGTGTCCGCAGCGTACAAACTGAGAAAGGAGCGTGGCTAGCACTCGCCTGCCTGCCCAATTCACGTTAGCATTGAGAAGGAGGAAGTTCAACGACAACTACTTCCTTGTGCTACTACTTATCCCTCTTCCAACCATCCCCAAAACCACTGGCGCTTAACTTTAGGCTTCGAGATGCAGCAAACACAGTGGTCGCTTCCAAGGAGAGGGGAAGTAGAGAGTGCAGCGGGGAGTTTAGGTGGCTTTACGTAAGGCAAGGGGAAGGTGCAGCCCAGCATTGGCTTTTTCTTCTAGTTCTTTTCTTCAGGAGAGCAGCTAGCAAGCAGGCTGCGAGAGGCAACAATGGGATGGCTCGTCTGTCGGAGAAGCCGCAGTCTACAGTGCTGCAGACTGCTGTGCACAGTTTTAATGCTGCTGTAAGTACACGGTACTTTTGGAACGTCTTCTCTCCTGACTCTCCCATCTCTGGGAGCTCTAGCTGCTTGAACCTGGCCACACTGAAGGTGTGTGGACGTGGTCGCGCTGCGAGTATCAAGTCTTCCAGAGAAGAGGGATAGTCAAGAAATGCTTTCTCACCTGGCCTATCTCTCAGTCCGAACTGTGGCTTCAAACGCTGCGCTGCAAGGGTGGACTTACCCACTTGGAGAGAATGTGATGATGCTCTAGATATAGTTGCGAAGGAAAGTGCTGCTCACTGGAATGTTTCGCCTAGTTCACAGACTTTAAAAGGACTAGGAAGGCCAACGCCTTGTTTTAGCACTTGTTCTCTGCGTGCAGCTGCTGGATGTTTGGAAGGGCTTTGGGATCCGCCAGAGGTGGAGGGTAGGATGCTACAGAGAGCTTGAAGGAAAGTGCCTATCTCCAGGGCCTTTGATGCAGTTCAGCGGGTGCGAGTGGCATGTTGAGCATGTTCATGATGGCACAGAAAAGGTTCTGAAAGAAAGAGGCCGTGCTGAAACTGCCTTTACTTTTGCCGCGTAGAAACTGCTCAGCCAACAATGAAAAGATTCGTCTTGCTTCCCCCCTACGCGCAGGGTTACATCCTTTTATGTCTCCAAGAGGCAGGATGCACAGCGGAGCTCTTCCACCAACTGCTTCCACACGACTGGGGCCGCGCCAGCCAAGCGCTTTTTGCCGGGCACTGTCAGCGCTCATGGAAACAACCACACGACGGCGCTGCAGACTTGCAAAAGAAGGCCAAGCACCTGGCCCAGCTCGAAACCACCCCAAGGGCAGACAGAGGCAACTTGCAAACGGCCCTGCACTCAAATCAACGGTGTCAGGACAAAAAGATTGCCCTCATCTTCCCCTTCCAAGAGCACACTCTTCTTTACACCACACCTCTTTGGCCCATACAAATCTTTTCCCTCTCGCAGATTCCGCCCACCAACTTGAAACCATCTGGCAAAAACAGGGCTCAAAACAGTGCCAGCTGAGGAAGATCTTGCTGCCTACAACTTCACCTGCACCCCTCAAACTAGCAGCACACACGCTGTTCTCAGCACTCTCCTTCTCAGCTCTAGGTACCATCCTAAGCCTTCCCTCTCCCAGAGTCAGGATCCAAAGGCAACGGCACCAGGGACTGCTCACACACTGAAGGCACCAGGACAAATAGCTTAAGAGCTTGGCCTTTGCATTCCCACTGACAGCTCAACAGCTCGAACCCAGAGAGAGCTCTGCCTGTTGGGAAAAGCCTTTAAAATCCCTAGGAGTACCTGATGTGCACATCCAAACCTGCCTTCCTTGCCAAAGAGAGCAACTACAAGCCCATCTCCAAAGAAACGGCATCCCCTCCTCCAAAATACAACACATCCAGCGACTGATCCGCCTCCAGTATTGAATATGTCCAACAATTGCCCCTACACGCACAGGGGCCAGAAGAGAAATGTCTTGCTGGACTATTCCTCCCCACAGTACCTTAACATCTGCTCCAGCAACACTGGCACTATGTCCTTGCCTTCCCAAGGAAAGGCACTCCGAGTCTCTTGGCCTTGCCTTGTCTAGTTCTTCTTAAGGTACCCTTGCTCTGCTTCCTTTGCCTGCGTCTGCCTTGCCTCGCACTGCCTACAACTTGCTGGCTTTGCTTTGCCCGGCCTACCACTCTTTCCCTTGCCTTCCATGCAGGCAAGGCGCTGCAAACCGAGTGCAGGCAATTGTGGGCAAGTCAAGGGAGAGGTAGGCAAGGCCAGAGCAGTGAGGGGAAAGCAAATGGAGTGGTAGACAAGAGAAGGTCCAGAAGTTAGAGGCAAGGCTGGCTGTAGGAAGGAAGGGCCACTGATGGGAAGGCCAGGCAGAAACAGGAAGGGCTCAGCAAGCCAAGGCCCTGGAGGAAAACAGTAGGCAGGTCATGTGCGGGGCAGGGCCCTGCAAAGGAATGCAAGGCTCCAGAGGGCTAGCAGGGCAAGGCAAGGCAAGTGTTGTGTTGCCAAGGCAAGGCCAGGCAAGGCAGGTGAGAAGTACATTCAAGGACTGCTGGTGCACAAAAGTGGCCAGGACCAAGTGCTCTGTGTGGCCTTGATCCCGCGTGGGTCATCTCTCCTCTGTACCTAAAAGACTTGAGCTACCTGCCTTCCCTTGTATGCAAAAGAACTCTCTTTCTGGTCCCCGAGCTCAAGGGCAAAATGTGAATTGCCCCTCCAAGGTTCAAGACATGCAAGGATTGCTCCCAGACAAAGGCTGCCCACAGAGATGAGTGTGGCAACATGCGTCCTCCCCTGGTCTTCCTCTCATGGGATCCTGAAACACCGGAGATGCTTGAGAGCTTTGAGATTCCTCGGAGGAGCAGAAAGGGCAGGGCAAGGCCCAGAAATGTCATTGAAAAGGGGTGTTGAATTCCAGGTGGGGGAGGGGTGAGCAAGGTCATGCAAGGCAAGGGAGGGGTTCAAGGGCAAGGCAAGGCAAGTGGTGGCTTTGCGAGGCGAGGCAAGGCAATGAGGGTCCTAGAAGGAAAAGGAAAGGTGAGGCCAGACCTAGACGAATGTGAAAGGAAGTCAGGTGGGGGATGGGTGAGCAAGTCAGTGCAAGGCAGGGGAGAAAAGGCAGGTTGAGGGAAGGCTACAGAGGGGGCAGCAAGGAAATGCAAGGCATGGGGAAGCATGCGAGGAGTGGGTGCTGCCAGCCGGTGGGGATGGCAGGGGCGGGGCCACTGCAAGTAGCATGGTGGGGATGTGGAGGGGGTGTTAGTGTGCGGGAGGTGTGTGTGTGTGTGTGTGTGCAGTGGAGTGCAGGGTAAGTGCAGGTGTGTGTGTGCGTATACGGGGGTTTTGTGCCAGGTGCTGTGCCGGGGAGAGCCGTTCCACCGCAAGGAAGGTGTGGGCGTGAAAGGAGTAAGATAGATGTGTCTTTACAAAGAGACCGTGTGAATCTCTCCTTAGACAAGGCTAGGAATTTACAGGGGGGGAAGTAACAGAAGAAAGTATTCGTTCTAGAAACTGTTACTAATCAACAGAGACTGTTGCTCAGCCAAGGCCCTGCTAAATTCCTGAACCTAGAGCAAGGCAGCAAAGACTTCCTAGCATTAGGAATAGTTTGGTTTTCTTCCTTTTCCATTCCAAAAGGGGAGTGCATATTAGAGGGGGGCATAGAGTAGGCAGTTCCGGAAGTCTGTAATTCCCGAGTACCTCAGAGGGTGCTGTTGCCAGGAACTTAGCATCAGAAGGGAGCTGCATCCCGCAATCATTTGAGAGACTCCATGGCAAAAGCCCCATGGCCTCTCCCTGGAGTTGAAGAATGTTACAGGACTCCTCTGTCTCCTTTTTGGTGGATGAAGAAACTCAGAAAGCCACACTTCTGCCAGAACTCTCCAAGATGCCCCCTTTGCTCCCCGTGACTCCATCACTGCCCAGGAAGCTGTCTTTTCTACCGCAGCAGTTTGACATACAGTTAAAAGTCGTGTGGCAGAGAAAAAAGGCAAGAATTGGTTTCCAAGGGATGGCAAACAAGAGATACCAGAACCTTTGGCCCTACCAATATTAAAGCAACTCCATTAAGAGAGTTCTTGCACTTCCTGAGGATTGGCAGAAGCCTATCTCATGATGTATGTTGCTGGGGGTCTTTTTAGACTGGCAAAAGGAGCTGTTGAAGGTTGCTTGATCTGTGCTAAAGCCAACAGCCAAGTTACAAAGTAACTTGCTAGAGGAGGGAGGCCTTGGGCTGCATGGCCCTTCCAAAGATGCCAGGTGGATTTTCCGGAGATGCCCCAAGTGGCAAGGCTTAATATCTTCTGGTAATCGTATGTCAGCTAGCAAGGTGGCCAGAAGTATTTCCAACTACTTCAGTAATGACAGGATCAGTTCTTAAGGCATTTTTGGAACAAATCATTCCAAGATACAGCATTGTAGAAGCAATAGATTCAGATAGGGGAACTCATTTTGCAGGAAAGATCCTTCAAGGGGTTTTGGCTTCTTTAGGAACACAATGGAACCTCCATAGGCCCTGGCACCCCCAGAGCTCGGCTCGGGTAGAAAACAATGAAGAGAGAAATAAACACCTTTTGAAGCTGGTAATAGAAACCAAGATGCCATGGGTAGGGCTTTGGACATTGGCTTTGGTGAGAATGAGGGCCCAAGCCAGAAGAGAGATTCAGTTATCTCCCTTTCAATCGTTGTTTGCAATTGCCCTGGTAAGTCTCCACCCAGTGGGGGGGGGTAGAGGCAAGTGATGCATTTTTAAAACCATCTGTGGCCAGGATCCTGCTTCTTGTGAAACCCCTTCAACAGGAAACTCAGCTGGTGCAAGCCCGGCCTTTGGACTTTGCTGCTTTTAACATCCAACCAGGAGATTGAGTCCTAATTAAGGAGTAGAAAGAAGCGCCAGTGCTGGTGAAATGGCGTGGCCCATTCCAAGTGTCACTGACGACAGAAAACAGCCGTCAAGTAAGCTGAACACAGGTGAACCCGTCACTCTCGGGTCAAGGTCTCTGAAGCCTCGGAGATTTGCACATCTCAGCTGGAGGAGAAGGCCGGGAGGCCGTGACTGACACTCTGCAGGAGTGGGCCGGAGCAGTAGGCAGTGCTTCGACATCGGAAGAAGCCCCGCAGTCCTACCTTCAGACCGTCTGCTGAAATAGACTGTATAGGCATCCCTCCTCTAGAATCTCCACTCACTTGGGGGCTAATACTTGTGGCCATTTTGTTACGTTAAGTGGTTTCTGTGTCTTCAATTGCCACAGGTGCTGCAGAAGACAATGGGAAAATTAGACTAGCTAATTAGATGACACTATTAAAACATTTTCCTTACTAATTCTACTTTGATATGGTTAGCTGAGTTTAGGCCAGGAGTGGGAGAATCAATTTGCAGCCTTAGGAGAAGAAGTAGCAAAAGTTTTTAACCTTAGCAATTGCTGGCTCTGTGGAGGGCCAGGAGGATCTGAAGAGTGGCCATAGTTGGCTAGCCCAGCTGAACCTAAATGGTGGGTCAATGTGAGGGCCACAGTGGGATGGGATTTGGGGCCAAAGAAGGAAGTTCATGGCCACTTCATTCTTCTCCAACAGGCACTTATTGCCTAAATAGGATAGGGCGTGTCTATGTAGGAAAAGGCAATTGTCAATTGACTTTCCCTCTGGGCTTGAACAACTGGGTTTGGACCCCCAATTGCCCTCCTTCCAATTGTTCCAAATATCAAGGCAAATGCAATCAAATACCTGTTCGGCTCACTAACAGTAGCTGCGTAAGGCGTTCTTATCACACTTACCAAAAATATTTGGAAGCCTGTAAAGCAATGGGGAGGGACAAGGGGTTTTTTTGACCACCTGTTTTTGAGCAGTCCCCACAAAAATTCCACAAGTAGAAGACATGTTGTTTGTGATTATCAGTGGGAATGGCCACACCGGATTGGAACTCAAAGCCTTTTAGTGAGTTCTGCTCCAAATCCAACCAAGCAGCTTGCAGATGTAAATGTAGGTGGGAACCCTGTGCGGGAGCTTGGAAATGCAAATGCTGGGACCCTTATGGTGGGGCAACTCTTGTTGGAGGACCGTTAGGCCCGGGAATCCTGCTGTATTTTGAGCCACCAATTGATGACCATGGGTAGGTTCCTTTGCTAATGGAACACGGGCTTTGAAAGGACAGTATTGGATTTGTGGCCAACATGCTTAGCTCAGGTTACCTCCAAACTGGTCAGGGATATGGTATATTTAGTAGACTGTTGTTCTTTTTGCTACTACAAGTTCTGGGAAATCGCTTAGGAATCAAAATCTGTGATGATTTAATTAGAGAAAAGCAGTCAGCTGATGCAGCCCTGGCTGGAGGGAGCACCCCAAAACGGGGAAATGATGAACGGCCAACAGAACAAGTTACCCAACACGATGGACCAGCCCCTTGGAAACCTAAGGAATTAATCCCAGATGCCTGGGAACCCATTTATCATTTGAAGGAGATAATTAGGTTACAAGCTGTCTCGGAAATAATTACCAACCAGCCAGCCACAGCGCTTGACCTTTTTGCTGAGCAACCCACTTAAATGAGGAAAGCGGTATTTCAACATTGGATGGTATTAGATTATCTGTTGGCAGAAGAAGGAGGAGTTTGTGGGAAATTAAATGACTCGAGCTGCTGTTTGCAAGCAGATGACAGCGGAAAAGTGGTCAAACAAATAACAAAGGAAATAACGTCAGCTCGTGGACCTGTCCAAATGTTGAAAGGATGGGGATGGGACATGTTTTCATGGTTAACTGGCCAGCTCTGGGCTAAATGAATACGATTCCTCCTCTTACATGCTATAGCAACTCTCATCTTTTTACCATGTGTGACACCATGCTGGCGGCAGCTCTTTCAGCAGGTGCTCAAGGGGATGCCGCTAGCAGCCATGCCTACCTGATCCAGAAATGACTACAAAAGGACAGAAAAGGATGTCACTGCAAATAATAGCAAAACCCAAGAAGACTCCAGAAGAAAAAAATTAAATCCATGGTAATTAAGGTTTGTAAAGACAAATACAGAGCAAATAAAAAGAGGAGGGATTAAAAGGAATGAGATGGATGAGTCTTTACAAAGAGACCGTGTGAATCGGCCTGTAGACAAGGCTAGGAAGTTATGGCTAGTGAAGTAACAGAAGAAACTAGGAGTTCTCTAGAACTGTTACTAATCATCAGAGACTGTTGATTAATCAAGGCCGTGTTAAATTCCTGAACCTAGAGCAAGGCAACAAAGACTTAAGAGCATTAGGAATGGGGTTCTTTTCTTTCTTCTCGATGCCAAGAGGGGGGTGCATATTAGAGGGGGGCGCATAGAGTAGGCAGTTCCGGAAGTCTGTATCTCCCGAATACCTCAGCCAGTGGGGAAAAGGAAGAGGGTGCTGTGGCCGGGAACTTGGCATCAAAAGGGGGCTGCATCCCGCAACCGTTTGACAGACGCCATGGGAAAAGCCCCATGGACTCTCCCTGTAGTCGAAGAATGTTGCAGGACTCCTCTGTCTCCTTTTCGGATATAAACCTCAGGCATCGTGGATTAATTTTCCCTAACGGCAGCGACCTGCCGCGTGGTCTCCGTGCTCCTCTCCAGCCCCCCGGGACGTGTAAAATAGTTCCCAGCGGCTCCCACCGCGCGTTGCAGACGGCTGCGCGGCCCCGGGGCTGCCCGCAGTGCTCCCCTGCCCCGCCAGGGCTGCCCGCGGGCTGCGGAGCCGCCTCGCCACCGGCGCGGCCAGGGCTGGGGCCCTTCTCGACAGCAGCCGAGGGGCTGCGGAGCGGGCGGCTGCCGGACGATCAGCTATTTTATGCCGCGCGGTGCTGCCGCCTCCATCTAGCTCTCCATCGCGCCGCCGCCCGCCGCCCGCCTGGCGCGCTCACGCTCGGCCGCGCTCGCCGCCCGCCCAGCCTCGCCGGAAGCTCTCCCGCCCGGGCTGTGCCCCGGCTCCGCCGGCAGCTCGGCAGGGCCCGGCCGCACGCGTGCTGCGTGGCTCGGAGCAGCCGCGTTGCGCCGCAGGCGACGGGGAAGGCGGGGCGGGCCGGCGCCATCGTGGTAGCGCGAGGAGAGGAGCGCCCGGGCGGGGCGGCGAGCGGCGCGGCGGTGAGCGCTTCTGCTTCCTGTCGCTCGGCGGCCGCCCACGGCAGGTGCCGTGTGAGCCCGCGGAGCGGCGGGGCCGGCCGGGCGGTGCGCGGCGAGGCTTTCGGCCAGCGGCGGCCACAGCGAGAGGCTGCTGGCACTGCCCGTGCCGGTGGAGAGAGCGGGGATCCGAGGCCGGCCTTCCCCGGGCGACGAGGGGAGGCCGCCTTTGCCGCGCTGCCCTCCGTGCAGCATGTGGCCGATTCCGGCGAACCCGGGGTCTCCGCAGCGGCGCGGGCGGGAGGGAGTGGGGAGCGCGCTCGGTGCCGTGCCGGCCGCTCCCGGCCAGCGCTGCGCTGCGCCGAGGCGTTTTCCCGCCCGTCCTGGGAAGGACATAAGCGACACCGTAGTTGGAGCTTAGCTGTCAGGGGGTACAACTTCCCTCCATTGGCGACCTCCTTTTCCCTCTGATTCAGCTACCTTGTGGTAGGTGCGATGGTGCTGAAGAAGGGTGGCGGCTTGGCACAGTTGCTGTCATAGGTGGTGCGAGAGCTCCACGCAAGGAGCTTTGAGTGGCATGTGTGAGGGTAGGAGGGTACGGCACCCATAGCTGAAGGCAAAAAAGGTCAGGGCATGTCATCAGCCGCAGTCGTGCTAAGTTGTTCATCTTTGCAAACTGCTTGCCGAGTTGTTCCTTTCTTAGGTAATGGGGGCTTGTATCAACCAGAACTGCAAATGGTCAGTATTTGCAGAGAAGGTTACTTGGACTGTTGTTGAAGTGAGTGTAGCAGTTTCTATGGCATTCTGCAAAAAAAGTGACAGGTCTCCCTGTGTTCCCCAGTTCTTAACAAAGATGAAGTTAACAAACCCCTGAAAAGAGGTTTTGCAAAACTTCAGGGATATTTTCCTACTAGTACTGTAGAGACAACCATAGTCACCTTGTCTTTCCAAAAGTGAAGGTTCCCTATTTTTGTCCAAGAGCATCAAGTGCTTTTGATCAGCGTTTGTGTGCATGCATTAGCCTCGTTCTTGCTCTTCCTTGGAGAACTTTTACAATACTCACATGATCTGTGTAGGCTGCAGACTGCAGTGGTGAACTTCAAGGCTTCCAGCAGAAGGGAGATGCTATCCACATTTTGGATTCTCCTTAGCCTGAACCTTCAACGTCCAAGGCTTCACTTTTCAAGCAGTTGGAAGAGCTCCAAATTAAGACATGAACAGGTCTTAATTGACCTTGCCACCGCCTCAGTTAGTCAAGTAATGCTGTGCATTGGATTTGACTAGTGCAACATGTGCTTAAAATATGTAGAGTAACTCCTCGATTACCCTCTCAGAAGGGTTGGAATGGAGAACAAGGAGTTCCCAAGACAAATATTTGGTGTACGAGGAGTAGAATTTAGGAGTTGATTGCAGAGCACTGCATGCACAAATGTCTAAGGAGAATCCATCTTTTGATGTCCCATCTATGCTTGTTCTCATTTGAAATCCTGCACATTCTGCAGGCTGGTTTTGTTAGGCTTGGGGCTGGGGAAGGAGTGATGGTGGGGGAGGAGTGGGTGTTGGTTTTGGGTTATTTTTTTGTTTCCAGAATAGTGTACACAGAACTTGTGCCCAAAACCAGCAGTAGGAAACAATGCAGGTATAAAAGAAGGTCACAGAAATGTCAGATAATACGAATCTGAAAGCGCTTCAGTATTTTACTCAGGAGTTTCACTCTAACAAGGTGATTTTCCTTCACAGAAATGTAGTGGCAGGCTTATGCCATGCTAGAAGTGATGACCTTTCTCTGCCCCAAATTGAGCAGCAAAAGGTTTTGGCTCTTAATTTGAACCCCTGAGCCAGCTGTGTTTCAGGCTGCAGAAGCTGCAGCTGTTGTGGCAGACGCGGGGTGCAGCCCTGCCTGCCAGTTCCGAGCTGGCCTGCGCTGGTGGCAGCCGTCAGCGCCCGGGGTCCCCTGTGCCACCCATGCCAGGGCTCTGCCTGCCTGCCTCGCAGCCCTGGTAGCCTCAGGGAAACATCGCACTACTCCATCTGCTTTAAAAACAAACAAGCAAACAAAAAGCTCCCTGTAAATATATGTAGAAGTCTTGAAACTAATTCTCAGCGCTTGCTCGGAGTTTGTTGATGGAGCAAATGGATTTTGGATAAACTGCTATTGCTAGTACTACTTAGGTTCCTAAACTTCAGAAGGGAGGCTATGGTGGTCACGTACCCCTGAGGAATGTTGGGAACAGTAAGACAGCTCAGTCATTTCAAGGTGGCCAGAAAATGGGTGTGGCAGTGGAGTGGACACTCTGTGAGTAGGTAGCCTTAAGTCATGTAACGACATGCACTTCAGTGGGAATTTTGCATCAACACCAAGAGATTGTGTCATGATGTGTTGCGTAACAACAAATTGGGCCAAAATTCTGCTGATTTTGACCAAGGTGGATGGGCCACCTTCACTTAAGCTGGCAAAGGGACATAAGTCAATGATGTTTGAAAAACAGCCATGAAACATAGCCCCTTTAGTTTGTTGCTCTGTTGCAAGTCTGCAAAGCTCTGTTGACAGGTCATTGGAAGTAGCTGTTGGAATCTAAGTGCAGTTGGACGCTTTGTCAGTCAGCATCAGCAGGAGGCTTAACGGTTTAGGTTGAGAGGTGGTGCATGGTTTTTTTTCAGAGGAATGGCCCAGTGAAGAGCAGTGTTCACTGCCATGACTACCGTTGTAGCCTTCAAGAGCAATGGTTCATTCAGAGAGAACTTCCTTGGTTCTGCTGGTTTGGTTTCGCAGCTGGAGCAAAGGTACAGCACTGGAAGCAATTCCTAGGGCAGAAGCGGGAGATATCCGAAGCTCTGGACTTCGTTGCCTAAGTGAGCGTAGTCTAATTGGAAGAGTGGTGAGCATCAGTGATATCAGATTTTTTACAAGTTCTTAATTCTGTCAAAACAAGAAAGAAGGAGAGTGATGAAGATGAAATCCTTTCCTCTTCAATCTGCCTACGCAACAACTTCAGCTGTAGTTGTAATGTGTATTCACCTATTTTGAATTGCCCAAAACCAGGCCTAGAGATGCTTCAGAGTCAGAGAAGCGGGTATTTGCTTTATTCGGCGCTGGGTGCATGGGGGATCACTCCTCCTAACACACACACACAGAGCACTCCATACAGTCCAGCATTATGTGTAAAATTTATGAACATTCATCACAATTCTTGGGATAGGAGTGGTTCTAGAAATTACTTCTCGGAAGTCATTAATATCATTAGCATACGTGCCATGCATGCGCTGTGTACGCTGATGGGCGCACTGAGGAAGGCTCCTCTTCTTCCTCGAGGGTCTTTCTGATGAAGATCAGTAGTCTTTGTCACAATGCACTTTTTACCTTTCTTTCTGGAGCATGCACAGTTCTTCGGTGGCTGATGCAGCGATCTCTGTGCCGGTTTTCAAAAGATCCTGTTCCTCTTATCTTGACAAGATTAAGGCGAATCCTGCTGCTTAGGTTTTGTGATTAACATTTGCTGTCTCTTAGTAGTTCACTCGTGTTTACATGAGTTAACTATGGATCAACCCCCTTCTCAATTTTAGCACTGAAAGGATATTAGAGTCATTTAAAGAGATGTCTCCTATGGAGTACTATAAAACTGCCATAATGGTAAGACGTTTTCATACAGTAGTTTTAGCACAGAAGTAATATATGTACAATCTTGGATGTTTCATCCTGCTGGCTCAGGAGCCAGTATTGAGCTTTTCTCCTTTAAATCCAGTCTTAGAGCTCTGCAAGGATCACTGCAGCATGACGTTGTGACAAGGGGATGCTGATTCATGCATAAACCTTTGACGCTTTCCTTCTATCTTCAAGCAGCTTTGAAAACCAGTGATTATCTGGCATGTTGCGACTTGAGAGTCATGGTAAAGGTTTCACCAAACACTTTGTAATATCAGGCTACAGCTTTCATTCCTAAGGAAAGAGCATTGAGCAGATTGCTGGCAAAATGCTGAAAGAATGAGCCAAAACCAAAATCCTTTAATGGGAAAGATGGAAAAAATTTAGATGTGTTTATTTGAACTAAAAATAATGTGGACCAAGCCTAAATGTATTTCACACTAAATTCTTAGAACTGATTTTAAGGGAAGAAGTGAGAAAGATGAATTCCCAAGCGGAATTTTCAGCAGCATAATATTGAGCATTTATTAGTAGAACAAAGGCATATCACAGTGCAGGAGCACTTAGCAATATTGCTAGAGGCGTGGCTCCATTCATTTTACTGTGAACTTTAGTACTTCTTTAAACATAGTCCTTAAGCCCAGAAAGTCATTTACACTTCACTCAACTTTCCCCCCTCCGTCTCTGCCCCCTTGCGCCAGCACACGCCAGCACACTGCCACCTCGGTCCTCTGAGTAGCTCCAGAATTGAAGGCAGGCACCCCCCTCCGGTGCCTCCTCAGTCTCCAACCTAATTTGTAGTTGATGGGTTCTTTGGGAGGTGTGAGTTTTGATGAGATAACAGACTTCCTGGGATGCATGCGGTTTATCTTCTTTGTTTCTTGAAGATGTCTTGGTTTCCACCTCTGTAATTTCTCAACTGAAAGGACATTTATTATCATGTGTTTCTTCCTACATTTCCCAACATGTTACCACTCATTCGAAGTTACAATTTACTCTAGTCTTGTTTTTACTTACCTATATTTTACCTTAACACTATTTCTACATAGTACATTCTCACTTCTAAATGTTAAAGTGATAGATGCGAAAGACAAAATTTATCGTTCACTCATTTATCACAGGAGGAATGTGTTAGCTGCTTGTGTTGCAGTTCACTTGTAATTGTGGTCTATTACCGCAGGCCTGGGCCCTAGGGTGTATCACTGTGTCCCGCAGCCATAGGGAGGAGGAGGAGAGAAGATCCAGCAGGCAGGAATTGTGCACCAAGATTTATTCATTTAATTATTTCACAAACTCTTTTACAGACTTTTTTCTTCATAGTCTAATTGGACAAAGGATCAGCCCCCCCCCTTGGGGTGATTGGCTAAAATCCTAAACCATCCATTGTCAAAATATTTTTCTACTAGACCATAAACCAGACTTTTCAAGGTTGCAGGTGGCTTGGTTGTTTACATACTCTGCTACCTCTTCTGTGAGAGAGAAAAGTCTCTCACAGACTTAGAAAATAGCAAGAAAATCCTCGCTAGCAGCATTTTGGTATCTACAATTCCCCCTTTTTGTTTGATAAGATAACAACTCCACTATTAATCCTAAATAGAAATTTACATCAGTTATTAATTCTAAATATGTCCTTAAGGCTTTAACGATCTGACTCCATAACAAGAAATTTAAAGTTCAGTCTCTGCTTGTGGAAGGACCATCCCAGTCTCTGCTTGTAGAAGGACCATCTGCCTGATGGTCAACATCTTGGTCATCATCAGAAGAGTCTGATGGCTGATGATCTACATTCTGGTGGCCACTTGGATGGTTGGTGTTCTGGTCATCACTTGGAGGTTGCCTGTTCTGCCTCTGGTGCCGTAGGGCAGGGCGAACACATTTTGCAGCTAGCCACCGTACCCCAGTATCTGTAGAAACGCAAGCATAGCCACGACCCCAAACCATAAGTTCCCGCAGGCCTTCCCACTGGTTAGTGAGTAAATTCCACACCCAGACTTTTGCCCAGGGCAGTTGTCTCTTGCCTGCAGATTGCAATGAGAGAAAGTGATTCAGAAGAACAGGATTCTTTGAATTTTGTGGTACCGTAAGGTGATTAATTGTATACGAGCTTTTGCTAGTCGGCTTCAGTAACCAAATTCAAAGGTTCCTGTGAGAATCGTTGAAAAGCCATGATAACAGCCCTTAATTCAACTAACTAAGCAGAGTCTGACTCGGATTGGTGTGTTAATCAACCACTGCAAAGGCAGTGTAGGATACTGTGCACCTTTGCGCACAGTGACCCCTGCTAAAAATTTGTCCCGATCCGTATGCCCCAGGCTGCCAACACATCCCGTCCCCAAAGGTTAAGGGAAGTGGTAGTAACATAAGGCCTAATTGTAGCTGTGTGCCCCTCTGAGTCCTTCACCGTCACAGGCCGTTCGCTTCAATAGCTCTGTGTGGTTCATCCTCATCCTGTGATGGCCGATCCCACTGGGGGTAAAGGCCATGAGGGAGGCCACGCAGAGAAGGAGATGATAGTTACATCAGCACCAGTATCAATCAAACCTTGAAGCTGAGTCCAGGGCGGACGGGCGTTCGGCAGGATCAGGGTACACGTCATCTGTGGCCTTTGGTCAGAGATGTCTGCAGTCCAGAAGGCCTGCAGAAGTCCTGTAGATCCACTGCTGTTATCTTTGTGAGTTTGTTGTTCTATCCTGGGGACACAAGACTTAAAAGGCACTAATTTAGCAAGGCAGGTCTTTTCAGGAATAGTTACAGGGGGTTTTCAAATTCCCTATAAAACTGAGGACAAGGCTCCGAGGAGCGGATTCCCATCAATCCGACCTCATCCTCATCCTATCGCATTAAACCTGTTAGAAGCCAGACCTGAACAGCCCCTCTCTTCCTTTGTCTCTGAGCTAACGTGAGCCGACATCAACGGCTCCTGCCGTGTTTCCCTCTGCAAAGAAGCCAGCTAGCTAGCCCAGCAAGCTCTTTTCCTGATCCCGAAGTCGCTTCAGCGACGCGTGGAGGTAACGCAGCTGGACTGTCTCTGACCAGGGGCACGCCAGAGTCAGTGCCTCGAGCACCAAACGCTGCGTTATTGGACATTGAAGGTTCAGGCTAAGGAGAATCCAAAACGTGGACAGCATCTCCCTTCTGCTGGAAGCCTTGAAGTTCACCACTGCAGTCTGCAGCCTACACAGATCATGTGAGTATTGTAAAAGTTCTCCAAGGAAGAGCAAGAACGAGGCTAATGCATGCACACAAACGCTGATCAAAAGCACTTGATGCTCTTGGACAAAAATAGGGAACCTTCACTTTTGGAAAGACAAGGTGACTATGGTTGTCTCTACAGTACTAGTAGGAAAATATCCCTGAAGTTTTGCAAAACCTCTTTTCAGGGGTTTGTTAACTTCATCTTTGTTAAGAACTGGGGAACACAGGGAGACCTGTCACTTTTTTTGCAGAATGCCATAGAAACTGCTACACTCACTTCAACAACAGTCCAAGTAACCTTCTCTGCAAATACTGACCATTTGCAGTTCTGGTTGATACAAGCCCCCATTACCTAAGAAAGGAACAACTCGGCAAGCAGTTTGCATAGATGAACAACTTAGCACGACTGCGGCTGATGACATGCCCTGACCTTTTTTGCCTTCAGCTATGGGTGCCGTACCCTCCTACCCTCACACATGCCACTCAAAGATCCACCTGTGACAGCAACTGTGCCAAGCCGCCACCCTTCTTCAGCACCATCGCACCTACCACAAGGTAGCTGAATCAGAGGGAAAAGGAGGTCGCCAATGGAGGTGTTATAAACATATATTATATTGGCTTCTCGCAAAGTATAAAGTAGATATTATATAATGTTAGAAATGCTTTTTGCTGTGTGGATGTAGTTTTCTCTCTTTTTAGCAAGAATGTTAACAAGTGTGAGCACGTAAGATAACCTCCAAACGAACAGAGGATGAGGCCCGAAAAGCTGCTAATCAACACTTTGTCTAGGGAGCAAAAGGGCCCAAAGGCTACTCCGCCCGGAGAACAGGCGGCCAGGAGAGTCCAAGAGCCGTTATCACCACTCTGCCCGGAGAGACGAAGAGGCCCAAAGCTGCAATCAGCCCTGTCTGTCTGGAGAATTAAGAAATCCACCCTACCATCGACTCTTGCCTAGCGGGCCCAACCCCAAGAATCAAGAGAAATAAAACCACAAGGCAGAAGACTACGCATGCTCTAAAAAGGCGGAACCAAGGAGTGGCCATGCAGAACAGCTCCAGGAAAAGTTTTAATATGAATAAAGAACAGACAGTAAAAATGGTATAAAAAAGACTCACCTCTGGCATCAGGTGTGCTCTTGGCAGAGCACCAAGGCACCCGGCCATTACCCCGTTGCTTTATTTGATGTGTCTCTTATTGTCTTTATATTAAACCCTTTAAATTCTCACAGGAGAGTGAACCTCGTTTTTCACAATTAAGGGCTCGTCCCGGAGCTACACCTCGCCTCTGAAAAGCGTGGGAGGATTCAAGAAGCAAGGGTAAGGCGCCTCCCGCCCAAGTTGGCAGGACCTTTGCTTAGCATCCTCTGGCGTGATTTGGTGGCAGCAGGGCAACACCCGGAGGACAAGAAAGACACAAAAATAAAGCAAATGAAAGAGAGCGCTCTCGACAAAAATCCCACAGACACTGGAAAAGAAACAGGACTGGGAAGTATTGTCCAAAGAAAAAGGGGGTGGTTACGGGAGATGAGCGTGTGTGAATGAGACGTGGGCTGGTTGCCCCCAGATCTGCGAAGCGAGTGTGGCAGTCTCTGAGTGCTGCCGTTCCGTCTTGTTCACGAGAACAGCGGCCAGCGAGGAGACAAAGCGAGAGATAAGCGGAGTGAAAGAATCTCCGGGGGTGACTGGGACGGGGTCCCAGAGAAGGGGTTGCAAAGTGGGAGCTACCCCCCCATATGCTGGGTTGAGGAAAACTCCAAGAGCACCCAGGGCCTAAAAGTACCCCAAGAGAGGTTGGGGTTTGGATGCTAGCAATGCTGGGTTGAGGGAAATCCAAGAGCACCCAGAATCCTAAGGATTATATCATACCCATGGGTGGATACTAACAAGTGACTTGAAAGAGGTACCTTATTATTCTGTTGTGAGTAGGAATGAGTGAGTGAACAAATATTAAAAAAGAGTGAATGTGTGAATGAAAAACTGTGTAATTCGAAGTTAACTTTGTTTTTGGGGAAGGTGGGCTCTAATAAATTTTTTGGTGTTTTTTGTACTGTGAAAGGGTGGGTAGTATTTTACAGCAGTGAAGATTGGTGTTTTAAAGGAATGAATTAGTATTTCAAAGGGGGGGATAAATTGGTATTTTGAGTAATAGAGAACTCCTGGGAAAATGGGACAACAACCTAGTAAATTAAGTTCAAATTATAAAAGGGTGCCAGAGGATATACCCCGAGACAGTCCCCTCGGGGTCAAACTCGCAAACTGGGAAACTGATCCTTCTACAAAAGGAAAAGAGAAAGTAAAAATGATTCAATTCTGCATGAAAGAGTGGGTAAAAAAGGAAATCAGATCTGATCATGTGTACTGGCCAAAATACGGGTCTGATGAGGCATGGATTTGCCAGGCTCTAAATGTATTTGTAAATTCAAAAGAGCCATCTCACCCTGAGGAGAGAGAATATGCTTCTTGCTGGACAGGAATTACAAAACCTCTGGGAACCAAAGTCTTCAAAATATCAGAAACCGCAGAGGAAAAGCAAACAGAAGAGAAAAAAGGCTGAGACCCTTTAGAAGTATTGCCTCCGCCGCCAGCACCAGAAGCTGCCCTCCTCCCCCTGGCTCCGGGGCTTCCCCCGCCAGCCCCCCCTCCGCCCGCACCGGGGGCCTTTCCCCCGGCAGCCCTCCCGCCCCAATGGAGCTGGGGGGGAGCCCTGCCCCCGCCCATGCCGGGGATCCCACCCTTCCCATATATCTCGGGAATCCCAGCACCCTCAATTGCATCAAGGGAAAGGTCACACGTCCCGGCTTCAGCCCCTACCTCTCCTGCCTTGAGAAACCCGGCTTTAGCCCCGGTGCCCGCCTCCTGTGCTCCGGAATATCTGGCTTCACTGCCATACCCCACCCCCACCCTCTGCACCACAGAATATTCAGCTTCAGCGCCAGACTTTGAATCTGCCCCTCCTCCCCAGGGGAGTTCGGTGCTTTCTTCCCAAATCAACCCTCTTCTTAACGAAGGAGCACCATACCAGAATACAGGAGGTGCCATTAAGGCTCCGAGGCAGCCCAACAAGCCCTCCATTGCTAAACAAACAGAGGGAAGCCGAGAAATTCATTTCTTTCCGTTAAGAGAAGTACCTACGGGAGGAGGGGGAAGCGGCTTTGTGAGTGCTCCTCTAACCTCTACAGAGGTTAGGAATTTCAAAAAAGAAATTAAAGGATTATTAGAAGACCCCATAGGTACAGCTGAAATGTTGGACCAGTTCTTAGGTCCCAACATTTTCACTTGGGAAGAAATGCAATCAATAATGAAAATAATATTCTCCCAAGAAGAAAGAGAAATGATTAGAATTGCTGGAATAAAAATTTGGGGAAAAGAAAACCAACAAGGTCCACCCGGGGATCAGAAAATGCCCATTACACCTCCTAACTGGAACCAAAATGATGAAGCTGGGAGGGGACATATGAATGATTATTGTAATTTGATAATCAAGGGAATAAAAGAGGGGGCACTCTGAGGACAAAATGTCAGAAAGGCCTTTGAGGGGCAGCAAGGGAAGGAAGAAACCCCGACTGAGTGGCTGGAGAGGCTCCGAAAGAATATGAAACAATATTCTGGGAGAGACCCGGAGTCCCTAGCAGGGCAAGCCCTGCTAAGAGTTAACTTTGTCACTCATGCCTGGCCAGATATTAGAAAAAAATTGGAAAAAATAGAAGATTGGTATGAGAAACCATTACAAGACCTAGTAAGGGAAGCTCAAAAGATATATATGTCCGGAGGGATGAAGAAAAAGCCAAAGTGGGAGCAAAGATCATGATAGCCACTATGCGAGAGAGTACCTTCCAAAAAAAATCTAAAGCCCTCAGGTAACACTCCTAAACATTCCAGATTCAGAAATGGTGGAAAAGAGAAAAATAAAACCTCAGCACAATCAAGATTCCAAGAACAACCCAGGGATGCCTGTTTCTATTGCAAGGAAGAAGGGCATTATCAAAGAGAATGCCCCCACCTGAGGAGGGATCTGAAAAGATTTCAAGAGACACGCACAGAAGAAAAATAGGGAAATCATGGGCTCTATTTTTGGGGGGATAAATACCATCTGGAGCCTTTGATAACTTTAAAAGTAGGCCCCGAAGAGGAAGTATTGGAATTTATAGTTGACACTGGGGCAGAAAAGACTTGTGTGATGAATATTCCAAAAGGGAGTAATGATATGGTAAAAGTAACAGGAGCAAAGGGGGAAGGATTTAAGGTCTCTGTCATTAAAGATGTGGTTATTGAAGGGGAAACAAAAATAGGGATAGGGGATGCTTTGTTAGCTCCTGAGGCTGGCAGCAATTTATTGGGAAGGGATTTACAAATCCAACTGGGGATTGGAGTCATACCAGAAGAAGGGAAAATGACGGCCAAAGTGTTTAAACTTAGCCAAGAAGATGAAAGCAAAATTAACAGAGAGGTTTGGGCTAGGGAAGGGAATAGGGGTGGACTAGATCTTGACCCCATAAGGGTCACAATTGAAAAAGAAGAAGGTCCCATTTGTGTACATCAGTACCCTATATCTTTAGAAGGGAGAAAAGGCTTAAAACCAGTGATAGAAGAATTAATAAAGGATGGGACACTAGAACCTTGTAAATCCCCTCATAATAGCCCTATTCTCCCAGTAAAGAAATCTGATGGAAATTATAAATTAGTGCAAGATTTAAGAGAAGTAAACAAAAGAACACGGGCCTGCTACCCTATGGTTCCTAATCCCTGCACTCTTTTAAGCAAAATTCCACCTCAACATCAGTGGTTTAGTGTGGTAGATCTTAAAAATGCCTTTTGGGCCTGCCCACTGGCAGAGGAAAGCCGAAATATTTTTGCCTTTGAATGGGAAGATCCAAACACAGGGAAAAAGAACCAGTTGAGGTGGACTAAACTGCCACAGGGCTATTGTGAGGCCCCAAATTTATTTGGGCAAGCCTTGGGAGAAATACTACAAACCTTCCCCACTCCCCCAGGAATACAATTTATCCAATATGGAGATGACCTTCTAATATCAGGAGAAGATGAAATGAAAGTTAAAGGAGCTACCATAAAGCTTCTAAATTTTCTTGGGAAAAAGGGACTAAAGGCATCAAAAAGGAAATTACAGTTTGTGGAATCAGAAGTAAAATATCTCGGCCACCTGATAAGCAAAGGTAGCTGACAACTAAGTCCTGAAACAATTACAGGGATTTTATCCCTCCCTCCTCCCTCTTCAAAAAAGGAGGTTAGGAGACTGCTGGGGCTACTGGGATATTGCAGATTATGGATTGAAAGATATACACAAGCAGTAAAATTTTTATATGAAAAATTAACAGGGGGAGACAATATACAATGGACCAAAGATGATGATGATAATAAATTAGAAAAACTGAAGTTGAAACTAGCCTCGGTACCAGCCCTAAGCTTACCCTCACTAGAAAAACCCTTTCATTTATATGTGAATGCAGAAAATGGAGTAGCTCATGGTGTATTAGTCCGGGAATGGGGAGGGGTGAGAAGACCAATAGCTTATTTAGCTAAACTATTGGACCCAGTAAGCCGTGGCTGGCCAGTATGCATTCAAGCCATAGCAGCTACCGCTATTTTGGTGGAGGAGAGCCGTAAGCTCACCTTTGGAAGTAAACTGATTGTATACACACCCCATGCGGTCCGAAATGTGCTAAATCAAAAAGCTGAAAAATGGTTAACAGACTCCAGGCTATTAAAATATGAAGCAATTCTGATTGACAGTAATGATCTAACTATAGAAGCAAGCAAAAGCCTCAATCCGGCCCAATTCCTGTATGGAGAACCAAAAGATGACCTGGCACATGATTGCTTAGAAATTACTCAATACCAAACAAAAGTTCGAGAAGATCTAGCTGAACAAGCCCTCTTAGAAGAGGAAAGAATATATGTGGATGGTTCATCCAGATGCTTGCAAGGAAAAAGAATGTCAAGATATGCCTTAGTCGATGGGATAAATATGCAGGCCATCGAAAAAGGAAAACTACCTTCAAATTGGTCGGCGCAGTCTTGTGAATTATACGCTCTAAAGAGAGCACTGGAGCATTTAGCACACAAAAAGGGGACCGTCTATACTGATTCAAAGTACATACCTTTGGAAAGATCTGGGAAGAAAGGGGTTTACTAAATTCAAAGGGGAAAGAACTGATACATGAAGGCCTGATTTCAGAAGTGTTGGAAGCATTAAAATTGCCTGAAGAAATAGCCGTAGTGCATATCAAAGGACACCAAGAAGGGATGACCCCAGAAATAAGAGGGAATAACCTAGCAGACCAAGAAGCCAAAGATGCAGCAGAAAATGGGACTGAACCAATTCTGTTAATCCTGACCCCAGAAAGGGGAGAATTGGAAATCCCCAAATTTAGTAAAGAAGAAGAAAAAGAATTATTTAAGATAGGGGGAGAACAAGATCAATCTGGAAAACGGAAACTTCCTGATGGGAGACAGTTACTTAATAAGCCACTCACTAAGAGAATATTAGAAGATATGCATCAAAAAACTCATTGGGGTACTCAAGCTAGCTTGTGTGATCATTTTCTAAAAAATTATGGGTGTATTGGAATCTTTGGGGTAGCAAAACAAATAACTGGGAACTGTAGAACTTGCCAAAGAGTGACTAGGAAAATAATGAGAAAAACAACATTAGGAGGCCGTGAGTTAGCTCTGCGACCATTCCAAAGTATCCAAGTAGATTTCACTAAACTTCCTCAAATACAGAGATGGAAGTTCCTATTAGTAATAGCAGACCACCTAACTTGTTGGGTAGAAGCAGTTCCTGCTACTAGAGCTACAGCTAACATAGTATGCAAAACCCTTCTGGAACAAATTATTCCCAGATATGGAATGGTTAATAAAATAAACTCAGATAGAAGAACACATTTTACATCCAAAGTCTTACAACAAATAACTCAAGCCTTGGGAATAAAATGGGAATTACATACCCCCTGGCACCCACAAAGTTCAGGCCAAGTAGAAAGAGTGAACCAGACTTTGAAAAAAACTTTAACAAAATTAATGATTGAAACTCAAATGTCATGGGTAAAATGCTTACCTTTGGCTCTGTTGAGAGGCCGAACACAGCCCAGGTCAGACCTGGGAGTGTCTCCTTATGAGATGATGTTCGGATTACCCTTCCTTACTGCTCAACATGAAACAGCCACTTATGAAGTAGGAGAAGTAAGTGTCAAAAAATATGTCACCGCAATTGCCAGAACACTTGAAAATTTGCGGCTGAAAGGAATGATCCCTCAAACCACAGCTTTGGAGTTCAAAATTCATAATATCCATTCAGGGGAATGGGTACTAGTAAAAACATGGAAAGAACAATCTTTGACTCCACAATGGGAGGGTCCTTTTCAGGTACTGCTGATGACTGAGGCCGCAATCCAGACCAAGGAACGAGGGTAGATCCATGCCAGCAGAATCAAAGGACCTGTAAAAGAACCTGAAGAGTGGACTGTAATATCCAAACCAGGTGATACCAAATTGATTCTTAAACGGAGACCAGGTGGCAATGAGCTAGAACAATCTAAATAATCCAAGGGATATGCAAAGAATCACACCTAACTGAGAAGTAAAAGCCAAATTTATATCAGTGGCCCCTGGACAAATTCTGGGACATCGTGGAGAAGAATATTCTCACTTCAAACAGGAAGGGTTGGGACTGGATCAAACAGGGAACTCTCATGTCCTGATTCTAGCCTGTGATTTGTATTAAGAAGGGGGAGAATCACAACTTCCATCAGTGCCACATCATATACCCTGTTTGAATCATTCTAACACGGGGCATGCCAACCACGTCAAATATAAGTAATTAATCTAGAGGGAAATTGGCATTTCACACCGTCGACACCCTAGTTGTAAAGGGTGTCAAGCACAAAATCAACCCCCTATCCAGACAAAATCATAAGCAACAAAAGCAATAACTTTGCTCTGCAGATGGGAATTACTAGTGCCTGTTGAATGGGAAACACCTAAGATACGATAAGATACTACAGTTAAAAAGGTGCCAAAAGAAATTTGCCTAAAAGCTACAAAGGAAGTGACAAGGAAATAGAGGGCAAGACCGGGTCGGCCACTGTACTCGCCACCGAGAAGATCCAATACACCTGCTATGGGTTGCAACCTCATAGGCAAGGGAGGTGGGAGTATAAGCCATGCCGGACCTCTGTTATTCCTTCTTTTGTCACTTCTCCTGGTCCCTTTTGGGACACCGGCAAGACCATGTTACAAATGCTATCGAAAGCTCTACATGGAAAGACACCGGGGCTTCTTTCTTATTACTCATACCCATACCAACAGTCACTGTTATGACTCATCCAAATTAGGTATTTGCATGCATAAAGGAGAAAAATATTGGATTACAGAAAATTTAGGAACAAGTGGAAACAGACTAAGAAGCAATTGTCCAAAAGGAGAAAAATAGATTTGCTCCACAGCTGCCACCAGGGGAACAGTCCAAGATTTGGTAAAAGAGCAAGTGGTAAGTAAAGATACAAAGCCAGCACAGCAACCTCGCCCTATATTCACCTCACCACGCCAGGACCTGTATGCAAAGCTCAAACAACGAAGAGGAAAAAACCCCAAGGTTAGGAAAAAACCTGTTTGTGGAATTGGGGGAGAGGATAGGTAAAGAACTTAACATAACCAACTGTTGGGTCTGTGGAGGAGCTTTAATGACAGAAGAATGGCCACGGAAAGGTAGCAGCGTAGGCCCGGTAGAACTCCTTAAATGGAACCGGACAAATATAAGAGGGGGGAACCGACCTGAGGGGTGGATTTTAAGTTCAACAGTGATAGGGGAAGAATGCCTCTGGCGAACTGGGATAAACTTTCTTAATGAAGTAGGAAACACTCCCTGTAAAAGCTATAAAGTGAGTAACAAAACTTCAAGGTGGTGGGTCCCAGAAAAACCAACTTGGTATTGAGCCCAGAAAAAAGGAAAAGACTGTGTATATGATCATGAAGTTGGACTCTTTCAGTGTAATGACACGAGGAAAAATCCTTATTTTGGAATCCCAGAAATAGCCAAATTTGGGGAGAATATAAATCAACAAGAAGGTGATTATTGGAAAGCACCAGATGGCTTCTTTTGGATATGTGGGAAAAGGGCATCCCCAAGACTCCCTTCACATTGGAAAGGGAGTTGTACACTAAGAATCATTCAACCAGGGTTTTTCCTTTTCCCAGAACCAGTGGGAGATCAATTAGGTATACCTCTCTATGAAGACTTCAAAAGAAAGAAAAGAGATTTAATTGGAGGATTCCAAAAATGGAAAGATGAGGAATGGCCCCCTGAACGAATAGAAACAGATGGGCCAGCTACCTAAGCACAAGATGGAAGCTGGGGATATCAGACCCCAATTTACATGCTGAATCGTATCATCAGACTCCAAGCTCTTGTAGAAATCATAACCAATGAAACAGCTGGGGCTATGGAATTAATAGTCAGCCAGCAACGCCAAACCAGAGCTGCAATACATCAAAATAGGCTGGCTTTAGACTATTTACTGGCCGAAGAAGGCGGTGTGTGCAGGAAGTTCAATACATCGGACTGTTGTTTAAAAATTGATGACAATGGGGATGCCGTTCTAGATATGGCCAACCAAATCAGAAAAATAGCCCATGTACCAGTCCAAAAATGGGAATCAATGATGTCTGCTAACTGGTGGGATGGCATATTGGGGAAAGAATGGTGGAAGAAGCTAGGTTTCTTCCTCTTATGTGCTACAGCTAGTCTAATATTTCTCCCTTGCTTGATCCCCCGCTTTATTCGGCTAATCACCAGCATAGTTCAAGGCATGCAAGTTGTGGCAATGCCTACTGACCCAAAGTTGGCTATGTCTGGAACAGCACAAAAAATTATGGTATTAAAAAGACAAAGTGATACAAAAGACCCTCTTGAAGAAGCCAAATTGATCTGTGAAAAGAACGAACAGACATTAGAAGCCAAGCAAAAAGAATTATTGCTCAAGCCAAATGATTTATAAAATAGAAAAGGGGGGATTGTTATAAACATATATTATATTAGCTTCTCGCAAAGTATAAAGTAGATATTATATAACGTTAGAAATGCTTTCTGCTGTGTGGATGTAGTTTTCTCTCTTTTTAGCAAGAATGTTAGCAAGTGTGAGCACGTAAGATAACCTCCAAACGAACAGAGGATGAGGCCCGAAAAGCTGCTAATCAACACTTTGTCTAGGGAGCAAAAGGGCCCAAAGGCTACTCCGCCCGGAGAACGGGCGGCCAGGAGAGTCCGGGAGATTTTATCACCACTCTGCCCGGAGAGACGAAGAGGCCCAAAGCTGCAATCAGCCCTGACTGTCTGGAGAATTAAGAAATCCACCCTACCATCGACTCTTGCCTAGCGGGCCCAACCCCAAGAATCAAGAGAAATAAAACCACAAGGCAGAAGACTAGGCACGCTCTAAAAAGGCGGAACCAAGGAGTGGCCATGCAGAACAGCTCCAGGAAAAGTTTTAATATGAATAAAGAACAGACAGTAAAAACGGTATAAAAAGGACTGACCTCTGGCATCAGGTGTGCTCTTGGCAGAGCGCCAAGGCAACTGGCTGTTACCCCGTTGCTTTATTTGATGTGTCTCTTATTGTCTTTATATTAAACCCCTTTAAATTCTCACAGGAGAGTGAACTTCGTTTTTCACAGAGAGAAGTTGTTCCCCCTGACAGCTAAGCTCCAACTACGGTGTCGCTTATGTCCTTCCCAGGACGGGCGGGAAAACGCCTCGGCGCAGCGCAGCGCTGGCCGGGAGCGGCCGGCACGGCACCGAGCGCGCTCCCCACTTCCCTCCCGCCCGCGCCGCTGCGGAGACCCCGGGTTCGCCGGAATCGGCCACATGCTGCACGGAGGGCAGCGCGGCAAAGGCGGCCTCCCCTCGTCGCCCGGGGAAGGCCGGCCTCGGATCCCCGCTCTCTCCACCGGCACGGGCAGTGCCAGCAGCCTCTCGCTGTGGTCGCCGCTGGCCGAAAGCCTCGCCGCGCACCGCCCGGCCGGCCCCGCCGCTCCGCGGGGTCACACGGCACCTGCCGTGGGCGGCCGCCGAGCGACAGGAAGCAGAAGCACTCACCGCCGCGCCGCTCGCCGCCCCGCCCGGGCGCTCCTCTCCTCGCGCTACCACGATGGCGCCGGCCCGCCCCGCCTTCCCCGTCGCCTGCGGCGCAACGCGGCTGCTCCGAGCCACGCAGCACGCGTGCGGCCGGGCCCTGCCGAGCTGCCGGCGGAGCCGGGGCACAGCACGGGCGGGAGAGCTTCCGGCAAGGCTGGGCGGGCGGCGAGCGCGGCCGAGCGTGAGCGCGCCAGGCGGGCGGCGGGCGGCGGCGTGATGGAGAGCTAGATGGAGGCGGCAGCACCGCGCGGCATAAACTAGCTGATCGTCCGGCAGCCGCCCGCTCCGCAGCCCCTCGGCTGCTGTCGAGAAGGGCCCCGGCCCTGGCCGCGGGCAGCCCTGGCGGGGCAGGGGAGCACTGCGGGCAGCCCCGGGGCCGCGCAGCCGTCTGCAACGCGCGGTGGGAGCCGCTGGGAACTATTTTACACGTCCCGGGGGGCTGGAGAGGAGCACGGAGACCACGCGGCAGGTCGCTGCCGTTAGGGAAAATTAATCCACGATGCCTGAGGTTTATATCCGAAAAGGAGACAGAGGAGTCCTGCAACATTCTTCGACTACAGGGAGAGTCCATGGGGCTTTTCCCATGGCGTCTGTCAAACGGTTGCGGGATGCAGCCCCCTTTTGATGCCAAGTTCCCGGCCACAGCACCCTCTTCCTTTTCCCCACTGGCTGAGGTATTCGGGAGATACAGACTTCCGGAACTGCCTACTCTATGCGCCCCCCTCTAATATGCACCCCCCTCTTGGCATCGAGAAGAAAGAAAAGAACCCCATTCCTAATGCTCTTAAGTCTTTGTTGCCTTGCTCTAGGTTCAGGAATTTAACACGGCCTTGATTAATCAACAGTCTCTGATGATTAGTAACAGTTCTAGAGAACTCCTAGTTTCTTCTGTTACTTCACTAGCCATAACTTCCTAGCCTTGTCTACAGGCCGATTCACACGGTCTCTTTGTAAAGACTCATCCATCTCATTCCTTTTAATCCCTCCTCTTTTTATTTGCTCTGTATTTGTCTTTACAAACCTTAATTACCATGGATTTAATTTTTTCTTCTGGAGTCTTCTTGGGTTTTGCTATTATTTGCAGTGACATTCTTTTCTGTCCTTTTGTAGTCATTTCTGGATCAGGTAGGCATGGCTGCTAGCGGCATCCCCTTGAGCACCTGCTGAAAGAGCTGCAGCCAGCATGGTGTCACGCATGGTAAAAAGATGAGAATTGCGATAGCATATAAGAGGAGAAATCGTATTCATTTAGCCCATAGCTGGCCAGTTAACTATGAAAATATGTCCCATTCCCATCCTTTCAACATTTGGACAGGTCCACGAGCTGACGTTATTTCCTTTGTTATTTGTTTGACCACTTTTCCGCTGTCATCTGCTTGCAAACAGCAGCTCGAGTCATTTAATTTCCCACAAACTCCTCCTTCTTCTGCCAACAGATAATCTAATACCATCCAATGTTGAAATACCGCTTTCCTCATTTAAGTGGGTTGCTCAGCAAAAAGGTCAAGCGCTGTGGCTGGCTGGTTGGTAATTATTTCCGAGACAGCTTGTAACCTAATTATCTCCTTCAAATGATAAATGGGTTCCCAGGCATCTGGGATTAATTCCTTAGGTTTCCAAGGGGCTGGTCCATCGTGTTGGGTAACTTGTTCTGTTGGCCGTTCATCATTTCCCCGTTTTGGGGTGCTCCCTCCAGCCAGGGCTGCATCAGCTGACTGCTTTTCTCTAATTAAATCATCACAGATTTTGATTCCTAAGCGATTTCCCAGAACTTGTAGTAGCAAAAAGAACAACAGTCTACTAAATATACCATATCCCTGACCAGTTTGGAGGTAACCTGAGCTAAGCATGTTGGCCACAAATCCAATACTGTCCTTTCAAAGCCCGTGTTCCATTAGCAAAGGAACCTACCCATGGTCATCAATTGGTGGCTCAAAATACAGCAGGATTCCCGGGCCTAACGGTCCTCCAACAAGAGTTGCCCCACCATAAGGGTCCCAGCATTTGCATTTCCAAGCTCCCGCACAGGGTTCCCACCTACATTTACATCTGCAAGCTGCTTGGTTGGATTTGGAGCAGAACTCACTAAAAGGCTTTGAGTTCCAATCCGGTGTGGCCATTCCCACTGATAATCACAAACAACATGTCTTCTACTTGTGGAATTTTTGTGGGGACTGCTCAAAAACAGGTGGTCAAAAAAACCCCTTGTCCCTCCCCATTGCTTTACAGGCTTCCAAATATTTTTGGTAAGTGTGATAAGAACGCCTTACGCAGCTACTGTTAGTGAGCCGAACAGGTATTTGATTGCATTTGCCTTGATATTTGGAACAATTGGAAGGAGGGCAATTGGGGGTCCAAACCCAGTTGTTCAAGCCCAGAGGGAAAGTCAATTGACAATTGCCTTTTCCTACATAGACACGCCCTATCCTATTAGGCAATAAGTGCCTGTTGGAGAAGAATGAAGTGGCCGTGAACTTCCTTCTTTGGCCCCAAATCCCATCCCACTGTGGCCCTCACATTGACCCACCATTTAGGTTCAGCTGGGCTAGCCAACTGTGGCCACTCTTCAGATCCTCCTGGCCTTCCACAGAGCCAGCAATTGCTAAGGTTAAAAACTTTTGCTACTTCTTCTCCTAAGGCTGCAAATTGATTCTCCCACTCCTGGCCTAAACTCAGCTGACCATATCAAAGTAGAATTAGTAAGGAAAATGTTTTAATAGTGTCATCTAATTAGCTAGTCTAATTTTCCCGTTGTCTTCTGCAGCACCTGTGGCAATTGAAGACACAGAAACCACTTAACGTAACAAAATGGCCACAAGTATTAGCCCCCAAGTGAGTGGAGATTCTAGAGGAGGGATGCCTATACAGTCTATTTCAGCAGACGGTCTGAAGGTAGGACTGCGGGGCTTCTTCCGATGTCGAAGCACTGCCTACTGCTCCGGCCCACTCCTGCAGAGTGTCAGTCACGGCCTCCCGGCCTTCTCCTCCAGCTGAGATGTGCAAATCTCCGAGGCTTCAGAGACCTTGACCCGAGAGTGACGGGTTCACCTGTGTTCAGCTTACTTGACGGCTGTTTTCTGTCGTCAGTGACACTTGGAATGGGCCACGCCATTTCACCAGCACTGGCGCTTCTTTCTACTCCTTAATTAGGACTCAATCTCCTGGTTGGATGTTAAAAGCAGCAAAGTCCAAAGGCCGGGCTTGCGCCAGCTGAGTTTCCTGTTGAAGGGGTTTCACAAGAAGCAGGATCCTGGCCACAGATGGTTTTAAAAATGCATCACTTGCCTCTACCCCCCCCACTGGGTGGAGACTTACCAGGAGGGCAATTGCAAACAACGATTGAAAGGGAGATAACTGAATCTCTCTTCTGGGTTGGGCCCTCATTCTCACCAAAGCCAATGTCCAAAGCCCTACCCATGGCATCTTGGTTTCTATTACCAGCTTCAAAAGGTGTTTATTTCTCTCTTCATTGTTTTCTACCCGAGCCGAGCTCTGGGGGTGCCAGGGCCTATGGAGGTTCCATTGTGTTCCTAAAGAAGCCAAAACCCCTTGAAGGATCTTTCCTGCAAAATGAGTTCCCCTATCTGAATCTATTGCTTCTACAATGCTGTATCTTGGAATGATTTGTTCCAAAAATGCCTTAAGAACAGATCCTGTCATTACTGAAGTAGTTGGAAATACTTCTGGCCACCTTGCTAGCTGACATACGATTACCAGAAGATATTAAGCCTTGCCACTTGGGGCATCTCCGGAAAATCCACCTGGCATCTTTGGAAGGGCCATGCAGCCCAAGGCCTCCCTCCTCTAGCAAGTTACTTTGTAACTTGGCTGTTGGCTTTAGCACAGATCAAGCAACCTTCAACAGCTCCTTTTGCCAGTCTAAAAAGACCCCCAGCAACATACATCATGAGATAGGCTTCTGCCAATCCTCAGGAAGTGCAAGAACTCTCTTAATGGAGTTGCTTTAATATTGGTAGGGCCAAAGGTTCTGGTATCTCTTGTTTGCCATCCCTTGGAAACCAATTCTTGCCTTTTTTCTCTGCCACACGACTTTTAACTGTATGTCAAACTGCTGTGGTAGAAAAGACAGCTTCCTGGGCAGTGATGGAGTCACGGGGAGCAAAGGGGGCATCTTGGAGAGTTCTGGCAGAAGTGTGGCTTTCTGAGTTTCTTCATCCACCAAAAAGGAGACAGAGGAGTCCTGTAACATTCTTCAACTCCAGGGAGAGGCCATGGGGCTTTTGCCATGGAGTCTCTCAAATGATTGCGGGAAGCAGCCCCCTTCTGATGTTAAGTTCCTGGCAACAGCACCCTCTGAGGTACTCGGGAATTACAGACTTCCGGAACTGCCTACTCTATGCCCCCCTCTAATATGCACTCCCCTTTTGGAATGGAAAAGGAAGAAAACCAAACTATTCCTAATGCTGGGAAGTCTTTGCTGCCTTGCTCTAGGTTCAGGAATTTAGCAGGGCCTTGGCTGAGCAACAGTCTCTGTTGATTAGTAACAGTTTCTAGAACGAATACTTTCTTCTGTTACTTCCCCCCCTGTAAATTCCTAGCCTTGTCTAAGGAGAGATTCACACGGTCTCTTTGTAAAGACACATCTATCTTACTCCTTTCACTCCCACACCTTCCTTGCGGTGGAACGGCTCTCCCCGGCACAGCACCTGGCACAAAACCCCCGTATACGCACACACACACCTGCACTTACCCTGCACTCCACTGCACACACACACACACACACCTCCCGCACACTAACACCCCCTCCACATCCCCACCATGCTACTTGCAGTGGCCCCGCCCCTGCCATCCCCACCGGCTGGCAGCACCCACTCCTCGCATGCTTCCCCATGCCTTGCATTTCCTTGCTGCCCCCTCTGTAGCCTTCCCTCAACCTGCCTTTTCTCCCCTGCCTTGCACTGACTTGCTCACCCATCCCCCACCTGACTTCCTTTCACATTCGTCTAGGTCTGGCCTCACCTTTCCTTTTCCTTCTAGGACCCTCATTGCCTTGCCTCGCCTCGCAAAGCCACCACTTGCCTTGCCTTGCCCTTGAACCCCTCCCTTGCCTTGCATGACCTTGCTCACCCCTCCCCCACCTGGAATTCAACACCCCTTTTCAATGACATTTCTGGGCCTTGCCCTGCCCTTTCTGCTCCTCCGAGGAATCTCAAAGCTCTCAAGCATCTCCGGTGTTTCAGGATCCCATGAGAGGAAGACCAGGGGAGGACGCATGTTGCCACACTCATCTCTGTGGGCAGCCTTTGTCTGGGAGCAATCCTTGCATGTCTTGAACCTTGGAGGGGCAATTCACATTTTGCCCTTGAGCTCGGGGACCAGAAAGAGAGTTCTTTTGCATACAAGGGAAAGCAGGTAGCTCAAGTCTTTTAGGTACAGAGGAGAGATGACCCACGCGGGATCAAGGCCACACAGAGCACTTGGTCCTGGCCACTTTTGTGTACCAGCAGTCCTTGAATGTACTTCTCACCTGCCTTGCCTGGCCTTGCCTTGGCAACACAACAGTTGCCTTGCCTTGCCCTGCTAGCCCTCTGGAGCCTTGCATTCCTTTGCACGGCCATGCCCAGCACATGACCTGCCTACTGTTTTCCTCCAGGGCCTTGGCTTGCTGAGCCCTTCCTGTTTCTGCCTGGCCTTCCCATCAGTGGCCCTTCCTTCCTACAGCCAGCCTTGCCTCTAACTTCTGGACCTTCTCTTGTCTACCACTCCATTTGCTTTCCCCTCACTGCTCTGGCCTTGCCTACCTCTCCCTTGACTTGCCCACAATTGCCTGCACTCGGTTTGCAGCGCCTTGCCTGCATGGAAGGCAAGGGAAAGAGTGGTAGGCCGGGCAAAGCAAAGCCAGCAAGTTGTAGGCAGTGCGAGGCAAGGCGGACGTAGGCAAAGGAAGCAGAGCAAGGGTACCTTAAGAAGAACTAGACAAGGCAAGGCCAAGAGACTCGGAGTGCCTTTCCTTGGGAAGGCAAGGACATAGTGCCAGTGTTGCTGGAGCAGATGTTAAGGTACTGTGGGGAGGAATAGTCCAGCAAGACATTTCTCTTCTGGCCCCTGTGCGTGTGGGGGCAATTGTTGGACATATTCAATACTGGAGGCGGATCAGTCGCTGGATGTGTTGTATTTTGGAGGAGGGGATGCCGTTTCTTTGGAGATGGGCTTGTAGTTGCTCTCTTTGGCAAGGAAGGCAGGTTTGGATGTGCACATCAGGTACTCCTAGGGATTTTAAAGGCTTTTCCCAACAGGCAGAGCTCTCTCTGGGTTCGAGCTGTTGAGCTGTCAGTGGGAATGCAAAGGCCAAGCTCTTAAGCTATTTGTCCTGGTGCCTTCAGTGTGTGAGCAGTCCCTGGTGCCGTTGCCTTTGGATCCTGACTCTGGGAGAGGGAAGGCTTAGGATGGTACCTAGAGCTGAGAAGGAGAGTGCTGAGAACAGCGTGTGTGCTGCTAGTTTGAGGGGTGCAGGTGAAGTTGTAGGCAGCAAGATCTTCCTCAGCTGGCACTGTTTTGAGCCCTGTTTTTGCCAGATGGTTTCAAGTTGGTGGGCGGAATCTGCGAGAGGGAAAAGATTTGTATGGGCCAAAGAGGTGTGGTGTAAAGAAGAGTGTGCTCTTGGAAGGGGAAGATGAGGGCAATCTTTTTGTCCTGACACCGTTGATTTGAGTGCAGGGCCGTTTGCAAGTTGCCTCTGTCTGCCCTTGGGGTGGTTTCGAGCTGGGCCAGGTGCTTGGCCTTCTTTTGCAAGTCTGCAGCGCCGTCGTGTGGTTGTTTCCATGAGCGCTGACAGTGCCCGGCAAAAAGCGCTTGGCTGGCGCGGCCCCAGTCGTGTGGAAGCAGTTGGTGGAAGAGCTCCGCTGTGCATCCTGCCTCTTGGAGACATAAAAGGATGTAACCCTGCGCGTAGCGGGGAAGCAAGACGAATCTTTTCATTGTTGGCTGAGCAGTTTCTAAGCGGCAAAAGTAAAGGCAGTTTCAGCACGGCCTCTTTCTTTCAGAACCTTTTCTGTGCCATCATGAACATGCTCAACATGCCACTCGCACCCGCTGAACTGCATCAAAGGCCCTGGAGATAGGCGCTTTCCTTCAAGCTCTCTGTAGCATCGTACCCTCCACCTCTGGCGGATCCCAAAGCCCTTCCAAACATCCAGCAGCTGCACGCAGAGAACAAGTGCTAAAACAAGGCGTTGGCCTTCCTAGTCCTTTTAAAGTCTGTGAACTAGGCGAAACATTCCAGTGAGCAGCACTTTCCTTCGCAACTATATCTAGAGCATCATCACATTCTCTCCAAGTGGGTAAGTCCACCCTTGCAGCGCAGCGTTTGCAGCCACAGTTCGGACTGAGAGATAGGCCAGGTGAGAAAGCATTTCTTGACTATCCCTCTTCTCTGGAAGACTTGATACTCGCAGCGCAACCACGTCCACACACCTTCAGTGTGGCCAGGTTCAAGCAGCTAGAGCTCCCAGAGATGGGAGAGTCAGGAGAGAAGACGTTCCAAAAGTACCGTGTACTTACAGCAGCATTAAAACTGTGCACAGCAGTCTGCAGCACTGTAGACTGCGGCTTCTCCGACAGACGAGCCATCCCATTGTTGCCTCTCGCAGCCTGCTTGCTAGCTGCTCTCCTGAAGAAAAGAACTAGAAGAAAAAGCCAATGCTGGGCTGCACCTTCCCCTTGCCTTACGTAAAGCCACCTAAACTCCCCGCTGCACTCTCTACTTCCCCTCTCCTTGGAAGCGACCACTGTGTTTGCTGCATCTCGAAGCCTAAAGTTAAGCGCCAAAGTTTCCAAGGATGGTTGGAAGAAGGATAAGTAGTAGCACAAGGAAGTAGTTGTCGTTGAACTTCCTCCTTCTCAATGCTAACGTGAATTGGGCAGGCAGGCGAGTGCTAGCCACGCTCCTTTCTCAGTTTGTACGCTGCGGACACGAGTCCGGTGCTCTGCGCCTTCGTTCGGCCTCTTTAGTACCCATGTCGCTCTTTCATTCAGCCGGAGTCGAAGCGTCGTCTACTTCTCGCCCAGAGAGCACGGTGCCGGCAGCGAAATGCCCCAGCCAACTGCTTCTGCCGACACACGCCTGGTCTATGCACTTTCCCTCGCAGCGACATACAGCAGCACTTTCGGTCTTTCTTGTCGTCCAAATGTAAAGGGAAAGATTCTCTGCTATGTCCCGCCCAGAGAACAGTTTTAGGTCAACCAGCACGCCCAGAGCTTGCCCTCGACGCGTGGAAACTTGTGTTTGCACCACATTCAAGTGGCTGCCGTCTTTCCTTTACAGCCTGCAGAGCACCGTCAGACCGCCGTGCTCTCTGCACCTGCCTTCTCAGTTCTAAGTACTACCGCGCCTCTTACAGCCTTGCAGGAAGCAAAGACACGGATAGTCATCTCGCAGAGAAGAACGTGGAAGGACGAAAGGATGATCTTCCTTTCTCCTGCTTCTTGCCTGAATTGTGGTGCTGTATTGAAAGTCTTGGCTAGCGAAAAGCTCATCCAGCAAGTGCCTCATTCCTGACGCATCTCGCTGAGCGAGAGTTTCACGAAGAGTTTAGACTCTGGAAACAGCAAGAAAATGATTGTACGTCGAGCTGAGGAAAATCCGTGCACAGCACACTGTGGATGCGTGCAGTGTTCGCGCTGAAGAGCGCCAAAACGCAAAGCCATCGCTGGGCTTCAGTTTTGTCCAGACCGCAGAAGGCAAAGAACGAAGCAACTGGGCACCGCGTTAACGTACTCAGTGGACCGAATTTCAAATGTCCAGCCAAAAGCTGCTTCATAAGCAGATTCAGCTGAGAATGCTCTGGCTGCTTCACAAAGTAAGGCGCAGCCGTTTCCATTCATCACACTACCTGGCCAGAAGCAGTATCCTACACCTTCAATGCTGCAGCGTCCATGCAGCTGGAGCACACGCAGTAGGACGCGTCCAGATAGACGGCGTTCTTCAAGTGCCCCCCTCCTCCAAGCAGCCTTGAAACTGAGCACAACACACTGCGGCTCGGGAGCTTCCTTCTCAGATAGACGTGCCGTCACGTTATTCACTCTCGCAGCTCCGTTGCCCACTTGCAGCAGCTGCTACCAAAGCAAAATGCTCCAGAAGTAAAAAGCACTGCCGGGCTGCACTTTCCCTTGCCTCACGTAAAGCACCATAAACTGTCCGCTGTGCTCTGTATTTCCATTCTCCGCCGCATCTACCACTGTTATCTCTGCATCTCGAAGCATAAAGCTCGGCACAATTCCTCCCAGGGAACGCTGGAAGAGAAATAGGCAGCAGCACAAGTAGCTGCAAGTGGAACTTTCTGTTTTAAAACGCTAACGTGAATCCGGAAACAAGCGAGTGACAGCCAGGCTTCCTCTTGCAGCCTGTGCGATGCACACACCAGCTCGGTGCTCTGCCCTCATTCTTTAATGCTCTTCGTACCATGTCGCGCTTTCATTCTGCCGGAGTCGAAGCGTCGTCTACTTCTCGCCCAGAGAGCACGGTGCCAGCGGAGAAAGGCTCCAGAAAAACGCTCCAGGCTGCTGATTCTTCCCAAACACACCAGGGCTATGCACTTTCCTTCGCAGCGCTAAGTAGCATCACATTCTGTTTGCGTTGGAGCCGGAATGCAAAGGGAAAGATTCTCGGTTACGTCTCACTCAGCGCCCAGTTTTAGGTCACCAAGCTTACCCGGAGCTTACCCGCGACGCGTGGAAATTGGTATTTGCACCATATTCAAGTGGTAGCTTTCTTTCCTTTACAGCCTGCAGAGCGCCGTCAGATCGCGGTGCTCTCTGCACCTGCCTTCTCCCTTCCAAGTACCACCGCGCACCTTACAGCCTTGCAGGAAGCAAAGACGTGGAGAGATGTCTCGCAGAGAAGATCGTGCAAAGACGAAAAGATGTTCTTCTTTGCTTTTCCTCGTCGCCCAGATTGTGGTGCTCTACTGAAAGCGTGGGCTAACGAATGGCTAATCTAGCATGTGCTTCCCTTCTAATGCATTTCGCTGAGCGAGAGCTGAGGAAAATCCTTGCACTGTACACTATGGATGCGTGCAGTAGACACGCAGAAGAGCGGCACAGCTCATAACCATCGCACACTCCAGCCCAGAGCTCTGGGGCTGCGTTCTTCTCAATTTCCGGCGCTGGACAGAACTGAGACATTGAGCTTTGGCTCTCTTTAGTGTGTGTACTGCACGCATCCAGAGCGCGCTGTGCACAGATTCTCCTCAGCGCTACGTGCAAGCACAGACTTTCTGCTTCGCAGAGCCCAACTGTCCGCCGAAGCTCTCGCTCAGAGAAATGTGTCAGGAGAGAAGCACTTGCTGGATTAGCCTTACATTGGCCAACAGTTCCAAAGAAGCACCATAGTCTTCTTGCGAGAAAGGATAATAAAACACATGTATTGTCCCAGCAAAGTTCTCTGTGCTAGCCGAAGCCGAGAATCTTTCCCTTAAGATTAAGACCACAACGCAGACAGCATTTTGTGCTACTTAACGCTGAGAGGGATAGCCCAGGCGTGTTTCGGCAGAGGCAGAAGCCCGGAGCGTTTCTCTGCCGGCACCGTGCTCTCAGGCGAGAAGTAGACGACGCTTCGACTCCGGCTGAATGAAAAGCGCGACATGGTACGAAGAGCATACGAATGAGGGCGCAGAGCACCGAGCTGGTGTGCGCATCGCACAGGCTGCAAGAAGAAGCGTGGCTGCCGCTCGCTTCTTTGCGGATTCACGTTAGCAGTTGAAAACAAAAGTTCCACTTGCAGCTACTTGTGCTGCTACCTATTTCTCTTCCAGCTTTCCCTGGGAAGAATTGTGCTGCGAGAGTGAATAACGTGACGGCACGTCTATCTGAGAAGGAAGCTCCCGAGCCGCAGTGTGTTGTGCTCAGTTTCAAGGCTGCTTGGAGAAGGGGGTACTTGAAGACCGCCTTCTATCTGGACGCGTCCTACTGCGTGTGCTCCAGCTGCATGGACGCTGCAGCATTGAAGGTGTAGGATACTGCTTCTGGCCAGGTAGTGTGATGAATGGAAACGGCTGCGCCTTACTTTGTGAAGCAGCCAGAGCATTCTCAGCTGAATCTGCTTATGAAGCAGCTTTTGGCTGGACATTTGAAATTCGGTCCACTGAGTACGTTAACGCGGTGCCCAGCTGCTTCGTTCTTTGCCTTCTGCCGTCTGGACAGAACTGAAGCCCAGCGATGGCTTTGAGTTTTGCCGCTCTTCAGCATGTGTACTGCACGCATCCGCAGTGTGCTGTGCAAGGATTTTCCTCAGCTCTCCCTCAGCGAAATGCATCAGGTGAGAAACACTTGCTGGATTAGCCTTTCGCTGGCCATGGCTTTCAGTACAGCACCACAATCTGGGCGACGAGGAGGAGCAAAGAAGAACATCTTTTCGTCTTTGCACGTTCTTCTCTGCGAGACGACTATCCGCGTCATTGCTTCCTGCAAGGCTATATTCTGCGCAGTGGTACTTGAAAGGGAGAAGGCAGGTGCAGAGAGCACCGCGATCTGACGGCGCTCTGCAGGCTGTAAAGGAAAGAGGGCTGCCACTGGAATGTGTGCAAACACAAGTTTCCACGAGTCGCGGGCAAGCTCTGGGCGTGCTTGTTGACCTAAAACTGTTCTCTGTGCCCGACATTGCTGAGAATCTTTCCCTTTACATTTGGACGACAAGAAAAGACCGAAAGTGCTGCTGTATGTCGCTGCGAGAAAAGTGCATAGCCCTGGTGTGTTTCGGAAGGGCAGTCGGCTGGGGCATTTCTCTTCCGGCACCGTGCTCTCCGGGCGAGAAGTAGACGACGCTTCGACTCCGGCTGAATGAAAAGCGCGACATGGTACGAAGAGCATACGAATGAGGGCGCAGAGCACCGAGCTGGTGTGCGCATCGCACAGGCTGCAAGAAGAAGCGTGGCTGCCGCTCGCTTCTTTGCGGATTCACGTTAGCAGTTGAAAACAAAAGTTCCACTTGCAGCTACTTGTGCTGCTACCTATTTCTCTTCCAGCTTTCCCTGGGAAGAATTGTGCCGAGCTTTATGCTTCGAGATGCAGAGATGACAGTGGTAGATGCAGCGGAGAATGGAAATAAAGAGTGCAGCGGACAGTTTACAGTGCTTTACGTGAGGCAAAGGAAAAGGTTTGCTCAGCAGTGCTTTTTACTTCTGGAGCATTTTGCTTTGGTAGCACCTGCTGCTAGTGGGCAACGGAGCTGCGAGAGTGAATAACGTGACGGCACGTCTATCTGAGAAGGAAGCTCCCGAGCCGCAGTGTGTTGTGCTCAGTTTCAAGGCTGCTTGGAGGAGGGGGGTACTTGAAGAACGCCGTCTATCTCGACGCGTCCTACTGCGTGTGCTCCAGCTGCATGGACGCTGCAGCATTGAAGGTGTAGGATACTGCTTCTGGCCAGGTAGTGTGATGAATGGAAACGGCTGCGCCTTACTTTGTGAAGCAGCCAGAGCATTCTCAGCTGAATCTGCTTATGAAGCAGCTTTTGGCTGGACATTTGAAATTCGGTCCACTGAGTACGTTAACGCGGTGCCCAGCTGCTTCGTTCTTCGCCTTCTGCCGTCTGGACAGAACTGAAGCCCAGCGATTGCTTTTAGCTGTGGCTCTCTTCAGCATGTGTACTGCACGCATCCGCAGTGTGCTGTGCAAGGATTTTCCTCAGCTCTCCCTCAGCGAAATGCATCAGGTGAGAAACACTTGCTGGATTAGCCTTTCGCTGGCCAAGGCTTTTAATACAGCACCACAATATGGGCGACGAGGAGAAAGGAAGAACATCTTTTCGTCCTGGCACGTTCTTCTGAGCGACATGACTATCCGCGTGTTTGCTTCCTGCAAAGCTGTATTGTGCGCGGCGGTATTGGAACTGAGAAGGCAGGTGCAGAGAGCACCGGGATCTGACGGCGTTCTGCAGCCTGTAAAGGAAAGACGGCTACCACTTGAATGTGGTGCAAACACAAGTTTCCACGCGTCGAGGGCAAGCTCTGGGCGTGCTGGTTGACCTAAAACTGTTCTCTGGGCGGGACATAGCAGAGAATCTTTCCCTTTCCATTTGGACGACAAGAAAGACCGAAAGTGCTGCTGTATGTCGCTGCGAGGGAAAGTGCATAGACCAGGCGTGTGTCGGCAGAAGCAGTCGGCTGGGGACATTTCGCTGCCGGCACCGTGCTCTCTGGGCGAGAAGTAGACGACGCTTCGACTCCGGCTGAATGAAAAAGCGACATGGGTACTAAAGAGGCCGAACGAAGGCGCAGAGCACCGGACTCGTGTCCGCAGCGTACAAACTGAGAAAGGAGCGTGGCTAGCACTCGCCTGCCTGCCCAATTCACGTTAGCATTGAGAAGGAGGAAGTTCAACGACAACTACTTCCTTGTGCTACTACTTATCCCTCTTCCAACCATCCCCAAAACCACTGGCGCTTAACTTTAGGCTTCGAGATGCAGCAAACACAGTGGTCGCTTCCAAGGAGAGGGGAAGTAGAGAGTGCAGCGGGGAGTTTAGGTGGCTTTACGTAAGGCAAGGGGAAGGTGCAGCCCAGCATTGGCTTTTTCTTCTAGTTCTTTTCTTCAGGAGAGCAGCTAGCAAGCAGGCTGCGAGAGGCAACAATGGGATGGCTCGTCTGTCGGAGAAGCCGCAGTCTACAGTGCTGCAGACTGCTGTGCACAGTTTTAATGCTGCTGTAAGTACACGGTACTTTTGGAACGTCTTCTCTCCTGACTCTCCCATCTCTGGGAGCTCTAGCTGCTTGAACCTGGCCACACTGAAGGTGTGTGGACGTGGTTGCGCTGCGAGTATCAAGTCTTCCAGAGAAGAGGGATAGTCAAGAAATGCTTTCTCACCTGGCCTATCTCTCAGTCCGAACTGTGGCTGCAAACGCTGCGCTGCAAGGGTGGACTTACCCACTTGGAGAGAATGTGATGATGCTCTAGATATAGTTGCGAAGGAAAGTGCTGCTCACTGGAATGTTTCGCCTAGTTCACAGACTTTAAAAGGACTAGGAAGGCCAACGCCTTGTTCTAGCACTTGTTCTCTGCGTGCAGCTGCTGGATGTTTGGAAGGGCTTTGGGATCCGCCAGAGGTGGAGGGTACGATGCTACAGAGAGCTTGAAGGAAAGTGCCTATCTCCAGGGCCTTTGATGCAGTTCAGCGGGTGCGAGTGGCATGTTGAGCATGTTCATGATGGCACAGAAAAGGTTCTGAAAGAAAGAGGCCGTGCTGAAACTGCCTTTACTTTTGCCGCGTAGAAACTGCTCAGCCAACAATGAAAAGATTCGTCTTGCTTCCCCCCTACGCGCAGGGTTACATCCTTTTATGTCTCCAAGAGGCAGGATGCACAGCGGAGCTCTTCCACCAACTGCTTCCACACGACTGGGGCCGCGCCAGCCAAGCGCTTTTTGCCGGGCACTGTCAGCGCTCATGGAAACAACCACACGACGGCGCTGCAGACTTGCAAAAGAAGGCCAAGCACCTGGCCCAGCTCGAAACCACCCCAAGGGCAGACAGAGGCAACTTGCAAACGGCCCTGCACTCAAATCAACGGTGTCAGGACAAAAAGGTTGCCCTCATCTTCCCCTTCCAAGAGCACACTCTTCTTTACACCACACCTCTTTGGCCCATACAAATCTTTTCCCTCTCGCAGATTCCGCCCACCAACTTGAAACCATCTGGCAAAAACAGGGCTCAAAACAGTGCCAGCTGAGGAAGATCTTGCTGCCTACAACTTCACCTGCACCCCTCAAACTAGCAGCACACACGCTGTTCTCAGCACTCTCCTTCTCAGCTCTAGGTACCATCCTAAGCCTTCCCTCTCCCAGAGTCAGGATCCAAAGGCAACGGCACCAGGGACTGCTCACACACTGAAGGCACCAGGACAAATAGCTTAAGAGCTTGGCCTTTGCATTCCCACTGACAGCTCAACAGCTCGAACCCAGAGAGAGCTCTGCCTGTTGGGAAAAGCCTTTAAAATCCCTAGGAGTACCTGATGTGCACATCCAAACCTGCCTTCCTTGCCAAAGAGAGCAACTACAAGCCCATCTCCAAAGAAACGGCATCCCCTCCTCCAAAATACAACACATCCAGCGACTGATCCGCCTCCAGTATTGAATATGTCCAACAATTGCCCCTACACGCACAGGGGCCAGAAGAGAAATGTCTTGCTGGACTATTCCTCCCCACAGTACCTTAACATCTGCTCCAGCAACACTGGCACTATGTCCTTGCCTTCCCAAGGAAAGGCACTCCGAGTCTCTTGGCCTTGCCTTGTCTAGTTCTTCTTAAGGTACCCTTGCTCTGCTTCCTTTGCCTGCGTCTGCCTTGCCTCGCACTGCCTACAACTTGCTGGCTTTGCTTTGCCCGGCCTACCACTCTTTCCCTTGCCTTCCATGCAGGCAAGGCGCTGCAAACCGAGTGCAGGCAATTGTGGGCAAGTCAAGGGAGAGGTAGGCAAGGCCAGAGCAGTGAGGGGAAAGCAAATGGACTGGTAGGCAAGAGAAGGCCCAGAAGTTAGAGGCAAGGCTGGCTGTAGGAAGGAAGGGCCACTGATGGGAAGGCCAGGCAGAAACAGGAAGGGCTCAGCAAGCCAAGGCCCTGGAGGAAAACAGTAGGCAGGTCATGTGCGGGGCAGGGCCCTGCAAAGGAATGCAAGGCTCCAGAGGGCTAGCAGGGCAAGGCAAGGCAAGTGTTGTGTTGCCAAGGCAAGGCCAGGCAAGGCAGGTGAGAAGTACATTCAAGGACTGCTGGTGCACAAAAGTGGCCAGGACCAAGTGCTCTGTGTGGCCTTGATCCCGCGTGGGTCATCTCTCCTCTGTACCTAAAAGACTTGAGCTACCTGCCTTCCCTTGTATGCAAAAGAACTCTCTTTCTGGTCCCCGAGCTCAAGGGCAAAATGTGAATTGCCCCTCCAAGGTTCAAGACATGCAAGGATTGCTCCCAGACAAAGGCTGCCCACAGAGATGAGTGTGGCAACATGCGTCCTCCCCTGGTCTTCCTCTCATGGGATCCTGAAACACCGGAGATGCTTGAGAGCTTTGAGATTCCTCAGAGGAGCAGAAAGGGCAGGGCAAGGCCCAGAAATGTCATTGAAAAGGGGTGTTGAATTCCAGGTGGGGGAGGGGTGAGCAAGGTCATGCAAGGCAAGGGAGGGGTTCAAGGGCAAGGCAAGGCAAGTGGTGGCTTTGCGAGGCGAGGCAAGGCAATGAGGGTCCTAGAAGGAAAAGGAAAGGTGAGGCCAGACCTAGACGAATGTGAAAGGAAGTCAGGTGGGGGGTGGGTGAGCAAGTCAGTGCAAGGCAGGGGAGAAAAGGCAGGTTGAGGGAAGGCTACAGAGGGGGCAGCAAGGAAATGCAAGGCATGGGGAAGCATGCGAGGAGTGGGTGCTGCCAGCCGGTGGGGATGGCAGGGGCGGGGCCACTGCAAGTAGCATGGTGGGGATGTGGAGGGGGTGTTAGTGTGCGGGAGGTGTGTGTGTGTGTGTGTGTGCAGTGGAGTGCAGGGTAAGTGCAGGTGTGTGTGTGCGTATACGGGGGTTTTGTGCCAGGTGCTGTGCCGGGGAGAGCCGTTCCACCGCAAGGAAGGTGTGGGCGTGAAAGGAGTAAGATAGATGTGTCTTTACAAAGAGACCGTGTGAATCTCTCCTTAGACAAGGCTAGGAATTTACAGGGGGGGAAGTAACAGAAGAAAGTATTCGTTCTAGAAACTGTTACTAATCAACAGAGACTGTTGCTCAGCCAAGGCCCTGCTAAATTCCTGAACCTAGAGCAAGGCAGCAAAGACTTCCTAGCATTAGGAATAGTTTGGTTTTCTTCCTTTTCCATTCCAAAAGGGGAGTGCATATTAGAGGGGGGCATAGAGTAGGCAGTTCCGGAAGTCTGTAATTCCCGAGTACCTCAGAGGGTGCTGTTGCCAGGAACTTAGCATCAGAAGGGAGCTGCATCCCGCAATCATTTGAGAGACTCCATGGCAAAAGCCCCATGGCCTCTCCCTGGAGTTGAAGAATGTTACAGGACTCCTCTGTCTCCTTTTTGGTGGATGAAGAAACTCAGAAAGCCACACTTCTGCCAGAACTCTCCAAGATGCCCCCTTTGCTCCCCGTGACTCCATCACTGCCCAGGAAGCTGTCTTTTCTACCGCAGCAGTTTGACATACAGTTAAAAGTCGTGTGGCAGAGAAAAAAGGCAAGAATTGGTTTCCAAGGGATGGCAAACAAGAGATACCAGAACCTTTGGCCCTACCAATATTAAAGCAACTCCATTAAGAGAGTTCTTGCACTTCCTGAGGATTGGCAGAAGCCTATCTCATGATGTATGTTGCTGGGGGTCTTTTTAGACTGGCAAAAGGAGCTGTTGAAGGTTGCTTGATCTGTGCTAAAGCCAACAGCCAAGTTACAAAGTAACTTGCTAGAGGAGGGAGGCCTTGGGCTGCATGGCCCTTCCAAAGATGCCAGGTGGATTTTCTGGAGATGCCCCAAGTGGCAAGGCTTAATATCTTCTGGTAATCGTATGTCAGCTAGCAAGGTGGCCAGAAGTATTTCCAACTACTTCAGTAATGACAGGATCAGTTCTTAAGGCATTTTTGGAACAAATCATTCCAAGATACAGCATTGTAGAAGCAATAGATTCAGATAGGGGAACTCATTTTGCAGGAAAGATCCTTCAAGGGGTTTTGGCTTCTTTAGGAACACAATGGAACCTCCATAGGCCCTGGCACCCCCAGAGCTCGGCTCGGGTAGAAAACAATGAAGAGAGAAATAAACACCTTTTGAAGCTGGTAATAGAAACCAAGATGCCATGGGTAGGGCTTTGGACATTGGCTTTGGTGAGAATGAGGGCCCAAGCCAGAAGAGAGATTCAGTTATCTCCCTTTCAATCGTTGTTTGCAATTGCCCTGGTAAGTCTCCACCCAGTGGGGGGGGGTAGAGGCAAGTGATGCATTTTTAAAACCATCTGTGGCCAGGATCCTGCTTCTTGTGAAACCCCTTCAACAGGAAACTCAGCTGGTGCAAGCCCGGCCTTTGGACTTTGCTGCTTTTAACATCCAACCAGGAGATTGAGTCCTAATTAAGGAGTAGAAAGAAGCGCCAGTGCTGGTGAAATGGCGTGGCCCATTCCAAGTGTCACTGACGACAGAAAACAGCCGTCAAGTAAGCTGAACACAGGTGAACCCGTCACTCTCGGGTCAAGGTCTCTGAAGCCTCGGAGATTTGCACATCTCAGCTGGAGGAGAAGGCCGGGAGGCCGTGACTGACACTCTGCAGGAGTGGGCCGGAGCAGTAGGCAGTGCTTCGACATCGGAAGAAGCCCCGCAGTCCTACCTTCAGACCGTCTGCTGAAATAGACTGTATAGGCATCCCTCCTCTAGAATCTCCACTCACTTGGGGGCTAATACTTGTGGCCATTTTGTTACGTTAAGTGGTTTCTGTGTCTTCAATTGCCACAGGTGCTGCAGAAGACAACGGGAAAATTAGACTAGCTAATTAGATGACACTATTAAAACATTTTCCTTACTAATTCTACTTTGATATGGTTAGCTGAGTTTAGGCCAGGAGTGGGAGAATCAATTTGCAGCCTTAGGAGAAGAAGTAGCAAAAGTTTTTAACCTTAGCAATTGCTGGCTCTGTGGAGGGCCAGGAGGATCTGAAGAGTGGCCATAGTTGGCTAGCCCAGCTGAACCTAAATGGTGGGTCAATGTGAGGGCCACAGTGGGATGGGATTTGGGGCCAAAGAAGGAAGTTCATGGCCACTTCATTCTTCTCCAACAGGCACTTATTGCCTAAATAGGATAGGGCGTGTCTATGTAGGAAAAGGCAATTGTCAATTGACTTTCCCTCTGGGCTTGAACAACTGGGTTTGGACCCCCAATTGCCCTCCTTCCAATTGTTCCAAATATCAAGGCAAATGCAATCAAATACCTGTTCGGCTCACTAACAGTAGCTGCGTAAGGCGTTCTTATCACACTTACCAAAAATATTTGGAAGCCTGTAAAGCAATGGGGAGGGACAAGGGGGTTTTTTGACCACCTGTTTTTGAGCAGTCCCCACAAAAATTCCACAAGTAGAAGACATGTTGTTTGTGATTATCAGTGGGAATGGCCACACCGGATTGGAACTCAAAGCCTTTTAGTGAGTTCTGCTCCAAATCCAACCAAGCAGCTTGCAGATGTAAATGTAGGTGGGAACCCTGTGCGGGAGCTTGGAAATGCAAATGCTGGGACCCTTATGGTGGGGCAACTCTTGTTGGAGGACCGTTAGGCCCGGGAATCCTGCTGTATTTTGAGCCACCAATTGATGACCATGGGTAGGTTCCTTTGCTAATGGAACACGGGCTTTGAAAGGACAGTATTGGATTTGTGGCCAACATGCTTAGCTCAGGTTACCTCCAAACTGGTCAGGGATATGGTATATTTAGTAGACTGTTGTTCTTTTTGCTACTACAAGTTCTGGGAAATCGCTTAGGAATCAAAATCTGTGATGATTTAATTAGAGAAAAGCAGTCAGCTGATGCAGCCCTGGCTGGAGGGAGCACCCCAAAACGGGGAAATTATGAACGGCCAACAGAACAAGTTACCCAACACGATGGACCAGCCCCTTGGAAACCTAAGGAATTAATCCCAGATGCCTGGGAACCCATTTATCATTTGAAGGAGATAATTAGGTTACAAGCTGTCTCGGAAATAATTACCAACCAGCCAGCCACAGCGCTTGACCTTTTTGCTGAGCAACCCACTTAAATGAGGAAAGCGGTATTTCAACATTGGATGGTATTAGATTATCTGTTGGCAGAAGAAGGAGGAGTTTGTGGGAAATTAAATGACTCGAGCTGCTGTTTGCAAGCAGATGACAGCGGAAAAGTGGTCAAACAAATAACAAAGGAAATAACGTCAGCTCGTGGACCTGTCCAAATGTTGAAAGGATGGGGATGGGACATGTTTTCATGGTTAACTGGCCAGCTCTGGGCTAAATGAATACGATTCCTCCTCTTACATGCTATAGCAACTCTCATCTTTTTACCATGTGTGACACCATGCTGGCGGCAGCTCTTTCAGCAGGTGCTCAAGGGGATGCCGCTAGCAGCCATGCCTACCTGATCCAGAAATGACTACAAAAGGACAGAAAAGGATGTCACTGCAAATAATAGCAAAACCCAAGAAGACTCCAGAAGAAAAAAATTAAATCCATGGTAATTAAGGTTTGTAAAGACAAATACAGAGCAAATAAAAAGAGGAGGGATTAAAAGGAATGAGATGGATGAGTCTTTACAAAGAGACCGTGTGAATCGGCCTGTAGACAAGGCTAGGAAGTTATGGCTAGTGAAGTAACAGAAGAAACTAGGAGTTCTCTAGAACTGTTACTAATCATCAGAGACTGTTGATTAATCAAGGCCGTGTTAAATTCCTGAACCTAGAGCAAGGCAACAAAGACTTAAGAGCATTAGGAATGGGGTTCTTTTCTTTCTTCTCGATGCCAAGAGGGGGGTGCATATTAGAGGGGGGCGCATAGAGTAGGCAGTTCCGGAAGTCTGTATCTCCCGAATACCTCAGCCAGTGGGGAAAAGGAAGAGGGTGCTGTGGCCGGGAACTTGGCATCAAAAGGGGGCTGCATCCCGCAACCGTTTGACAGACGCCATGGGAAAAGCCCCATGGACTCTCCCTGTAGTCGAAGAATGTTGCAGGACTCCTCTGTCTCCTTTTCGGATATAAACCTCAGGCATCGTGGATTAATTTTCCCTAACGGCAGCGACCTGCCGCGTGGTCTCCGTGCTCCTCTCCAGCCCCCCGGGACGTGTAAAATAGTTCCCAGCGGCTCCCACCGCGCGTTGCAGACGGCTGCGCGGCCCCGGGGCTGCCCGCAGTGCTCCCCTGCCCCGCCAGGGCTGCCCGCGGGCTGCGGAGCCGCCTCGCCACCGGCGCGGCCAGGGCTGGGGCCCTTCTCGACAGCAGCCGAGGGGCTGCGGAGCGGGCGGCTGCCGGACGATCAGCTATTTTATGCCGCGCGGTGCTGCCGCCTCCATCTAGCTCTCCATCGCGCCGCCGCCCGCCGCCCGCCTGGCGCGCTCACGCTCGGCCGCGCTCGCCGCCCGCCCAGCCTCGCCGGAAGCTCTCCCGCCCGGGCTGTGCCCCGGCTCCGCCGGCAGCTCGGCAGGGCCCGGCCGCACGCGTGCTGCGTGGCTCGGAGCAGCCGCGTTGCGCCGCAGGCGACGGGGAAGGCGGGGAGGGCCGGCGCCATCGTGGTAGCGCGAGGAGAGGAGCGCCCGGGCGGGGCGGCGAGCGGCGCGGCGGTGAGCGCTTCTGCTTCCTGTCGCTCGGCGGCCGCCCACGGCAGGTGCCGTGTGACCCCGCGGAGCGGCGGGGCCGGCCGGGCGGTGCGCGGCGAGGCTTTCGGCCAGCGGCGACCACAGCGAGAGGCTGCTGGCACTGCCCGTGCCGGTGGAGAGAGCGGGGATCCGAGGCCGGCCTTCCCCGGGCGACGAGGGGAGGCCGCCTTTGCCGCGCTGCCCTCCGTGCAGCATGTGGCCGATTCCGGCGAACCCGGGGTCTCCGCAGCGGCGCGGGCGGGAGGGAGTGGGGAGCGCGCTCGGTGCCGTGCCGGCCGCTCCCGGCCAGCGCTGCGCTGCGCCGAGGCGTTTTCCCGCCCGTCCTGGGAAGGACATAAGCGACACCGTAGTTGGAGCTTAGCTGTCAGGGGGAACAACTTCTCTCTGTGAAAAACGAAGTTCACTCTCCTGTGAGAATTTAAAGGGGTTTAATATAAAGACAATAAGAGACACATCAAATAAAGCAACGGGGTAACAGCCAGTTGCCTTGGCGCTCTGCCAAGAGCACACCTGATGCCAGAGGTCAGTCCTTTTTATACCGTTTTTACTGTCTGTTCTTTATTCATATTAAAACTTTTCCTGGAGCTGTTCTGCATGGCCACTCCTTGGTTCCGCCTTTTTAGAGCGTGCCTAGTCTTCTGCCTTGTGGTTTTATTTCTCTTGATTCTTGGGGTTGGGCCCGCTAGGCAAGAGTCGATGGTAGGGTGGATTTCTTAATTCTCCAGACAGTCAGGGCTGATTGCAGCTTTGGGCCTCTTCGTCTCTCCGGGCAGAGTGGTGATAAAATCTCCCGGACTCTCCTGGCCGCCCGTTCTCCGGGCGGAGTAGCCTTTGGGCCCTTTTGCTCCCTAGACAAAGTGTTGATTAGCAGCTTTTCGGGCCTCATCCTCTGTTCGTTTGGAGGTTATCTTACGTGCTCACACTTGCTAACATTCTTGCTAAAAAGAGAGAAAACTACATCCACACAGCAGAAAGCATTTCTAACGTTATATAATATCTACTTTATACTTTGCGAGAAGCTAATATAATATATGTTTATAACAATCCCCCCTTTTCTATTTTATAAATCATTTGGCTTGAGCAATAATTCTTTTTTCTTGGCTTCTAATGTCTGTTCGTTCTTTTCACAGATCAATTTGGCTTCTTCAAGAGGGTCTTTTGTATCACTTTGTCTTTTTAATACCATAATTTTTTGTGCTGTTCCAGACATAGCCAACTTTGGGTCAGTAGGCATTGCCACAACTTGCATGCCTTGAACTATGCTGGTGATTAGCCGAATAAAGCGGGGGATCAAGCAAGGGAGAAATATTAGACTAGCTGTAGCACATAAGAGGAAGAAACCTAGCTTCTTCCACCATTCTTTCCCCAATATGCCATCCCACCAGTTAGCAGACATCATTGATTCCCATTTTTGGACTGGTACATGGGCTATTTTTCTGATTTGGTTGGCCATATCTAGAACGGCATCCCCATTGTCATCAATTTTTAAACAACAGTCCGATGTATTGAACTTCCTGCACACACCGCCTTCTTCGGCCAGTAAATAGTCTAAAGCCAGCCTATTTTGATGTATTGCAGCTCTGGTTTGGCGTTGCTGGCTGACTATTAATTCCATAGCCCCAGCTGTTTCATTGGTTATGATTTCTACAAGAGCTTGGAGTCTGATGATACGATTCAGCATGTAAATTGGGGTCTGATATCCCCAACTTCCATCTTGTGCTTAGGTAGCTGGCCCATCTGTTTCTAATATTCGTTCAGGGGGCCATTCCTCATCTTTCCATTTTTGGAATCCTCCAATTAAATCTCTTTTCTTTCTTTTGAAGTCTTCATAGAGAGGTATACCTAATTGATCTCCCACTGGTTCTGGGAAAAGGAAAAACCCTGGTTGAATGATTCTTAGTGTACAACTCCCTTTCCAATGTGAAGGGAGTCTTGGGGATGCCCTTTTCCCACATATCCAAAAGAAGCCATCTGGTGCTTTCCAATAATCACCTTCTTGTTGATTTATATTCTCCCCAAATTTGGCTATTTCTGGGATTCCAAAATAAGGATTTTTCCTCGTGTCATTACACTGAAAGAGTCCAACTTCATGATCATATACACAGTCTTTTCCTTTTTTCTGGGCTCAATACCAAGTTGGTTTTTCTGGGACCCACCACCTTGAAGTTTTGTTACTCACTTTATAGCTTTTACAGGGAGTGTTTCCTACTTCATTAAGAAAGTTTATCCCAGTTCGCCAGAGGCATTCTTCCCCTATCACTGTTGAACTTAAAATCCACCCCTCAGGTCGGTTCCCCCCTCTTATATTTGTCCGGTTCCATTTAAGGAGTTCTACCGGGCCTACGCTGCTACCTTTCCGTGGCCATTCTTCTGTCATTAAAGCTCCTCCACAGACCCAACAGTTGGTTATGTTAAGTTCTTTACCTATCCTCTCCCCCAATTCCACAAACAGGTTTTTTCCTAACCTTGGGGTTTTTTCCTCTTTGTTGTTTGAGCTTTGCATACAGGTCCTGGCGTGGTGAGGTGAATATAGGGCGAGGTTGCTGTGCTGGCTTTGTATCTTTACTTACCACTTGCTCTTTTACCAAATCTTGGACTGTTCCCCTGGTGGCAGCTGTGGAGCAAATCTATTTTTCTCCTTTTGGACAATTGCTTCTTAGTCTGTTTCCACTTGTTCCTAAATTTTCTGTAATCCAATATTTTTCTCCTTTATGCATGCAAATACCTAATTTGGATGAGTCATAACAGTGACTGTTGGTATGGGTATGAGTAATAAGAAAGAAGCCCCGGTGTCTTTCCATGTAGAGCTTTCGATAGCATTTGTAACATGGTCTTGCCGGTGTCCCAAAAGGGACCAGGAGAAGTGACAAAAGAAGGAATAACAGAGGTCCGGCATGGCTTATACTCCCACCTCCCTTGCCTATGAGGTTGCAACCCATAGCAGGTGTATTGGATCTTCTCGGTGGCGAGTACAGTGGCCGACCCGGTCTTGCCCTCTATTTCCTTGTCACTTCCTTTGTAGCTTTTAGGCAAATTTCTTTTGGCACCTTTTTAACTGTAGTATCTTATCGTATCTTAGGTGTTTCCCATTCAACAGGCACTAGTAATTCCCATCTGCAGAGCAAAGTTATTGCTTTTGTTGCTTATGATTTTGTCTGGATAGGGGGTTGATTTTGTGCTTGACACCCTTTACAACTAGGGTGTCGACGGTGTGAAATGCCAATTTCCCTCTAGATTAATTACTTATATTTGACGTGGTTGGCATGCCCCGTGTTAGAATGATTCAAACAGGGTATATGATGTGGCACTGATGGAAGTTGTGATTCTCCCCCTTCTTAATACAAATCACAGGCTAGAATCAGGACATGAGAGTTCCCTGTTTGATCCAGTCCCAACCCTTCCTGTTTGAAGTGAGAATATTCTTCTCCACGATGTCCCAGAATTTGTCCAGGGGCCACTGATATAAATTTGGCTTTTACTTCTCAGTTAGGTGTGATTCTTTGCATATCCCTTGGATTATTTAGATTGTTCTAGCTCATTGCCACCTGGTCTCCGTTTAAGAATCAATTTGGTATCACCTGGTTTGGATATTACAGTCCACTCTTCAGGTTCTTTTACAGGTCCTTTGATTCTGCTGGCATGGATCTACCCTCGTTCCTTGGTCTGGATTGCGGCCTCAGTCATCAGCAGTACCTGAAAAGGACCCTCCCATTGTGGAGTCAAAGATTGTTCTTTCCATGTTTTTACTAGTACCCATTCCCCTGAATGGATATTATGAATTTTGAACTCCAAAGCTGTGGTTTGAGGGATCATTCCTTTCAGCCGCAAATTTTCAAGTGTTCTGGCAATTGCGGTGACATATTTTTTGACACTTACTTCTCCTACTTCATAAGTGGCTGTTTCATGTTGAGCAGTAAGGAAGGGTAATCCGAACATCATCTCATAAGGAGACACTCCCAGGTCTGACCTGGGCTGTGTTCGGCCTCTCAACAGAGCCAAAGGTAAGCATTTTACCCATGACATTTGAGTTTCAATCATTAATTTTGTTAAAGTTTTTTTCAAAGTCTGGTTCACTCTTTCTACTTGGCCTGAACTTTGTGGGTGCCAGGGGGTATGTAATTCCCATTTTATTCCCAAGGCTTGAGTTATTTGTTGTAAGACTTTGGATGTAAAATGTGTTCTTCTATCTGAGTTTATTTTATTAACCATTCCATATCTGGGAATAATTTGTTCCAGAAGGGTTTTGCATACTATGTTAGCTGTAGCTCTAGTAGCAGGAACTGCTTCTACCCAACAAGTTAGGTGGTCTGCTATTACTAATAGGAACTTCCATCTCTGTATTTGAGGAAGTTTAGTGAAATCTACTTGGATACTTTGGAATGGTCGCAGAGCTAACTCACGGCCTCCTAATGTTGTTTTTCTCATTATTTTCCTAGTCACTCTTTGGCAAGTTCTACAGTTCCCAGTTATTTGTTTTGCTACCCCAAAGATTCCAATACACCCATAATTTTTTAGAAAATGATCACACAAGCTAGCTTGAGTACCCCAATGAGTTTTTTGATGCATATCTTCTAATATTCTCTTAGTGAGTGGCTTATTAAGTAACTGTCTCCCATCAGGAAGTTTCCGTTTTCCAGATTGATCTTGTTCTCCCCCTATCTTAAATAATTCTTTTTCTTCTTCTTTACTAAATTTGGGGATTTCCAATTCTCCCCTTTCTGGGGTCAGGATTAACAGAATTGGTTCAGTCCCATTTTCTGCTGCATCTTTGGCTTCTTGGTCTGCTAGGTTATTCCCTCTTATTTCTGGGGTCATCCCTTCTTGGTGTCCTTTGATATGCACTACGGCTATTTCTTCAGGCAATTTTAATGCTTCCAACACTTCTGAAATCAGGCCTTCATGTATCAGTTCTTTCCCCTTTGAATTTAGTAAACCCCTTTCTTCCCAGATCTTTCCAAAGGTATGTACTTTGAATCAGTATAGACGGTCCCCTTTTTGTGTGCTAAATGCTCCAGTGCTCTCTTTAGAGCGTATAATTCACAAGACTGCGCCGACCAATTTGAAGGTAGTTTTCCTTTTTCGATGGCCTGCATATTTATCCCATCGACTAAGGCATATCTTGACATTCTTTTTCCTTGCAAGCATCTGGATGAACCATCCACATATATTCTTTCCTCTTCTAAGAGGGCTTGTTCAGCTAGATCTTCTCGAACTTTTGTTTGGTATTGAGTAATTTCTAAGCAATCATGTGCCAGGTCATCTTTTGGTTCTCCATACAGGAATTGGGCCGGATTGAGGCTTTTGCTTGCTTCTATAGTTAGATCATTACTGTCAATCAGAATTGCTTCATATTTTAATAGCCTGGAGTCTGTTAACCATTTTTCAGCTTTTTGATTTAGCACATTTCGGACCGCATGGGGTGTGTATACAATCAGTTTACTTCCAAAGGTGAGCTTACGGCTCTCCTCCACCAAAATAGCGGTAGCTGCTATGGCTTGAATGCATACTGGCCAGCCACGGCTTACTGGGTCCAATAGTTTAGCTAAATAAGCTATTGGTCTTCTCACCCCTCCCCATTCCCGGACTAATACACCATGAGCTACTCCATTTTCTGCATTCACATATAAATGAAAGGGTTTTTCTAGTGAGGGTAAGCTTAGGGCTGGTACCGAGGCTAGTTTCAACTTCAGTTTTTCTAATTTATTATCATCATCATCTTTGGTCCATTGTATATTGTCTCCCCCTGTTAATTTTTCATATAAAAATTTTACTGCTTGTGTATATCTTTCAATCCATAATCTGCAATATCCCAGTAGCCCCAGCAGTCTCCTAACCTCCTTTTTTGAAGAGGGAGGAGGGAGGGATAAAATCCCTGTAATTGTTTCAGGACTTAGTTGTCAGCTACCTTTGCTTATCAGGTGGCCGAGATATTTTACTTCTGATTCCACAAACTGTAATTTCCTTTTTGATGCCTTTAGTCCCTTTTTCCCAAGAAAATTTAGAAGCTTTATGGTAGCTCCTTTAACTTTCATTTCATCTTCTCCTGATATTAGAAGGTCATCTCCATATTGGATAAATTGTATTCCTGGGGGAGTGGGGAAGGTTTGTAGTATTTCTCCCAAGGCTTGCCCAAATAAATTTGGGGCCTCACAATAGCCCTGTGGCAGTTTAGTCCACCTCAACTGGTTCTTTTTCCCTGTGTTTGGATCTTCCCATTCAAAGGCAAAAATATTTCGGCTTTCCTCTGCCAGTGGGCAGGCCCAAAAGGCATTTTTAAGATCTACCACACTAAACCACTGATGTTGAGGTGGAATTTTGCTTAAAAGAGTGCAGGGATTAGGAACCATAGGGTAGCAGGCCCGTGTTCTTTTGTTTACTTCTCTTAAATCTTGCACTAATTTATAATTTCCATCAGATTTCTTTACTGGGAGAATAGGGCTATTATGAGGGGATTTACAAGGTTCTAGTGTCCCATCCTTTATTAATTCTTCTATCACTGGTTTTAAGCCTTTTCTCCCTTCTAAAGATATAGGGTACTGATGTACACAAATGGGACCTTCTTCTTTTTCAATTGTGACCCTTATGGGGTCAAGATCTAGTCCACCCCTATTCCCTTCCCTAGCCCAAACCTCTCTGTTAATTTTGCTTTCATCTTCTTGGCTAAGTTTAAACACTTTGGCCGTCATTTTCCCTTCTTCTGGTATGACTCCAATCCCCAGTTGGATTTGTAAATCCCTTCCCAATAAATTGCTGCCAGCCTCAGGAGCTAACAAAGCATCCCCTATCCCTATTTTTGTTTCCCCTTCAATAACCACATCTTTAATGACAGAGACCTTAAATCCTTCCCCCTTTGCTCCTGTTACTTTTACCATATCATTACTCCCTTTTGGAATATTCATCACACAAGTCTTTTCTGCCCCAGTGTCAACTATAAATTCCAATACTTCCTCTTCGGGGCCTACTTTTAAAGTTATCAAAGGCTCCAGATGGTATTTATCCCCCCAAAAATAGAGCCCATGATTTCCCTATTTTTCTTCTGTGCGTGTCTCTTGAAATCTTTTCAGATCCCTCCTCAGGTGGGGGCATTCTCTTTGATAATGCCCTTCTTCCTTGCAATAGAAACAGGCATCCCTGGGTTGTTCTTGGAATCTTGATTGTGCTGAGGTTTTATTTTTCTCTTTTCCACCATTTCTGAATCTGGAATGTTTAGGAGTGTTACCTGAGGGCTTTAGATTTTTTTTGGAAGGTACTCTCTCGCATAGTGGCTATCATGATCTTTGCTCCCACTTTGGCTTTTTCTTCATCCCTCCGGACATATATATCTTTTGAGCTTCCCTTACTAGGTCTTGTAATGGTTTCTCATACCAATCTTCTATTTTTTCCAATTTTTTTCTAATATCTGGCCAGGCATGAGTGACAAAGTGAACTCTTAGCAGGGCTTGCCCTGCTAGGGACTCCGGGTCTCTCCCAGAATATTGTTTCATATTCTTTCGGAGCCTCTCCAGCCACTCAGTCAGGGTTTCTTCCTTCCCTTGCTGCCCCTCAAAGGCCTTTCTGACATTTTGTCCTCAGAGTGCCCCCTCTTTTATTCCCTTGATTATCAAATTACAATAATCATTCATATGTCCCCTCCCAGCTTCATCATTTTGGTTCCAGTTAGGAGGTGTAATGGGCATTTTCTGATCCCCGGGTGGACCTTGTTGGTTTTCTTTTCCCCAAATTTTTATTCCAGCAATTCTAATCATTTCTCTTTCTTCTTGGGAGAATATTATTTTCATTATTGATTGCATTTCTTCCCAAGTGAAAATGTTGGGACCTAAGAACTGGTCCAACATTTCAGCTGTACCTATGGGGTCTTCTAATAATCCTTTAATTTCTTTTTTGAAATTCCTAACCTCTGTAGAGGTTAGAGGAGCACTCACAAAGCCGCTTCCCCCTCCTCCCGTAGGTACTTCTCTTAACGGAAAGAAATGAATTTCTCGGCTTCCCTCTGTTTGTTTAGCAATGGAGGGCTTGTTGGGCTGCCTCGGAGCCTTAATGGCACCTCCTGTATTCTGGTATGGTGCTCCTTCGTTAAGAAGAGGGTTGATTTGGGAAGAAAGCACCGAACTCCCCTGGGGAGGAGGGGCAGATTCAAAGTCTGGCGCTGAAGCTGAATAGGGTGGGGGTGGGGTATGGCAGTGAAGCCAGATATTCCGGAGCACAGGAGGCGGGCACCGGGGCTAAAGCCGGGTTTCTCAAGGCAGGAGAGGTAGGGGCTGAAGCCGGGACGTGTGACCTTTCCCTTGATGCAATTGAGGGTGCTGGGATTCCCGAGATATATGGGAAGGGTGGGATCCCCGGCATGGGCGGGGGCAGGGCTCCCCCCCAGCTCCATTGGGGCGGGAGGGCTGCCGGGGGAAAGGCCCCCGGTGCGGGCGGAGGGGGGGCTGGCGGGGGAAGCCCCGGAGCCAGGGGGAGGAGGGCAGCTTCTGGTGCTGGCGGCGGAGGCAATACTTCTAAAGGGTCTCAGCCTTTTTTCTCTTCTGTTTGCTTTTCCTCTGCGGTTTCTGATATTTTGAAGACTTTGGTTCCCAGAGGTTTTGTAATTCCTGTCCAGCAAGAAGCATATTCTCTCTCCTCAGGGTGAGATGGCTCTTTTGAATTTACAAATACATTTAGAGCCTGGCAAATCCATGCCTCATCAGACCCGTATTTTGGCCAGTACACATGATCAGATCTGATTTCCTTTTTTACCCACTCTTTCATGCAGAATTGAATCATTTTTACTTTCTCTTTTCCTTTTGTAGAAGGATCAGTTTCCCAGTTTGCGAGTTTGACCCCGAGGGGACTGTCTCGGGGTATATCCTCTGGCACCCTTTTATAATTTGAACTTAATTTACTAGGTTGTTGTCCCATTTTCCCAGGAGTTCTCTATTACTCAAAATACCAATTTATCCCCCCCTTTGAAATACTAATTCATTCCTTTAAAACACCAATCTTCACTGCTGTAAAATACTACCCACCCTTTCACAGTACAAAAAACACCAAAAAATTTATTAGAGCCCACCTTCCCCAAAAACAAAGTTAACTTCGAATTACACAGTTTTTCATTCACACATTCACTCTTTTTTAATATTTGTTCACTCACTCATTCCTACTCACAACAGAATAATAAGGTACCTCTTTCAAGTCACTTGTTAGTATCCACCCATGGGTATGATATAATCCTTAGGATTCTGGGTGCTCTTGGATTTCCCTCAACCCAGCATTGCTAGCATCCAAACCCCAACCTCTCTTGGGGTACTTTTAGGCCCTGGGTGCTCTTGGAGTTTTCCTCAACCCAGCATATGGGGGGGTAGCTCCCACTTTGCAACCCCTTCTCTGGGACCCCGTCCCAGTCACCCCCGGAGATTCTTTCACTCCGCTTATCTCTCGCTTTGTCTCCTCGCTGGCCGCTGTTCTCGTGAACAAGACGGAACGGCAGCACTCAGAGACTGCCACACTCGCTTCGCAGATCTGGGGGCAACCAGCCCACGTCTCATTCACACACGCTCATCTCCCGTAACCACCCCCTTTTTCTTTGGACAATACTTCCCAGTCCTGTTTCTTTTCCAGTGTCTGTGGGATTTTTGTCGAGAGCGCTCTCTTTCATTTGCTTTATTTTTGTGTCTTTCTTGTCCTCCGGGTGTTGCCCTGCTGCCACCAAATCACGCCAGAGGATGCTAAGCAAAGGTCCTGCCAACTTGGGCGGGAGGCGCCTTACCCTTGCTTCTTGAATCCTCCCACGCTTTTCAGAGGCGAGGTGTAGCTCCGGGACGAGCCCTTAATTGTGAAAAACGAGGTTCACTCGTGAACTCGTGAGAATTTAAAGGGTTTAATATAAAGACAATAAGAGACACATCAAATAAAGCAACGGGGTAATGGCCGGGTGCCTTGGTGCTCTGCCAAGAGCACACCTGATGCCAGAGGTGAGTCTTTTTTATACCATTTTTACTGTCTGTTCTTTATTCATATTAAAACTTTTCCTGGAGCTGTTCTGCATGGCCACTCCTTGGTTCCGCCTTTTTAGAGCATGCGTAGTCTTCTGCCTTGTGGTTTTATTTCTCTTGATTCTTGGGGTTGGGCCCGCTAGGCAAGAGTCGATGGTAGGGTGGATTTCTTAATTCTCCAGACAGACAGGGCTGATTGCAGCTTTGGGCCTCTTCGTCTCTCCGGGCAGAGTGGTGATAAAATCTCCCGGACTCTCCTGGCCGCCCGTTCTCCGGGCGGAGTAGCCTTTGGGCCCTTTTGCTCCCTAGACAAAGTGTTGATTAGCAGCTTTTCGGGCCTCATCCTCTGTTCGTTTGGAGGTTATCTTACGTGCTCACACTTGCTAACATTCTTGCTAAAAAGAAAACTACATCCACACAGCAAAAAGCATTTCTAACATTATATAATATCTACTTTATACTTTGCGAGAAGCCAATATAATATATGTTTATAACACCTCCATTGGCGACCTCCTTTTCCCTCTGATTCAGCTACCTTGTGGTAGGTGCGATGGTGCTGAAGAAGGGTGGCGGCTTGGCACAGTTGCTGTCACAGGTGGATCTTTGAGTGGCATGTGTGAGGGTAGGAGGGTACGGCACCCATAGCTGAAGGCAAAAAAGGTCAGGGCATGTCATCAGCCGCAGTCGTGCTAAGTTGTTCATCTATGCAAACTGCTTGCCGAGTTGTTCCTTTCTTAGGTAATGGGGGCTTGTATCAACCAGAACTGCAAATGGTCAGTATTTGCAGACAAGGTTACTTGGACTGTTGTTGAAGTGAGTGTAGCAGTTTCTATGGCATTCTGCAAAAAAAGTGACAGGTCTCCCTGTGTTCCCCAGTTCTTAACAAAGATGAAGTTAACAAACCCCTGAAAAGAGGTTTTGCAAAACTTCAGGGATATTTTCCTACTAGTACTGTAGAGACAACCATAGTCACCTTGTCTTTCCAAAAGTGAAGGTTCCCTATTTTTGTCCAAGAGCATCAAGTGCTTTTGATCAGCGTTTGTGTGCATGCATTAGCCTCATTCTTGCTCTTCCTTGGAGAACTTTTACAATACTCACATGATCTGTGTAGGCTGCAGACTGCAGTGGTGAACTTCAAGGCTTCCAGCAGAAGGGAGATGCTGTCCACGTTTTGGATTCTCCTTAGCCTGAACCTTCAATGTCCAATAACGCAGCGTTTGGTGCTCGAGGCACTGACTCTGGCGTGCCCCTGGTCAGAGACAGTCCAGCTGCGTTACCTCCACGCGTCGCTGAAGCGACTTCGGGATCAGGAAAAGAGCTTGCTGGGCTAGCTAGCTGGCTTCTTTGCAGAGGGAAACACGGCAGGAGCCGTTGATGTCGGCTCACGTTAGCTCAGAGACAAAGGAAGAGAGGGGCTGTTCAGGTCTGGCTTCTAACAGGTTTAATGCGATAGGATGAGGATGAGGTCGGATTGATGGGAATCCGCTCCTCGGAGCCTTGTCCTCAGTTTTATAGGGAATTTGAAAACCCCCTGTAACTATTCCTGAAAAGACCTGCCTTGCTAAATTAGTGCCTTTTAAGTCTTGTGTCCCCAGGATAGAACAACAAACTCACAAAGATAACAGCAGTGGATCTACAGGACTTCTGCAGGCCTTCTGGACTGCAGACATCTCTGACCAAAGGCCACAGATGACGTGTACCCTGATCCTGCCGAACGCCCGTCCGCCCTGGACTCAGCTTCAAGGTTTGATTGATACTGGTGCTGATGTAACTATCATCTCCTTCTCTGCGTGGCCTCCCTCATGGCCTTTACCCCCAGTGGGATCGGCCATCACAGGATGAGGATGAACCACACAGAGCTATTGAAGCGAACGGCCTGTGACGGTGAAGGACTCAGAGGGGCACACAGCTACAATTAGGCCTTATGTTACTACCACTTCCCTTAACCTTTGGGGACGGGATGTGTTGGCAGCCTGGGGCATACGGATCGGGACAAATTTTTAGCAGGGGTCACTGTGCGCAAAGGTGCACAGTATCCTACACTGCCTTTGCAGTGGTTGATTAACACACCAATCCGAGTCAGACTCTGCTTAGTTAGTTGAATTAAGGGCTGTTATCATGGCTTTTCAACGATTCTCACAGGAACCTTTGAATTTGGTTACTGAAGCCGACTAGCAAAAGCTCGTATACAATTAATCACCTTACGGTACCACAAAATTCAAAGAATCCTGTTCTTCTGAATCACTTTCTCTCATTGCAATCTGCAGGCAAGAGACAACTGCCCTGGGCAAAAGTCTGGGTGTGGAATTTACTCACTAACCAGTGGGAAGGCCTGCGGGAACTTATGGTTTGGGGTCGTGGCTATGCTTGCGTTTCTACAGATACTGGGGTACGGTGGCTAGCTGCAAAATGTGTTCGCCCTGCCCTACGGCACCAGAGGCAGAACAGGCAACCTCCAAATGATGACCAGAACACCAACCATCCAAGTGGCCACCAGAATGTAGATCATCAGCCATCAGACTCTTCTGATGATGACCAAGATGTTGACCATCAGGCAGATGGTCCTTCTACAAGCAGAGACTGGGATGGTCCTTCCACAAGCAGAGACTGAACTTTAAATTTCTTGTTATGGAGTCAGATCGTTAAAGCCTTAAGGACATATTTAGAATTAATAACTGATGTAAATTTCTATTTAGGATTAATAGTGGAGTTGTTATCTTATCAAACAAAAAGGGGGAATTGTAGATACCAAAATGCTGCTAGCGAGGATTTTCTTGCTATTTTCTAAGTCTGTGAGAGACTTTTCTCTCTCACAGAAGAGGTAGCAGAGTATGTAAACAACCAAGCCACCTGCAACCTTGAAAAGTCTGGTTTATGGTCTAGTAGAAAAATATTTTGACAATGGATGGTTTAGGATTTTAGCCAATCACCCCAAGGGGGGGGGCTGATCCTTTGTCCAATTAGACTATGAAGAAAAAAGTCTGTAAAAGAGTTTGTGAAATAATTAAATGAATAAATCTTGGTGCACAATTCCTGCCTGCTGGATCTTCTCTCCTCCTCCTCCCTATGGCTGCGGGACACAGTGATACACCCTAGGGCCCAGGCCTGCGGTAATAGACCACAATTACAAGTGAACTGCAACACAAGCAGCTAACACATTCCTCCTGTGATAAATGAGTGAACGATAAATTTTGTCTTTCGCATCTATCACTTTAACATTTAGAAGTGAGAATGTACTATGTAGAAATAGTGTTAAGGTAAAATATAGGTAAGTAAAAACAAGACTAGAGTAAATTGTAACTTCGAATGAGTGGTAACATGTTGGGAAACGTAGGAAGAAACACATGATAATAAATGTCCTTTCAGTTGAGAAATTACAGAGGTGGAAACCAAGACATCTTCAAGAAACAAAGAAGATAAACCGCATGCATCCCAGGAAGTCTGTTATCTCATCAAAACTCACACCTCCCAAAGAACCCATCAACTACAAATTAGGTTGGAGACTGAGGAGGCACCGGAGGGGGGTGCCTGCCTTCAATTCTGGAGCTACTCAGAGGACCGAGGTGGCAGTGTGCTGGCGTGTGCTGGCGCAAGGGGGCAGAGACGGAGGGGGGAAAGTTGAGTGAAGTGTAAATGACTTTCTGGGCTTAAGGACTATGTTTAAAGAAGTACTAAAGTTCACAGTAAAATGAATGGAGCCACGCCTCTAGCAATATTGCTAAGTGCTCCTGCACTGTGATATGCCTTTGTTCTACTAATAAATGCTCAATATTATGCTGCTGAAAATTCCGCTTGGGAATTCATCTTTCTCACTTCTTCCCTTAAAATCAGTTCTAAGAATTTAGTGTGAAATACATTTAGGCTTGGTCCACATTATTTTTAGTTCAAATAAACACATCTAAATTTTTTCCATCTTTCCCATTAAAGGATTTTGGTTTTGGCTCATTCTTTCAGCATTTTGCCAGCAATCTGCTCAATGCTCTTTCCTTAGGAATGAAAGCTGTAGCCTGATATTACAAAGTGTTTGGTGAAACCTTTACCATGACTCTCAAGTCGCAACATGCCAGATAATCACTGGTTTTCAAAGCTGCTTGAAGATAGAAGGAAAGCGTCAAAGGTTTATGCATGAATCAGCATCCCCTTGTCACAACGTCATGCTGCAGTGATCCTTGCAGAGCTCTAAGACTGGATTTAAAGGAGAAAAGCTCAATACTGGCTCCTGAGCCAGCAGGATGAAACATCCAAGATTGTACATATATTACTTCTGTGCTAAAACTACTGTATGAAAACGTCTTACCATTATGGCAGTTTTATAGTACTCCATAGGAGACATCTCTTTAAATGACTCTAATATCCTTTCAGTGCTAAAATTGAGAAGGGGGTTGATCCATAGTTAACTCATGTAAACACGAGTGAACTACTAAGAGACAGCAAATGTTAATCACAAAACCTAAGCAGCAGGATTCGCCTTAATCTTGTCAAGATAAGAGGAACAGGATCTTTTGAAAACCGGCACAGAGATCGCTGCATCAGCCACCGAAGAACTGTGCATGCTCCAGAAAGAAAGGTAAAAAGTGCATTGTGACAAAGACTACTGATCTTCATCAGAAAGACCCTCGAGGAAGAAGAGGAGCCTTCCTCAGTGCGCCCATCAGCGTACACAGCGCATGCATGGCACGTATGCTAATGATATTAATGACTTCCGAGAAGTAATTTCTAGAACCACTCCTATCCCAAGAATTGTGATGAATGTTCATAAATTTTACACATAATGCTGGACTGTATGGAGTGCTCTGTGTGTGTGTGTTAGGAGGAGTGATCCCCCATGCACCCAGCGCCGAATAAAGCAAATACCCGCTTCTCTGACTCTGAAGCATCTCTAGGCCTGGTTTTGGGCAATTCAAAATAGGTGAATACACATTACAACTACAGCTGAAGTTGTTGCATAGGCAGATTGAAGAGGAAAGGATTTCATCTTCATCACTCTCCTTCTTTCTTGTTTTGACAGAATTAAGAACTTGTAAAAAATCTGATATCACTGATGCTCACCACTCTTCCAATTAGACTACGCTCACTTAGGCAACGAAGTCCAGAGCTTCGGATATCTCCCGCTTCTGCCCTAGGAATTGCTTCCAGTGCTGTACCTTTGCTCCAGCTGCGAAACCAAACCAGCAGAACCAAGGAAGTTCTCTCTGAATGAACCATTGCTCTTGAAGGCTACAACGGTAGTCATGGCAGTGAACACTGCTCTTCACTGGGCCATTCCTCTGAAAAAAAACCATGCACCACCTCTCAACCTAAACCGTTAAGCCTCCTGCTGATGCTGACTGACAAAGCGTCCAACTGCACTTAGATTCCAACAGCTACTTCCAATGACCTGTCAACAGAGCTTTGCAGACTTGCAACAGAGCAACAAACTAAAGGGGCTATGTTTCATGGCTGTTTTTCAAACATCATTGACTTATGTCCCTTTGCCAGCTTAAGTGAAGGTGGCCCATCCACCTTGGTCAAAATCAGCAGAATTTTGGCCCAATTTGTTGTTACGCAACACATCATGACACAATCTCTTGGTGTTGATGCAAAATTCCCACTGAAGTGCATGTCGTTACATGACTTAAGGCTACCTACTCACAGAGTGTCCACTCCACTGCCACACCCATTTTCTGGCCACCTTGAAATGACTGAGCTGTCTTACTGTTCCCAACATTCCTCAGGGGTACGTGACCACCATAGCCTCCCTTCTGAAGTTTAGGAACCTAAGTAGTACTAGCAATAGCAGTTTATCCAAAATCCATTTGCTCCATCAACAAACTCCGAGCAAGCGCTGAGAATTAGTTTCAAGACTTCTACATATATTTACAGGGAGCTTTTTGTTTGCTTGTTTGTTTTTAAAGCAGATGGAGTAGTGCGATGTTTCCCTGAGGCTACCAGGGCTGCGAGGCAGGCAGGCAGAGCCCTGGCATGGGTGGCACAGGGGACCCCGGGCGCTGACGGCTGCCACCAGCGCAGGCCAGCTCGGAACTGGCAGGCAGGGCTGCACCCCGCGTCTGCCACAACAGCTGCAGCTTCTGCAGCCTGAAACACAGCTGGCTCAGGGGTTCAAATTAAGAGCCAAAACCTTTTGCTGCTCAATTTGGGGCAGAGAAAGGTCATCACTTCTAGCATGGCATAAGCCTGCCACTACATTTCTGTGAAGGAAAATCACCTTGTTAGAGTGAAACTCCTGAGTAAAATACTGAAGCGCTTTCAGATTTGTATTATCTGACATTTCTGTGACCTTCTTTTATACCTGCATTGTTTCCTACTGCTGGTTTTGGGCACAAGTTCTGTGTACACTATTCTGGAAACAAAAAAATAACCCAAAACCAACACCCACTCCTCCCCCACCATCACTCCTTCCCCAGCCCCAAGCCTAACAAAACCAGCCTGCAGAATGTGCAGGATTTCAAATGAGAACAAGCATAGATGGGACATCAAAAGATGGATTCTCCTTAGACATTTGTGCATGCAGTGCTCTGCAATCAACTCCTAAATTCTACTCCTCGTACACCAAATATTTGTCTTGGGAACTCCTTGTTCTCCATTCCAACCCTTCTGAGAGGGTAATCGAGGAGTTACTCTACATATTTTAAGCATATGTTGCACTAGTCAAATCCAATGCACAGCATTACTTGACTAACTGAGGCGGTGGCAAGGTCAATTAAGACCTGTTCATGTCTTAATTTGGAGCTCTTCCAACTGCTTGAAAAGTGAAGCCTTGGACGTTGAAGGTTCAGGCTAAGGAGAATCCAAAATGTGGATAGCATCTCCCTTCTGCTGGAAGCCTTGAAGTTCACCACTGCAGTCTGCAGCCTACACAGATCATGTGAGTATTGTAAAAGTTCTCCAAGGAAGAGCAAGAACGAGGCTAATGCATGCACACAAACGCTGATCAAAAGCACTTGATGCTCTTGGACAAAAATAGGGAACCTTCACTTTTGGAAAGACAAGGTGACTATGGTTGTCTCTACAGTACTAGTAGGAAAATATCCCTGAAGTTTTGCAAAACCTCTTTTCAGGGGTTTGTTAACTTCATCTTTGTTAAGAACTGGGGAACACAGGGAGACCTGTCACTTTTTTTGCAGAATGCCATAGAAACTGCTACACTCACTTCAACAACAGTCCAAGTAACCTTCTCTGCAAATACTGACCATTTGCAGTTCTGGTTGATACAAGCCCCCATTACCTAAGAAAGGAACAACTCGGCAAGCAGTTTGCAAAGATGAACAACTTAGCACGACTGCGGCTGATGACATGCCCTGACCTTTTTTGCCTTCAGCTATGGGTGCCGTACCCTCCTACCCTCACACATGCCACTCAAAGCTCCTTGCGTGGAGCTCTCGCACCACCTATGACAGCAACTGTGCTAAGCCGCCACCCTTCTTCAGCACCATCGCACCTACCACAAGGTAGCTGAATCAGAGGGAAAAGGAGGTCGCCAATGGAGGGAAGTTGTACCCCCTGACAGCTAAGCTCCAACTACGGTGTCGCTTATGTCCTTCCCAGGACGGGCGGGAAAACGCCTCGGCGCAGCGCAGCGCTGGCCGGGAGCGGCCGGCACGGCACCGAGCGCGCTCCCCACTCCCTCCCGCCCGCGCCGCTGCGGAGACCCCGGGTTCGCCGGAATCGGCCACATGCTGCACGGAGGGCAGCGCGGCAAAGGCGGCCTCCCCTCGTCGCCCGGGGAAGGCCGGCCTCGGATCCCCGCTCTCTCCACCGGCACGGGCAGTGCCAGCAGCCTCTCGCTGTGGCCGCCGCTGGCCGAAAGCCTCGCCGCGCACCGCCCGGCCGGCCCCGCCGCTCCGCGGGGTCACACGGCACCTGCCGTGGGCGGCCGCCGAGCGACAGGAAGCAGAAGCGCTCACCGCCGCGCCGCTCGCCGCCCCGCCCGGGCGCTCCTCTCCTCGCGCTACCACGATGGCGCCGGCCCGCCCCGCCTTCCCCGTCGCCTGCGGCGCAACGCGGCTGCTCCGAGCCACGCAGCACGCGTGCGGCCGGGCCCTGCCGAGCTGCCGGCGGAGCCGGGGCACAGCCCGGGCGGGAGAGCTTCCGGCGAGGCTGGGCGGGCGGCGAGCGCGGCCGAGCGTGAGCGCGCCAGGCGGGCGGCGGGCGGCGGCGCGATGGAGAGCTAGATGGAGGCGGCAGCACCGCGCGGCATAAAATAGCTGATCGTCCGGCAGCCGCCCGCTCCGCAGCCCCTCGGCTGCTGTCGAGAAGGGCCCCAGCCCTGGCCGCGCCGGTGGCGAGGCGGCTCCGCAGCCCGCGGGCAGCCCTGGCGGGGCAGGGGAGCACTGCGGGCAGCCCCGGGGCCGCGCAGCCGTCTGCAACGCGCGGTGGGAGCCGCTGGGAACTATTTTACACGTCCCGGGGGGCTGGAGAGGAGCACGGAGACCACGCGGCAGGTCGCTGCCGTTAGGGAAAATTAATCCACGATGCCTGAGGTTTATATCCGAAAAGGAGACAGAGGAGTCCTGCAACATTCTTCGACTACAGGGAGAGTCCATGGGGCTTTTCCCATGGCGTCTGTCAAACGGTTGCGGGATGCAGCCCCCTTTTGATGCCAAGTTCCCGGCCACAGCACCCTCTTCCTTTTCCCCACTGGCTGAGGTATTCGGGAGATACAGACTTCCGGAACTGCCTACTCTATGCGCCCCCCTCTAATATGCACCCCCCTCTTGGCATCGAGAAGAAAGAAAAGAACCCCATTCCTAATGCTCTTAAGTCTTTGTTGCCTTGCTCTAGGTTCAGGAATTTAACACGGCCTTGATTAATCAACAGTCTCTGATGATTAGTAACAGTTCTAGAGAACTCCTAGTTTCTTCTGTTACTTCACTAGCCATAACTTCCTAGCCTTGTCTACAGGCCGATTCACACGGTCTCTTTGTAAAGACTCATCCATCTCATTCCTTTTAATCCCTCCTCTTTTTATTTGCTCTGTATTTGTCTTTACAAACCTTAATTACCATGGATTTAATTTTTTTCTTCTGGAGTCTTCTTGGGTTTTGCTATTATTTGCAGTGACATCCTTTTCTGTCCTTTTGTAGTCATTTCTGGATCAGGTAGGCATGGCTGCTAGCGGCATCCCCTTGAGCACCTGCTGAAAGAGCTGCCGCCAGCATGGTGTCACACATGGTAAAAAGATGAGAGTTGCTATAGCATGTAAGAGGAGGAATCGTATTCATTTAGCCCAGAGCTGGCCAGTTAACCATGAAAACATGTCCCATCCCCATCCTTTCAACATTTGGACAGGTCCACGAGCTGACGTTATTTCCTTTGTTATTTGTTTGACCACTTTTCCGCTGTCATCTGCTTGCAAACAGCAGCTCGAGTCATTTAATTTCCCACAAACTCCTCCTTCTTCTGCCAACAGATAATCTAATACCATCCAATGTTGAAATACCGCTTTCCTCATTTAAGTGGGTTGCTCAGCAAAAAGGTCAAGCGCTGTGGCTGGCTGGTTGGTAATTATTTCCGAGACAGCTTGTAACCTAATTATCTCCTTCAAATGATAAATGGGTTCCCAGGCATCTGGGATTAATTCCTTAGGTTTCCAAGGGGCTGGTCCATCGTGTTGGGTAACTTGTTCTGTTGGCCGTTCATCATTTCCCCGTTTTGGGGTGCTCCCTCCAGCCAGGGCTGCATCAGCTGACTGCTTTTCTCTAATTAAATCATCACAGATTTTGATTCCTAAGCGATTTCCCAGAACTTGTAGTAGCAAAAAGAACAACAGTCTACTAAATATACCATATCCCTGACCAGTTTGGAGGTAACCTGAGCTAAGCATGTTGGCCACAAATCCAATACTGTCCTTTCAAAGCCCGTGTTCCATTAGCAAAGGAACCTACCCATGGTCATCAATTGGTGGCTCAAAATACAGCAGGATTCCCGGGCCTAACGGTCCTCCAACAAGAGTTGCCCCACCATAAGGGTCCCAGCATTTGCATTTCCAAGCTCCCGCACAGGGTTCCCACCTACATTTACATCTGCAAGCTGCTTGGTTGGATTTGGAGCAGAACTCACTAAAAGGCTTTGAGTTCCAATCCGGTGTGGCCATTCCCACTGATAATCACAAACAACATGTCTTCTACTTGTGGAATTTTTGTGGGGACTGCTCAAAAACAGGTGGTCAAAAAACCCCCTTGTCCCTCCCCATTGCTTTACAGGCTTCCAAATATTTTTGGTAAGTGTGATAAGAACGCCTTACGCAGCTACTGTTAGTGAGCCGAACAGGTATTTGATTGCATTTGCCTTGATATTTGGAACAATTGGAAGGAGGGCAATTGGGGGTCCAAACCCAGTTGTTCAAGCCCAGAGGGAAAGTCAATTGACAATTGCCTTTTCCTACATAGACACGCCCTATCCTATTTAGGCAATAAGTGCCTGTTGGAGAAGAATGAAGTGGCCATGAACTTCCTTCTTTGGCCCCAAATCCCATCCCACTGTGGCCCTCACATTGACCCACCATTTAGGTTCAGCTGGGCTAGCCAACTATGGCCACTCTTCAGATCCTCCTGGCCCTCCACAGAGCCAGCAATTGCTAAGGTTAAAAACTTTTGCTACTTCTTCTCCTAAGGCTGCAAATTGATTCTCCCACTCCTGGCCTAAACTCAGCTAACCATATCAAAGTAGAATTAGTAAGGAAAATGTTTTAATAGTGTCATCTAATTAGCTAGTCTAATTTTCCCGTTGTCTTCTGCAGCACCTGTGGCAATTGAAGACACAGAAACCACTTAACGTAACAAAATGGCCACAAGTATTAGCCCCCAAGTGAGTGGAGATTCTAGAGGAGGGATGCCTATACAGTCTATTTCAGCAGACGGTCTGAAGGTAGGACTGCGGGGCTTCTTCCGATGTCGAAGCACTGCCTACTGCTCCGGCCCACTCCTGCAGAGTGTCAGTCACGGCCTCCCGGCCTTCTCCTCCAGCTGAGATGTGCAAATCTCCGAGGCTTCAGAGACCTTGACCCGAGAGTGACGGGTTCACCTGTGTTCAGCTTACTTGACGGCTGTTTTCTGTCGTCAGTGACACTTGGAATGGGCCACGCCATTTCACCAGCACTGGCGCTTCTTTCTACTCCTTAATTAGGACTCAATCTCCTGGTTGGATGTTAAAAGCAGCAAAGTCCAAAGGCCGGGCTTGCACCAGCTGAGTTTCCTGTTGAAGGGGTTTCACAAGAAGCAGGATCCTGGCCACAGATGGTTTTAAAAATGCATCACTTGCCTCTACCCCCCCCCACTGGGTGGAGACTTACCAGGGCAATTGCAAACAACGATTGAAAGGGAGATAACTGAATCTCTCTTCTGGCTTGGGCCCTCATTCTCACCAAAGCCAATGTCCAAAGCCCTACCCATGGCATCTTGGTTTCTATTACCAGCTTCAAAAGGTGTTTATTTCTCTCTTCATTGTTTTCTACCCGAGCCGAGCTCTGGGGGTGCCAGGGCCTATGGAGGTTCCATTGTGTTCCTAAAGAAGCCAAAACCCCTTGAAGGATCTTTCCTGCAAAATGAGTTCCCCTATCTGAATCTATTGCTTCTACAATGCTGTATCTTGGAATGATTTGTTCCAAAAATGCCTTAAGAACTGATCCTGTCATTACTGAAGTAGTTGGAAATACTTCTGGCCACCTTGCTAGCTGACATACGATTACCAGAAGATATTAAGCCTTGCCACTTGGGGCATCTCCGGAAAATCCACCTGGCATCTTTGGAAGGGCCATGCAGCCCAAGGCCTCCCTCCTCTAGCAAGTTACTTTGTAACTTGGCTGTTGGCTTTAGCACAGATCAAGCAACCTTCAACAGCTCCTTTTGCCAGTCTAAAAAGACCCCCAGCAACATACATCATGAGATAGGCTTCTGCCAATCCTCAGGAAGTGCAAGAACTCTCTTAATGGAGTTGCTTTAATATTGGTAGGGCCAAAGGTTCTGGTATCTCTTGTTTGCCATCCCTTGGAAACCAATTCTTGCCTTTTTTCTCTGCCACACGACTTTTAACTGTATGTCAAACTGCTGCGGTAGAAAAGACAGCTTCCTGGGCAGTGATGGAGTCACGGGGAGCAAAGGGGGCATCTTGGAGAGTTCTGGCAGAAGTGTGGCTTTCTGAGTTTCTTCATCCACCAAAAAGGAGACAGAGGAGTCCTGTAACATTCTTCAACTCCAGGGAGAGGCCATGGGGCTTTTGCCATGGAGTCTCTCAAATGATTGCGGGATGCAGCTCCCTTCTGATGCTAAGTTCCTGGCAACAGCACCCTCTGAGGTACTCGGGAATTACAGACTTCCGGAACTGCCTACTCTATGCCCCCCTCTAATATGCACTCCCCTTTTGGAATGGAAAAGGAAGAAAACCAAACTATTCCTAATGCTAGGAAGTCTTTGCTGCCTTGCTCTAGGTTCAGGAATTTAGCAGGGCCTTGGCTGAGCAACAGTCTCTGTTGATTAGTAACAGTTTCTAGAACGAATACTTTCTTCTGTTACTTCCCCCCCTGTAAATTCCTAGCCTTGTCTAAGGAGAGATTCACACGGTCTCTTTGTAAAGACACATCTATCTTACTCCTTTCACGCCCACACCTTCCTTGCGGTGGAACGGCTCTCCCCGGCACAGCACCTGGCACAAAACCCCCGTATACGCACACACACACCTGCACTTACCCTGCACTCCACTGCACACACACACACACACACACCTCCCGCACACTAACACCCCCTCCACATCCCCACCATGCTACTTGCAGTGGCCCCGCCCCTGCCATCCCCACCGGCTGGCAGCACCCACTCCTCGCATGCTTCCCCATGCCTTGCATTTCCTTGCTGCCCCCTCTGTAGCCTTCCCTCAACCTGCCTTTTCTCCCCTGCCTTGCACTGACTTGCTCACCCACCCCCCACCTGACTTCCTTTCACATTCGTCTAGGTCTGGCCTCACCTTTCCTTTTCCTTCTAGGACCCTCATTGCCTTGCCTCGCCTCGCAAAGCCACCACTTGCCTTGCCTTGCCCTTGAACCCCTCCCTTGCCTTGCATGACCTTGCTCACCCCTCCCCCACCTGGAATTCAACACCCCTTTTCAATGACATTTCTGGGCCTTGCCCTGCCCTTTCTGCTCCTCCGAGGAATCTCAAAGCTCTCAAGCATCTCCGGTGTTTCAGGATCCCATGAGAGGAAGACCAGGGGAGGACGCATGTTGCCACACTCATCTCTGTGGGCAGCCTTTGTCTGGGAGCAATCCTTGCATGTCTTGAACCTTGGAGGGGCAATTCACATTTTGCCCTTGAGCTCGGGGACCAGAAAGAGAGTTCTTTTGCATACAAGGGAAGGCAGGTAGCTCAAGTCTTTTAGGTACAGAGGAGAGATGACCCACGCGGGATCAAGGCCACACAGAGCACTTGGTCCTGGCCACTTTTGTGCACCAGCAGTCCTTGAATGTACTTCTCACCTGCCTTGCCTGGCCTTGCCTTGGCAACACAACACTTGCCTTGCCTTGCCCTGCTAGCCCTCTGGAGCCTTGCATTCCTTTGCAGGGCCCTGCCCCGCACATGACCTGCCTACTGTTTTCCTCCAGGGCCTTGGCTTGCTGAGCCCTTCCTGTTTCTGCCTGGCCTTCCCATCAGTGGCCCTTCCTTCCTACAGCCAGCCTTGCCTCTAACTTCTGGGCCTTCTCTTGCCTACCAGTCCATTTGCTTTCCCCTCACTGCTCTGGCCTTGCCTACCTCTCCCTTGACTTGCCCACAATTGCCTGCACTCGGTTTGCAGCGCCTTGCCTGCATGGAAGGCAAGGGAAAGAGTGGTAGGCCGGGCAAAGCAAAGCCAGCAAGTTGTAGGCAGTGCGAGGCAAGGCAGACACAGGCAAAGGAAGCAGAGCAAGGGTACCTTAAGAAGAACTAGACAAGGCAAGGCCAAGAGACTCGGAGTGCCTTTCCTTGGGAAGGCAAGGACATAGTGCCAGTGTTGCTGGAGCAGATGTTAAGGTACTGTGGGGAGGAATAGTCCAGCAAGACATTTCTCTTCTGGCCCCTGTGCGTGTAGGGGCAATTGTTGGACATATTCAATACTGGAGGCGGATCAGTCGCTGGATGTGTTGTATTTTGGAGGAGGGGATGCCGTTTCTTTGGAGATGGGCTTGTAGTTGCTCTCTTTGGCAAGGAAGGCAGGTTTGGATGTGCACATCAGGTACTCCTAGGGATTTTAAAGGCTTTTCCCAACAGGCAGAGCTCTCTCTGGGTTCGAGCTGTTGAGCTGTCAGTGGGAATGCAAAGGCCAAGCTCTTAAGCTATTTGTCCTGGTGCCTTCAGTGTGTGAGCAGTCCCTGGTGCCGTTGCCTTTGGATCCTGACTCTGGGAGAGGGAAGGCTTAGGATGGTACCTAGAGCTGAGAAGGAGAGTGCTGAGAACAGCGTGTGTGCTGCTAGTTTGAGGGGTGCAGGTGAAGTTGTAGGCAGCAAGATCTTCCTCAGCTGGCACTGTTTTGAGCCCTGTTTTTGCCAGATGGTTTCAAGTTGGTGGGCGGAATCTGCGAGAGGGAAAAGATTTGTATGGGCCAAAGAGGTGTGGTGTAAAGAAGAGTGTGCTCTTGGAAGGGGAAGATGAGGGCAACCTTTTTGTCCTGACACCGTTGATTTGAGTGCAGGGCCGTTTGCAAGTTGCCTCTGTCTGCCCTTGGGGTGGTTTCGAGCTGGGCCAGGTGCTTGGCCTTCTTTTGCAAGTCTGCAGCGCCGTCGTGTGGTTGTTTCCATGAGCGCTGACAGTGCCCGGCAAAAAGCGCTTGGCTGGCGCGGCCCCAGTCGTGTGGAAGCAGTTGGTGGAAGAGCTCCGCTGTGCATCCTGCCTCTTGGAGACATAAAAGGATGTAACCCTGCGCGTAGCGGGGAAGCAAGACGAATCTTTTCATTGTTGGCTGAGCAGTTTCTACGCGGCAAAAGTAAAGGCAGTTTCAGCACGGCCTCTTTCTTTCAGAACCTTTTCTGTGCCATCATGAACATGCTCAACATGCCACTCGCACCCGCTGAACTGCATCAAAGGCCCTGGAGATAGGCACTTTCCTTCAAGCTCTCTGTAGCATCCTACCCTCCACCTCTGGCGGATCCCAAAGCCCTTCCAAACATCCAGCAGCTGCACGCAGAGAACAAGTGCTAAAACAAGGCGTTGGCCTTCCTAGTCCTTTTAAAGTCTGTGAACTAGGCGAAACATTCCAGTGAGCAGCACTTTCCTTCGCAACTATATCTAGAGCATCATCACATTCTCTCCAAGTGGGTAAGTCCACCCTTGCAGCGCAGCGTTTGAAGCCACAGTTCGGACTGAGAGATAGGCCAGGTGAGAAAGCATTTCTTGACTATCCCTCTTCTCTGGAAGACTTGATACTCGCAGCGCGACCACGTCCACACACCTTCAGTGTGGCCAGGTTCAAGCAGCTAGAGCTCCCAGAGATGGGAGAGTCAGGAGAGAAGACGTTCCAAAAGTACCGTGTACTTACAGCAGCATTAAAACTGTGCACAGCAGTCTGCAGCACTGTAGACTGCGGCTTCTCCGACAGACGAGCCATCCCATTGTTGCCTCTCGCAGCCTGCTTGCTAGCTGCTCTCCTGAAGAAAAGAACTAGAAGAAAAAGCCAATGCTGGGCTGCACCTTCCCCTTGCCTTACGTAAAGCCACCTAAACTCCCCGCTGCACTCTCTACTTCCCCTCTCCTTGGAAGCGACCACTGTGTTTGCTGCATCTCGAAGCCTAAAGTTAAGCGCCAGTGGTTTTGGGGATGGTTGGAAGAGGGATAAGTAGTAGCACAAGGAAGTAGTTGTCGTTGAACTTCCTCCTTCTCAATGCTAACGTGAATTGGGCAGGCAGGCGAGTGCTAGCCACGCTCCTTTCTCAGTTTGTACGCTGCGGACACGAGTCCGGTGCTCTGCGCCTTCGTTCGGCCTCTTTAGTACCCATGTCGCTCTTTCATTCAGCCGGAGTCGAAGCGTCGTCTACTTCTCGCCCAGAGAGCACGGTGCCGGCAGCGAAATGCCCCAGCCGACTGCTTCTGCCGACACACGCCTGGTCTATGCACTTTCCCTCGCAGCGACATACAGCAGCACTTTCGGTCTTTCTTGTCGTCCAAATGGAAAGGGAAAGATTCTCTGCTATGTCCCGCCCAGAGAACAGTTTTAGGTCAACCAGCACGCCCAGAGCTTGCCCTCGACGCGTGGAAACTTGTGTTTGCACCATATTCAAGTGGTAGCCGTCTTTCCTTTACAGGCTGCAGAACGCCGTCAGATCCCGGTGCTCTCTGCACCTGCCTTCTCAGTTCCAATACCGCCGCGCACAATACAGCTTTGCAGGAAGCAAACACGCGGATAGTCATGTCGCTCAGAAGAACGTGCCAGGACGAAAAGATGTTCTTCCTTTCTCCTCGTCGCCCATATTGTGGTGCTGTATTAAAAGCCTTGGCCAGCGAAAGGCTAATCCAGCAAGTGTTTCTCACCTGATGCATTTCGCTGAGGGAGAGCTGAGGAAAATCCTTGCACAGCACACTGCGGATGCGTGCAGTACACATGCTGAAGAGAGCCACAGCTAAAAGCAATCGCTGGGCTTCAGTTCTGTCCAGACGGCAGAAGGCGAAGAACGAAGCAGCTGGGCACCGCGTTAACGTACTCAGTGGACCGAATTTCAAATGTCCAGCCAAGAGCTGCTTCACAAGCAGATTCAGCTGAGAATGCTCTGGATGGTTCACAAAGTAAGGCGTAGCCGTTGCACTCTATCACACTATCAGGCCAGAAGAAGTTTCTTACACCTTCAATGCTGCAGAGTCCATGCAGCTGGAGCACACGCAGTAGGACGCGTCCAGATAGACGGCGTTCTTCAAGTACCCCCCTCCTCCAAGCAGCCTTGAAACTGAGCACAACACACTGCGGCTCGGGAGCTTCCTTCTCAGATAGACGTGCCGTCACGTTATTCACTCTCGCAGCTCCGTTGCCCACTTGCAGCAGCTGCTACCAAAGCAAAATGCTCCAGAAGTAAAAAGCACTGCTGAGCAAACCTTTTCCTTTGCCTCACGTAAAGCACTGTAAACTGTCCGCTGCACTCTTTATTTCCATTCTCCGCTGCATCTACCACTGTCATCTCTGCATCTCGAAGCATAAAGCTCGGCACAATTCTTCCCAGGGAAAGCTGGAAGAGAAATAGGTAGCAGCACAAGTAGCTGCAAGTGGAACTTTTGTTTTCAACTGCTAACGTGAATCCGCAAAGAAGCGAGCGGCAGCCACGCTTCTTCTTGCAGCCTGTGCGATGCGCACACCAGCTCGGTGCTCTGCGCCCTCATTCGTATGCTCTTCGTACCATGTCGAGCTTTTCATTCAGCCGGAGTCGAAGCGTCGTCTACTTCTCGCCCGGAGAGCACGGTGCCGGAAGAGAAATGCCCCAGCCGACTGCCCTTCCGAAACACACCAGGGCTATGCACTTTTCTCGCAGCGACATACAGCAGCACTTTCGGTCTTTTCTTGTCGTCCAAATGTAAAGGGAAAGATTCTCAGCAATGTCGGGCACAGAGAACAGTTTTAGGTCAACAAGCACGCCCAGAGCTTGCCCGCGACTCGTGGAAACTTGTGTTTGCACACATTCCAGTGGCAGCCCTCTTTCCTTTACAGCCTGCAGAGCGCCGTCAGATCGCGGTGCTCTCTGCACCTGCCTTCTCCCTTTCAAGTACCACTGCGCAGAATATAGCCTTGCAGGAAGCAATGACGCGGATAGTCGTCTCGCAGAGAAGAACGTGCAAAGACGAAAAGATGTTCTTCTTTGCTCCTCCTCGTCGCCCAGATTGTGGTGCTGTACTGAAAGCCATGGCCAGCGAAAGGCTAATCCAGCAAGTGTTTCTCACCTGATGCATTTCGCTGAGGGAGAGCTGAGGAAAATCCTTGCACAGCACACTGCGGATGCGTGCAGTACACATGCTGAAGAGCGGCAAAACTCAAAGCCATCGCTGGGCTTCAGTTCTGTCCAGACCGCAGAAGGCGAACGAAGCAGCTGGGCACCGCGTTAACGTACTCAGTGGACCGAATTTCAAATGTCCAGCCAAAAGCTGCTTCATAAGCAGATTCAGCTGAGAATGCTCTGGCTGCTTCACAAAGTAAGGCGCAGCCGTTTCCATTCATCACACTACCTGGCCAGAAGCAGTATCCTACACCTTCAATGCTGCAGAGTCCATGCAGCTGGAGCACACGCAGTAGGACGCGTCCAGATAGACGGCGTTCTTCAAGTACCCCCCTCCTCCAAGCAGCCTTGAAACTGAGCACAACACACTGCGGCTCGGGAGCTTCCTTCTCAGATAGACGTGCCGTCACGTTATTCACTCTCGCAGCTCCGTTGCCCACTAGCAGCAGGTGCTACCAAAGCAAAATGCTCCAGAAGTAAAAAGCACTGCTGAGCAAACCTTTTCCTTTGCCTCACGTAAAGCACTGTAAACTGTCCGCTGCACTCTTTATTTCCATTCTCCGCTGCATCTACCACTGTCATCTCTGCATCTCGAAGCATAAAGCTCGGCACAATTCTTCCCAGGGAAAGCTGGAAGAGAAATAGGTAGCAGCACAAGTAGCTGCAAGTGGAACTTTTGTTTTCAACTGCTAACGTGAATCCGCAAAGAAGCGAGCGGCAGCCACGCTTCTTCTTGCAGCCTGTGCGATGCGCACACCAGCTCGGTGCTCTGCGCCCTCATTCGTATGCTCTTCGTACCATGTCGCGCTTTTCATTCAGCCGGAGTCGAAGCGTCGTCTACTTCTCGCCCGGAGAGCACGGTGCCGGAAGAGAAATGCCCCAGCCGACTGCCCTTCCGAAACACACCAGGGCTATGCACTTTTCTCGCAGCGACATACAGCAGCACTTTCGGTCTTTTCTTGTCGTCCAAATGTAAAGGGAAAGATTCTCAGCAATGTCGGGCACAGAGAACAGTTTTAGGTCAACAAGCACGCCCAGAGCTTGCCCGCGACTCGTGGAAACTTGTGTTTGCACACATTCCAGTGGCAGCCCTCTTTCCTTTACAGCCTGCAGAGCGCCGTCAGATCGCGGTGCTCTCTGCACCTGCCTTCTCCCTTTCAAGTACCACTGCGCAGAATATAGCCTTGCAGGAAGCAATGACGCGGATAGTCGTCTCGCAGAGAAGAACGTGCAAAGACGAAAAGATGTTCTTCTTTGCTCCTCCTCGTCGCCCAGATTGTGGTGCTGTACTGAAAGCCATGGCCAGCGAAAGGCTAATCCAGCAAGTGTTTCTCACCTGATGCATTTCGCTGAGGGAGAGCTGAGGAAAATCCTTGCACAGCACACTGCGGATGCGTGCAGTACACATGCTGAAGAGCGGCAAAACTCAAAGCCATCGCTGGGCTTCAGTTCTGTCCAGACCGCAGAAGGCGAAGAACGAAGCAGCTGGGCACCGCGTTAACGTACTCAGTGGACCGAATTTCAAATGTCCAGCCAAAAGCTGCTTCATAAGCAGATTCAGCTGAGAATGCTCTGGCTGCTTCACAAAGTAAGGCGCAGCCGTTTCCATTCATCACACTACCTGGCCAGAAGCAGTATCCTACACCTTCAATGCTGCAGCGTCCATGCAGCTGGAGCACACGCAGTAGGACGCGTCGAGATAGAAGGCGGTCTTCAAGTACCCCCTTCTCCAAGCAGCCTTGAAACTGAGCACAACACACTGCGGCTCGGGAGCTTCCTTCTCAGATAGACGTGCCGTCACGTTATTCACTCTCGCAGCACAATTCTTCCCAGGGAAAGCTGGAAGAGAAATAGGTAGCAGCACAAGTAGCTGCAAGTGGAACTTTTGTTTTCAACTGCTAACGTGAATCCGCAAAGAAGCGAGCGGCAGCCACGCTTCTTCTTGCAGCCTGTGCGATGCGCACACCAGCTCGGTGCTCTGCGCCCTCATTCGTATGCTCTTCGTACCATGTCGCGCTTTTCATTCAGCCGGAGTCGAAGCGTCGTCTACTTCTCGCCTGAGAGCACGGTGCCGGCAGAGAAACGCTCCGGGCTTCTGCCTCTGCCGAAACACGCCTGGGCTATCCCTCTCAGCGTTAAGTAGCACAAAATGCTGTCTGCGTTGTGGTCTTAATCTTAAGGGAAAGATTCTCGGCTTCGGCTAGCACAGAGAACTTTGCTGGGACAATACATGTGTTTTATTATCCTTTCTCGCAAGAAGACTATGGTGCTTCTTTGGAACTGTTGGCCAGTGTAAGGCTAATCCAGCAAGTGCTTCTCTCCTGACACATTTCTCTGAGCGAGAGCTTCGGCGGACAGTTGGGCTCTGCGAAGCAGAAAGTCTGTGCTTGCACGTAGCGCTGAGGAGAATCTGTGCACAGCGCGCTCTGGATGCGTGCAGTACACACACTAAAGAGAGCCAAAGCTCAATGTCTCAGTTCTGTCCAGCGCCGGAAATTGAGAAGAACGCAGCCCCAGAGCTCTGGGCTGGAGTGTGCGATGGTTATGAGCTGTGCCGCTCTTCTGCGTGTCTACTGCACGCATCCATAGTGTACAGTGCAAGGATTTTCCTCAGCTCTCGCTCAGCGAAATGCATTAGAAGGGAAGCACATGCTAGATTAGCCATTCGTTAGCCCACGCTTTCAGTAGAGCACCACAATCTGGGCGACGAGGAAAAGCAAAGAAGAACATCTTTTCGTCTTTGCACGATCTTCTCTGCGAGACATCTCTCCACGTCTTTGCTTCCTGCAAGGCTGTAAGGTGCGCGGTGGTACTTGGAAGGGAGAAGGCAGGTGCAGAGAGCACCGCGATCTGACGGCGCTCTGCAGGCTGTAAAGGAAAGAAAGCTACCACTTGAATATGGTGCAAATACCAATTTCCACGCGTCGCGGGTAAGCTCCGGGTAAGCTTGGTGACCTAAAACTGGGCGCTGAGTGAGACGTAACCGAGAATCTTTCCCTTTGCATTCCGGCTCCAACGCAAACAGAATGTGATGCTACTTAGCGCTGCGAAGGAAAGTGCATAGCCCTGGTGTGTTTGGGAAGAATCAGCAGCCTGGAGCGTTTTTCTGGAGCCTTTCTCCGCTGGCACCGTGCTCTCTGGGCGAGAAGTAGACGACGCTTCGACTCCGGCAGAATGAAAGCGCGACATGGTACGAAGAGCATTAAAGAATGAGGGCAGAGCACCGAGCTGGTGTGTGCATCGCACAGGCTGCAAGAGGAAGCCTGGCTGTCACTCGCTTGTTTCCGGATTCACGTTAGCGTTTTAAAACAGAAAGTTCCACTTGCAGCTACTTGTGCTGCTGCCTATTTCTCTTCCAGCGTTCCCTGGGAGGAATTGTGCCGAGCTTTATGCTTCGAGATGCAGAGATAACAGTGGTAGATGCGGCGGAGAATGGAAATACAGAGCACAGCGGACAGTTTATGGTGCTTTACGTGAGGCAAGGGAAAGTGCAGCCCGGCAGTGCTTTTTACTTCTGGAGCATTTTGCTTTGGTAGCAGCTGCTGCAAGTGGGCAACGGAGCTGCGAGAGTGAATAACGTGACGGCACGTCTATCTGAGAAGGAAGCTCCCGAGCCGCAGTGTGTTGTGCTCAGTTTCAAGGCTGCTTGGAGGAGGGGGGTACTTGAAGAACGCCGTCTATCTGGACGCGTCCTACTGCGTGTGCTCCAGCTGCATGGACGCTGCAGCATTGAAGGTGTAGGATACTGCTTCTGGCCAGGTAGTGTGATGAATGGAAACGGCTGCGCCTTACTTTGTGAAGCAGCCAGAGCATTCTCAGCTGAATCTGCTTATGAAGCAGCTTTTGGCTGGACATTTGAAATTCGGTCCACTGAGTACGTTAACGCGGTGCCCAGTTGCTTCGTTCTTTGCCTTCTGCGGTCTGGACAAAACTGAAGCCCAGCGATGGCTTTGCGTTTTGGCGCTCTTCAGCGCGAACACTGCACGCATCCACAGTGTGCTGTGCACGGATTTTCCTCAGCTCGACGTACAATCATTTTCTTGCTGTTTCCAGAGTCTAAACTCTTCGTGAAACTCTCGCTCAGCGAGATGCGTCAGGAATGAGGCACTTGCTGGATGAGCTTTTCGCTAGCCAAGACTTTCAATACAGCACCACAATTCAGGCAAGAAGCAGGAGAAAGGAAGATCATCCTTTCGTCCTTCCACGTTCTTCTCTGCGAGATGACTACCCGTGTCTTTGCTTCCTGCAAGGCTGTAAGAGGCGCGGTAGTACTTAGAACTGAGAAGGCAGGTGCAGAGAGCACGGCGGTCTGACGGTGCTCTGCAGGCTGTAAAGGAAAGACGGCAGCCACTTGAATGTGGTGCAAACACAAGTTTCCACGCGTCGAGGGCAAGCTCTGGGCGTGCTGGTTGACCTAAAACTGTTCTCTGGGCGGGACATAGCAGAGAATCTTTCCCTTTACATTTGGACGACAAGAAAGACCGAAAGTGCTGCTGTATGTCGCTGCGAGGGAAAGTGCATAGACCAGGCGTGTGTCGGCAGAAGCAGTCGGCTGGGGCATTTCGCTGCCGGCACCGTGCTCTCTGGGCGAGAAGTAGACGACGCTTCGACTCCGGCTGAATGAAAGAGCGACATGGGTACTAAAGAGGCCGAACGAAGGCGCAGAGCACCGGACTCGTGTCCGCAGCGTACAAACTGAGAAAGGAGCGTGGCTAGCACTCGCCTGCCTGCCCAATTCACGTTAGCATTGAGAAGGAGGAAGTTCAACGACAACTACTTCCTTGTGCTACTACTTATCCTTCTTCCAACCATCCTTGGAAACTTTGGCGCTTAACTTTAGGCTTCGAGATGCAGCAAACACAGTGGTCGCTTCCAAGGAGAGGGGAAGTAGAGAGTGCAGCGGGGAGTTTAGGTGGCTTTACGTAAGGCAAGGGGAAGGTGCAGCCCAGCATTGGCTTTTTCTTCTAGTTCTTTTCTTCAGGAGAGCAGCTAGCAAGCAGGCTGCGAGAGGCAACAATGGGATGGCTCGTCTGTCGGAGAAGCCGCAGTCTACAGTGCTGCAGACTGCTGTGCACAGTTTTAATGCTGCTGTAAGTACACGGTACTTTTGGAACGTCTTCTCTCCTGACTCTCCCATCTCTGGGAGCTCTAGCTGCTTGAACCTGGCCACACTGAAGGTGTGTGGACGTGGTTGCGCTGCGAGTATCAAGTCTTCCAGAGAAGAGGGATAGTCAAGAAATGCTTTCTCACCTGGCCTATCTCTCAGTCCGAACTGTGGCTGCAAACGCTGCGCTGCAAGGGTGGACTTACCCACTTGGAGAGAATGTGATGATGCTCTAGATATAGTTGCGAAGGAAAGTGCTGCTCACTGGAATGTTTCGCCTAGTTCACAGACTTTAAAAGGACTAGGAAGGCCAACGCCTTGTTTTAGCACTTGTTCTCTGCGTGCAGCTGCTGGATGTTTGGAAGGGCTTTGGGATCCGCCAGAGGTGGAGGGTACGATGCTACAGAGAGCTTGAAGGAAAGCGCCTATCTCCAGGGCCTTTGATGCAGTTCAGCGGGTGCGAGTGGCATGTTGAGCATGTTCATGATGGCACAGAAAAGGTTCTGAAAGAAAGAGGCCGTGCTGAAACTGCCTTTACTTTTGCCGCTTAGAAACTGCTCAGCCAACAATGAAAAGATTCGTCTTGCTTCCCCGCTACGCGCAGGGTTACATCCTTTTATGTCTCCAAGAGGCAGGATGCACAGCGGAGCTCTTCCACCAACTGCTTCCACACGACTGGGGCCGCGCCAGCCAAGCGCTTTTTGCCGGGCACTGTCAGCGCTCATGGAAACAACCACACGACGGCGCTGCAGACTTGCAAAAGAAGGCCAAGCACCTGGCCCAGCTCGAAACCACCCCAAGGGCAGACAGAGGCAACTTGCAAACGGCCCTGCACTCAAATCAACGGTGTCAGGACAAAAAGGTTGCCCTCATCTTCCCCTTCCAAGAGCACACTCTTCTTTACACCACACCTCTTTGGCCCATACAAATCTTTTCCCTCTCGCAGATTCCGCCCACCAACTTGAAACCATCTGGCAAAAACAGGGCTCAAAACAGTGCCAGCTGAGGAAGATCTTGCTGCCTACAACTTCACCTGCACCCCTCAAACTAGCAGCACACACGCTGTTCTCAGCACTCTCCTTCTCAGCTCTAGGTACCATCCTAAGCCTTCCCTCTCCCAGAGTCAGGATCCAAAGGCAACGGCACCAGGGACTGCTCACACACTGAAGGCACCAGGACAAATAGCTTAAGAGCTTGGCCTTTGCATTCCCACTGACAGCTCAACAGCTCGAACCCAGAGAGAGCTCTGCCTGTTGGGAAAAGCCTTTAAAATCCCTAGGAGTACCTGATGTGCACATCCAAACCTGCCTTCCTTGCCAAAGAGAGCAACTACAAGCCCATCTCCAAAGAAACGGCATCCCCTCCTCCAAAATACAACACATCCAGCGACTGATCCGCCTCCAGTATTGAATATGTCCAACAATTGCCCCTACACGCACAGGGGCCAGAAGAGAAATGTCTTGCTGGACTATTCCTCCCCACAGTACCTTAACATCTGCTCCAGCAACACTGGCACTATGTCCTTGCCTTCCCAAGGAAAGGCACTCCGAGTCTCTTGGCCTTGCCTTGTCTAGTTCTTCTTAAGGTACCCTTGCTCTGCTTCCTTTGCCTACGTCTGCCTTGCCTCGCACTGCCTACAACTTGCTGGCTTTGCTTTGCCCGGCCTACCACTCTTTCCCTTGCCTTCCATGCAGGCAAGGCGCTGCAAACCGAGTGCAGGCAATTGTGGGCAAGTCAAGGGAGAGGTAGGCAAGGCCAGAGCAGTGAGGGGAAAGCAAATGGACTGGTAGACAAGAGAAGGTCCAGAAGTTAGAGGCGAGGCTGGCTGTAGGAAGGAAGGGCCACTGATGGGAAGGCCAGGCAGAAACAGGAAGGGCTCAGCAAGCCAAGGCCCTGGAGGAAAACAGTAGGCAGGTCATATGCTGGGCATGGCCGTGCAAAGGAATGCAAGGCTCCAGAGGGCTAGCAGGGCAAGGCAAGGCAAGTGTTGTGTTGCCAAGGCAAGGCCAGGCAAGGCAGGTGAGAAGTACATTCAAGGACTGCTGGTACACAAAAGTGGCCAGGACCAAGTGCTCTGTGTGGCCTTGATCCCGCGTGGGTCATCTCTCCTCTGTACCTAAAAGACTTGAGCTACCTGCTTTCCCTTGTATGCAAAAGAACTCTCTTTCTGGTCCCCGAGCTCAAGGGCAAAATGTGAATTGCCCCTCCAAGGTTCAAGACATGCAAGGATTGCTCCCAGACAAAGGCTGCCCACAGAGATGAGTGTGGCAACGTGCGTCCTCCCCTGGTCTTCCTCTCATGGGATCCTGAAACACCGGAGATGCTTGAGAGCTTTGAGATTCCTCGGAGGAGCAGAAAGGGCAGGGCAAGGCCCAGAAATGTCATTGAAAAGGGGTGTTGAATTCCAGGTGGGGGAGGGGTGAGCAAGGTCATGCAAGGCAAGGGAGGGGTTCAAGGGCAAGGCAAGGCAAGTGGTGGCTTTGCGAGGCGAGGCAAGGCAATGAGGGTCCTAGAAGGAAAAGGAAAGGTGAGGCCAGACCTAGACGAATGTGAAAGGAAGTCAGGTGGGGGATGGGTGAGCAAGTCAGTGCAAGGCAGGGGAGAAAAGGCAGGTTGAGGGAAGGCTACAGAGGGGGCAGCAAGGAAATGCAAGGCATGGGGAAGCATGCGAGGAGTGGGTGCTGCCAGCCGGTGGGGATGGCAGGGGCGGGGCCACTGCAAGTAGCATGGTGGGGATGTGGAGGGGGTGTTAGTGTGCGGGAGGTGTGTGTGTGTGTGTGTGTGCAGTGGAGTGCAGGGTAAGTGCAGGTGTGTGTGTGCGTATACGGGGGTTTTGTGCCAGGTGCTGTGCCGGGGAGAGCCGTTCCACCGCAAGGAAGGTGTGGGAGTGAAAGGAGTAAGATAGATGTGTCTTTACAAAGAGACCGTGTGAATCTCTCCTTAGACAAGGCTAGGAATTTACAGGGGGGGAAGTAACAGAAGAAAGTATTCGTTCTAGAAACTGTTACTAATCAACAGAGACTGTTGCTCAGCCAAGGCCCTGCTAAATTCCTGAACCTAGAGCAAGGCAGCAAAGACTTCCCAGCATTAGGAATAGTTTGGTTTTCTTCCTTTTCCATTCCAAAAGGGGACTGCATATTAGAGGGGGGCGTAGAGTAGGCAGTTCCGGAAGTCTGTAATTCCCGAGTACCTCAGAGGGTGCTGTTGCCAGGAACTTAACATCAGAAGGGGGCTGCATCCCGCAATCATTTGAGAGACTCCATGGCAAAAGCCCCATGGCCTCTCCCTGGAGTTGAAGAATGTTACAGGACTCCTCTGTCTCCTTTTTGGTGGATGAAGAAACTCAGAAAGCCACACTTCTGCCAGAACTCTCCAAGATGCCCCCTTTGCTCCCCGTGACTCCATCACTGCCCAGGAAGCTGTCTTTTCTACCACAGCAGTTTGACATACAGTTAAAAGTCGTGTGGCAGAGAAAAAAGGCAAGAATTGGTTTCCAAGGGATGGCAAACAAGAGATACCAGAACCTTTGGCCCTACCAATATAAAAGCAACTCCATTAAGAGAGTTCTTGCACTTCCTGAGGATTGGCAGAAGCCTATCTCATGATGTATGTTGCTGGGGGTCTTTTTAGACTGGCAAAAGGAGCTGTTGAAGGTTGCTTGATCTGTGCTAAAGCCAACAGCCAAGTTACAAAGTAACTTGCTAGAGGAGGGAGGCCTTGGGCTGCATGGCCCTTCCAAAGATGCCAGGTGGATTTTCCGGAGATGCCCCAAGTGGCAAGGCTTAATATCTTCTGGTAATCGTATGTCAGCTAGCAAGGTGGCCAGAAGTATTTCCAACTACTTCAGTAATGACAGGATCTGTTCTTAAGGCATTTTTGGAACAAATCATTCCAAGATACAGCATTGTAGAAGCAATAGATTCAGATAGGGGAACTCATTTTGCAGGAAAGATCCTTCAAGGGGTTTTGGCTTCTTTAGGAACACAATGGAACCTCCATAGGCCCTGGCACCCCCAGAGCTCGGCTCGGGTAGAAAACAATGAAGAGAGAAATAAACACCTTTTGAAGCTGGTAATAGAAACCAAGATGCCATGGGTAGGGCTTTGGACATTGGCTTTGGTGAGAATGAGGGCCCAACCCAGAAGAGAGATTCAGTTATCTCCCTTTCAATCGTTGTTTGCAATTGCCCTCCTGGTAAGTCTCCACCCAGTGGGGGGGGGGGGTAGAGGCAAGTGATGCATTTTTAAAACCATCTGTGGCCAGGATCCTGCTTCTTGTGAAACCCCTTCAACAGGAAACTCAGCTGGCGCAAGCCCGGCCTTTGGACTTTGCTGCTTTTAACATCCAACCAGGAGATTGAGTCCTAATTAAGGAGTAGAAAGAAGCGCCAGTGCTGGTGAAATGGCGTGGCCCATTCCAAGTGTCACTGACGACAGAAAACAGCCGTCAAGTAAGCTGAACACAGGTGAACCCGTCACTCTCGGGTCAAGGTCTCTGAAGCCTCGGAGATTTGCACATCTCAGCTGGAGGAGAAGGCCGGGAGGCCGTGACTGACACTCTGCAGGAGTGGGCCGGAGCAGTAGGCAGTGCTTCGACATCGGAAGAAGCCCCGCAGTCCTACCTTCAGACCGTCTGCTGAAATAGACTGTAAAGGCATCCCTCCTCTAGAATCTCCACTCACTTGGGGGCTAATACTTGTGGCCATTTTGTTACGTTAAGTGGTTTCTGTGTCTTCAATTGCCACAGGTGCTGCAGAAGACAACGGGAAAATTAGACTAGCTAATTAGATGACACTATTAAAACATTTTCCTTACTAATTCTACTTTGATATGGTCAGCTGAGTTTAGGCCAGGAGTGGGAGAATCAATTTGCAGCCTTAGGAGAAGAAGTAGCAAAAGTTTTTAACCTTAGCAATTGCTGGCTCTGTGGAAGGCCAGGAGGATCTGAAGAGTGGCCATAGTTGGCTAGCCCAGCTGAACCTAAATGGTGGGTCAATGTGAGGGCCCACAGTGGGATGGGATTTGGGGCCAAAGAAGGAAGTTCACGGCCACTTCATTCTTCTCCAACAGGCACTTATTGCCTAATAGGATAGGGCGTGTCTATGTAGGAAAAGGCAATTGTCAATTGACTTTCCCTCTGGGCTTGAACAACTGGGTTTGGACCCCCAATTGCCCTCCTTCCAATTGTTCCAAATATCAAGGCAAATGCAATCAAATACCTGTTCGGCTCACTAACAGTAGCTGCGTAAGGCGTTCTTATCACACTTACCAAAAATATTTGGAAGCCTGTAAAGCAATGGGGAGGGACAAGGGGGTTTTTTGACCACCTGTTTTTGAGCAGTCCCCACAAAAATTCCACAAGTAGAAGACATGTTGTTTGTGATTATCAGTGGGAATGGCCACACCGGATTGGAACTCAAAGCCTTTTAGTGAGTTCTGCTCCAAATCCAACCAAGCAGCTTGCAGATGTAAATGTAGGTGGGAACCCTGTGTGGGAGCTTGGAAATGCAAATGCTGGGACCCTTATGGTGGGGCAACTCTTGTTGGAGGACCGTTAGGCCCGGGAATCCTGCTGTATTTTGAGCCACCAATTGATGACCATGGGTAGGTTCCTTTGCTAATGGAACACGGGCTTTGAAAGGACAGTATTGGATTTGTGGCCAACATGCTTAGCTCAGGTTACCTCCAAACTGGTCAGGGATATGGTATATTTAGTAGACTGTTGTTCTTTTTGCTACTACAAGTTCTGGGAAATCGCTTAGGAATCAAAATCTGTGATGATTTAATTAGAGAAAAGCAGTCAGCTGATGCAGCCCTGGCTGGAGGGAGCACCCCAAAACGGGGAAATGATGAACGGCCAACAGAACAAGTTACCCAACACGATGGACCAGCCCCTTGGAAACCTAAGGAATTAATCCCAGATGCCTGGGAACCCATTTATCATTTGAAGGAGATAATTAGGTTACAAGCTGTCTCGGAAATAATTACCAACCAGCCAGCCACAGTGCTTGACCTTTTTGCTGAGCAACCCACTTAAATGAGGAAAGCGGTATTTCAACATTGGATGGTATTAGATTATCTGTTGGCAGAAGGAGGAGTTTGTGGGAAATTAAATGACTCGAGCTGCTGTTTGCAAGCAGATGACAGCGGAAAAGTGGTCAAACAAATAACAAAGGAAATAACGTCAGCTCGTGGACCTGTCCAAATGTTGAAAGGATGGGAATGGGACATATTTTCATAGTTAACTGGCCAGCTATGGGCTAAATGAATACGATTTCTCCTCTTATATGCTATCGCAATTCTCATCTTTTTACCATGCGTGACACCATGCTGGCTGCAGCTCTTTCAGCAGGTGCTCAAGGGGATGCCGCTAGCAGCCATGCCTACCTGATCCAGAAATGACTACAAAAGGACAGAAAAGAATGTCACTGCAAATAATAGCAAAACCCAAGAAGACTCCAGAAGAAAAAATTAAATCCATGGTAATTAAGGTTTGTAAAGACAAATACAGAGCAAATAAAAAGAGGAGGGATTAAAAGGAATGAGATGGATGAGTCTTTACAAAGAGACCGTGTGAATCGGCCTGTAGACAAGGCTAGGAAGTTATGGCTAGTGAAGTAACAGAAGAAACTAGGAGTTCTCTAGAACTGTTACTAATCATCAGAGACTGTTGATTAATCAAGGCCGTGTTAAATTCCTGAACCTAGAGCAAGGCAACAAAGACTTAAGAGCATTAGGAATGGGGTTCTTTTCTTTCTTCTCGATGCCAAGAGGGGGGTGCATATTAGAGGGGGGCGCATAGAGTAGGCAGTTCCGGAAGTCTGTATCTCCCGAATACCTCAGCCAGTGGGGAAAAGGAAGAGGGTGCTGTGGCCGGGAACTTGGCATCAAAAGGGGGCTGCATCCCGCAACCGTTTGACAGACGCCATGGGAAAAGCCCCATGGACTCTCCCTGTAGTCGAAGAATGTTGCAGGACTCCTCTGTCTCCTTTTCGGATATAAACCTCAGGCATCGTGGATTAATTTTCCCTAACGGCAGCGACCTGCCGCGTGGTCTCCGTGCTCCTCTCCAGCCCCCCGGGACGTGTAAAATAGTTCCCAGCGGCTCCCACCGCGCGTTGCAGACGGCTGCGCGGCCCCGGGGCTGCCCGCAGTGCTCCCCTGCCCCGCCAGGGCTGCCCGCGGCCAGGGCCGGGGCCCTTCTCGACAGCAGCCGAGGGGCTGCGGAGCGGGCGGCTGCCGGACGATCAGCTATTTTATGCCGCGCGGTGCTGCCGCCTTCATCTAGCTCTCCATCGCGCCGCCGCCCGCCGCCCGCCTGGCGCGCTCACGCTCGGCCGCGCTCGCCGCCCGCCCAGCCTCGCCGGAAGCTCTCCCGCCCGGGCTGTGCCCCGGCTCCGCCGGCAGCTCGGCAGGGCCCGGCCGCACGCGTGCTGCGTGGCTCGGAGCAGCCGCGTTGCGCCGCAGGCGACGGGGAAGGCGGGGCGGGCCGGCGCCATCGTGGTAGCGCGAGGAGAGGAGCGCCCGGGCGGGGCGGCGAGCGGCGCGGCGGTGAGCGCTTCTGCTTCCTGTCGCTCGGCGGCCGCCCACGGCAGGTGCCGTGTGACCCCGCGGAGCGGCGGGGCCGGCCGGGCGGTGCGCGGCGAGGCTTTCGGCCAGCGGCGACCACAGCGAGAGGCTGCTGGCACTGCCCGTGCCGGTGGAGAGAGCGGGGATCCGAGGCCGGCCTTCCCCGGGCGACGAGGGGAGGCCGCCTTTGCCGCGCTGCCCTCCGTGCAGCATGTGGCCGATTCCGGCGAACCCGGGGTCTCCGCAGCGGCGCGGGCGGGAGGGAGTGGGGAGCGCGCTCGGTGCCGTGCCGGCCGCTCCCGGCCAGCGCTGCGCTGCGCCGAGGCGTTTTCCCGCCCGTCCTGGGAAGGACATAAGCGACACCGTAGTTGGAGCTTAGCTGTCAGGGGGAACAACTTCTCTCTGTGAAAAACGAAGTTCACTCTCCTGTGAGAATTTAAAGGGGTTTAATATAAAGACAATAAGAGACACATCAAATAAAGCAACGGGGTAACAGCCAGTTGCCTTGGCGCTCTGCCAAGAGCACACCTGATGCCAGAGGTCAGTCCTTTTTATACCGTTTTTACTGTCTGTTCTTTATTCATATTAAAACTTTTCCTGGAGCTGTTCTGCATGGCCACTCCTTGGTTCCGCCTTTTTAGAGCGTGCCTAGTCTTCTGCCTTGTGGTTTTATTTCTCTTGATTCTTGGGGTTGGGCCCGCTAGGCAAGAGTCGATGGTAGGGTGGATTTCTTAATTCTCCAGACAGTCAGGGCTGATTGCAGCTTTGGGCCTCTTCGTCTCTCCGGGCAGAGTGGTGACAAAATCTCCCGGACTCTCCTGGCCGCCCGTTCTCCGGGCGGAGTATCCTTTGGGCCCTTTTGCTCCCTAGACAAAGTGTTGATTAGCAGCTTTTCGGGCCTCATCCTCTGTTCGTTTGGAGGTTATCTTACGTGCTCACACTTGCTAACATTCTTGCTAAAAAGAGAGAAAACTACATCCACACAGCAGAAAGCATTTCTAACGTTATATAATATCTACTTTATACTTTGCGAGAAGCTAATATAATATATGTTTATAACAATCCCCCCTTTTCTATTTTATAAATCATTTGGCTTGAGCAATAATTCTTTTTGCTTGGCTTCTAATGTCTGTTCGTTCTTTTCACAGATCAATTTGGCTTCTTCAAGAGGGTCTTTTGTATCACTTTGTCTTTTTAATACCATAATTTTTTGTGCTGTTCCAGACATAGCCAACTTTGGGTCAGTAGGCATTGCCACAACTTGCATGCCTTGAACTATGCTGGTGATTAGCCGAATAAAGCAGGGGATCAAGCAAGGGAGAAATATTAGACTAGCTGTAGCACATAAGAGGAAGAAACCTAGCTTCTTCCACCATTCTTTCCCCAATATGCCATCCCACCAGTTAGCAGACATCATTGATTCCCATTTTTGGACTGGTACATGGGCTATTTTTCTGATTTGGTTGGCCATATCTAGAACGGCATCCCCATTGTCATCAATTTTTAAACAACAGTCCGATGTATTGAACTTCCTGCACACACCGCCTTCTTCGGCCAGTAAATAGTCTAAAGCCAGCCTATTTTGATGTATTGCAGCTCTGGTTTGGCGTTGCTGGCTGACTATTAATTCCATAGCCCCAGCTGTTTCATTGGTTATGATTTCTACAAGAGCTTGGAGTCTGATGATACGATTCAGCATGTAAATTGGGGTCTGATATCCCCAACTTCCATCTTGTGCTTAGGTAGCTGGCCCATCTGTTTCTAATATTCGTTCAGGGGGCCATTCCTCATCTTTCCATTTTTGGAATCCTCCAATTAAATCTCTTTTCTTTCTTTTGAAGTCTTCATAGAGAGGTATACCTAATTGATCTCCCACTGGTTCTGGGAAAAGGAAAAACCCTGGTTGAATGATTCTTAGTGTACAACTCCCTTTCCAATGTGAAGGGAGTCTTGGGGATGCCCTTTTCCCACATATCCAAAAGAAGCCATCTGGTGCTTTCCAATAATCACCTTCTTGTTGATTTATATTCTCCCCAAATTTGGCTATTTCTGGGATTCCAAAATAAGGATTTTTCCTCGTGTCATTACACTGAAAGAGTCCAACTTCATGATCATATACACAGTCTTTTCCTTTTTTCTGGGCTCAATACCAAGTTGGTTTTTCTGGGACCCACCACCTTGAAGTTTTGTTACTCACTTTATAGCTTTTACAGGGAGTGTTTCCTACTTCATTAAGAAAGTTTATCCCAGTTCGCCAGAGGCATTCTTCCCCTATCACTGTTGAACTTAAAATCCACCCCTCAGGTCGGTTCCCCCCTCTTATATTTGTCCGGTTCCATTTAAGGAGTTCTACCGGGCCTACGCTGCTACCTTTCCGTGGCCATTCTTCTGTCATTAAAGCTCCTCCACAGACCCAACAGTTGGTTATGTTAAGTTCTTTACCTATCCTCTCCCCCAATTCCACAAACAGGTTTTTTCCTAACCTTGGGGTTTTTTCCTCTTTGTTGTTTGAGCTTTGCATACAGGTCCTGGCGTGGTGAGGTGAATATAGGGCGAGGTTGCTGTGCTGGCTTTGTATCTTTACTTACCACTTGCTCTTTTACCAAATCTTGGACTGTTCCCCTGGTGGCAGCTGTGGAGCAAATCTATTTTTCTCCTTTTGGACAATTGCTTCTTAGTCTGTTTCCACTTGTTCCTAAATTTTCTGTAATCCAATATTTTTCTCCTTTATGCATGCAAATACCTAATTTGGATGAGTCATAACAGTGACTGTTGGTATGGGTATGAGTAATAAGAAAGAAGCCCCGGTGTCTTTCCATGTAGAGCTTTCGATAGCATTTGTAACATGGTCTTGCCGGTGTCCCAAAAGGGACCAGGAGAAGTGACAAAAGAAGGAATAACAGAGGTCCGGCATGGCTTATACTCCCACCTCCCTTGCCTATGAGGTTGCAACCCATAGCAGGTGTATTGGATCTTCTCGGTGGCGAGTACAGTGGCCGACCCGGTCTTGCCCTCTATTTCCTTGTCACTTCCTTTGTAGCTTTTAGGCAAATTTCTTTTGGCACCTTTTTAACTGTAGTATCTTATCGTATCTTAGGTGTTTCCCATTCAACAGGCACTAGTAATTCCCATCTGCAGAGCAAAGTTATTGCTTTTGTTGCTTATGATTTTGTCTGGATAGGGGGTTGATTTTGTGCTTGACACCCTTTACAACTAGGGTGTCGACGGTGTGAAATGCCAATTTCCCTCTAGATTAATTACTTATATTTGACGTGGTTGGCATGCCCCGTGTTAGAATGATTCAAACAGGGTATATGATGTGGCACTGATGGAAGTTGTGATTCTCCCCCTTCTTAATACAAATCACAGGCTAGAATCAGGACATGAGAGTTCCCTGTTTGATCCAGTCCCAACCCTTCCTGTTTGAAGTGAGAATATTCTTCTCCACGATGTCCCAGAATTTGTCCAGGGGCCACTGATATAAATTTGGCTTTTACTTCTCAGTTAGGTGTGATTCTTTGCATATCCCTTGGATTATTTAGATTGTTCTAGCTCATTGCCACCTGGTCTCCGTTTAAGAATCAATTTGGTATCACCTGGTTTGGATATTACAGTCCACTCTTCAGGTTCTTTTACAGGTCCTTTGATTCTGCTGGCATGGATCTACCCTCGTTCCTTGGTCTGGATTGCGGCCTCAGTCATCAGCAGTACCTGAAAAGGACCCTCCCATTGTGGAGTCAAAGATTGTTCTTTCCATGTTTTTACTAGTACCCATTCCCCTGAATGGATATTATGAATTTTGAACTCCAAAGCTGTGGTTTGAGGGATCATTCCTTTCAGCCGCAAATTTTCAAGTGTTCTGGCAATTGCGGTGACATATTTTTTGACACTTACTTCTCCTACTTCATAAGTGGCTGTTTCATGTTGAGCAGTAAGGAAGGGTAATCCGAACATCATCTCATAAGGAGACACTCCCAGGTCTGACCTGGGCTGTGTTCGGCCTCTCAACAGAGCCAAAGGTAAGCATTTTACCCATGACATTTGAGTTTCAATCATTAATTTTGTTAAAGTTTTTTTCAAAGTCTGGTTCACTCTTTCTACTTGGCCTGAACTTTGTGGGTGCCAGGGGGTATGTAATTCCCATTTTATTCCCAAGGCTTGAGTTATTTGTTGTAAGACTTTGGATGTAAAATGTGTTCTTCTATCTGAGTTTATTTTATTAACCATTCCATATCTGGGAATAATTTGTTCCAGAAGGGTTTTGCATACTATGTTAGCTGTAGCTCTAGTAGCAGGAACTGCTTCTACCCAACAAGTTAGGTGGTCTGCTATTACTAATAGGAACTTCCATCTCTGTATTTGAGGAAGTTTAGTGAAATCTACTTGGATACTTTGGAATGGTCGCAGAGCTAACTCACGGCCTCCTAATGTTGTTTTTCTCATTATTTTCCTAGTCACTCTTTGGCAAGTTCTACAGTTCCCAGTTATTTGTTTTGCTACCCCAAAGATTCCAATACACCCATAATTTTTTAGAAAATGATCACACAAGCTAGCTTGAGTACCCCAATGAGTTTTTTGATGCATATCTTCTAATATTCTCTTAGTGAGTGGCTTATTAAGTAACTGTCTCCCATCAGGAAGTTTCCGTTTTCCAGATTGATCTTGTTCTCCCCCTATCTTAAATAATTCTTTTTCTTCTTCTTTACTAAATTTGGGGATTTCCAATTCTCCCCTTTCTGGGGTCAGGATTAACAGAATTGGTTCAGTCCCATTTTCTGCTGCATCTTTGGCTTCTTGGTCTGCTAGGTTATTCCCTCTTATTTCTGGGGTCATCCCTTCTTGGTGTCCTTTGATATGCACTACGGCTATTTCTTCAGGCAATTTTAATGCTTCCAACACTTCTGAAATCAGGCCTTCATGTATCAGTTCTTTCCCCTTTGAATTTAGTAAACCCCTTTCTTCCCAGATCTTTCCAAAGGTATGTACTTTGAATCAGTATAGACGGTCCCCTTTTTGTGTGCTAAATGCTCCAGTGCTCTCTTTAGAGCGTATAATTCACAAGACTGCGCCGACCAATTTGAAGGTAGTTTTCCTTTTTCGATGGCCTGCATATTTATCCCATCGACTAAGGCATATCTTGACATTCTTTTTCCTTGCAAGCATCTGGATGAACCATCCACATATATTCTTTCCTCTTCTAAGAGGGCTTGTTCAGCTAGATCTTCTCGAACTTTTGTTTGGTATTGAGTAATTTCTAAGCAATCATGTGCCAGGTCATCTTTTGGTTCTCCATACAGGAATTGGGCCGGATTGAGGCTTTTGCTTGCTTCTATAGTTAGATCATTACTGTCAATCAGAATTGCTTCATATTTTAATAGCCTGGAGTCTGTTAACCATTTTTCAGCTTTTTGATTTAGCACATTTCGGACCGCATGGGGTGTGTATACAATCAGTTTACTTCCAAAGGTGAGCTTACGGCTCTCCTCCACCAAAATAGCGGTAGCTGCTATGGCTTGAATGCATACTGGCCAGCCACGGCTTACTGGGTCCAATAGTTTAGCTAAATAAGCTATTGGTCTTCTCACCCCTCCCCATTCCCGGACTAATACACCATGAGCTACTCCATTTTCTGCATTCACATATAAATGAAAGGGTTTTTCTAGTGAGGGTAAGCTTAGGGCTGGTACCGAGGCTAGTTTCAACTTCAGTTTTTCTAATTTATTATCATCATCATCTTTGGTCCATTGTATATTGTCTCCCCCTGTTAATTTTTCATATAAAAATTTTACTGCTTGTGTATATCTTTCAATCCATAATCTGCAATATCCCAGTAGCCCCAGCAGTCTCCTAACCTCCTTTTTTGAAGAGGGAGGAGGGAGGGATAAAATCCCTGTAATTGTTTCAGGACTTAGTTGTCAGCTACCTTTGCTTATCAGGTGGCCGAGATATTTTACTTCTGATTCCACAAACTGTAATTTCCTTTTTGATGCCTTTAGTCCCTTTTTCCCAAGAAAATTTAGAAGCTTTATGGTAGCTCCTTTAACTTTCATTTCATCTTCTCCTGATATTAGAAGGTCATCTCCATATTGGATAAATTGTATTCCTGGGGGAGTGGGGAAGGTTTGTAGTATTTCTCCCAAGGCTTGCCCAAATAAATTTGGGGCCTCACAATAGCCCTGTGGCAGTTTAGTCCACCTCAACTGGTTCTTTTTCCCTGTGTTTGGATCTTCCCATTCAAAGGCAAAAATATTTCGGCTTTCCTCTGCCAGTGGGCAGGCCCAAAAGGCATTTTTAAGATCTACCACACTAAACCACTGATGTTGAGGTGGAATTTTGCTTAAAAGAGTGCAGGGATTAGGAACCATAGGGTAGCAGGCCCGTGTTCTTTTGTTTACTTCTCTTAAATCTTGCACTAATTTATAATTTCCATCAGATTTCTTTACTGGGAGAATAGGGCTATTATGAGGGGATTTACAAGGTTCTAGTGTCCCATCCTTTATTAATTCTTCTATCACTGGTTTTAAGCCTTTTCTCCCTTCTAAAGATATAGGGTACTGATGTACACAAATGGGACCTTCTTCTTTTTCAATTGTGACCCTTATGGGGTCAAGATCTAGTCCACCCCTATTCCCTTCCCTAGCCCAAACCTCTCTGTTAATTTTGCTTTCATCTTCTTGGCTAAGTTTAAACACTTTGGCCGTCATTTTCCCTTCTTCTGGTATGACTCCAATCCCCAGTTGGATTTGTAAATCCCTTCCCAATAAATTGCTGCCAGCCTCAGGAGCTAACAAAGCATCCCCTATCCCTATTTTTGTTTCCCCTTCAATAACCACATCTTTAACGACAGAGACCTTAAATCCTTCCCCCTTTGCTCCTGTTACTTTTACCATATCATTACTCCCTTTTGGAATATTCATCACACAAGTCTTTTCTGCCCCAGTGTCAACTATAAATTCCAATACTTCCTCTTCGGGGCCTACTTTTAAAGTTATCAAAGGCTCCAGATGGTATTTATCCCCCCAAAAATAGAGCCCATGATTTCCCTATTTTTCTTCTGTGCGTGTCTCTTGAAATCTTTTCAGATCCCTCCTCAGGTGGGGGCATTCTCTTTGATAATGCCCTTCTTCCTTGCAATAGAAACAGGCATCCCTGGGTTGTTCTTGGAATCTTGATTGTGCTGAGGTTTTATTTTTCTCTTTTCCACCATTTCTGAATCTGGAATGTTTAGGAGTGTTACCTGAGGGCTTTAGATTTTTTTTGGAAGGTACTCTCTCGCATAGTGGCTATCATGATCTTTGCTCCCACTTTGGCTTTTTCTTCATCCCTCCGGACATATATATCTTTTGAGCTTCCCTTACTAGGTCTTGTAATGGTTTCTCATACCAATCTTCTATTTTTTCCAATTTTTTTCTAATATCTGGCCAGGCATGAGTGACAAAGTGAACTCTTAGCAGGGCTTGCCCTGCTAGGGACTCCGGGTCTCTCCCAGAATATTGTTTCATATTCTTTCGGAGCCTCTCCAGCCACTCAGTCGGGGTTTCTTCCTTCCCTTGCTGCCCCTCAAAGGCCTTTCTGACATTTTGTCCTCAGAGTGCCCCCTCTTTTATTCCCTTGATTATCAAATTACAATAATCATTCATATGTCCCCTCCCAGCTTCATCATTTTGGTTCCAGTTAGGAGGTGTAATGGGCATTTTCTGATCCCCGGGTGGACCTTGTTGGTTTTCTTTTCCCCAAATTTTTATTCCAGCAATTCTAATCATTTCTCTTTCTTCTTGGGAGAATATTATTTTCATTATTGATTGCATTTCTTCCCAAGTGAAAATGTTGGGACCTAAGAACTGGTCCAACATTTCAGCTGTACCTATGGGGTCTTCTAATAATCCTTTAATTTCTTTTTTGAAATTCCTAACCTCTGTAGAGGTTAGAGGAGCACTCACAAAGCCGCTTCCCCCTCCTCCCGTAGGTACTTCTCTTAACGGAAAGAAATGAATTTCTCGGCTTCCCTCTGTTTGTTTAGCAATGGAGGGCTTGTTGGGCTGCCTCGGAGCCTTAATGGCACCTCCTGTATTCTGGTATGGTGCTCCTTCGTTAAGAAGAGGGTTGATTTGGGAAGAAAGCACCGAACTCCCCTGGGGAGGAGGGGCAGATTCAAAGTCTGGCGCTGAAGCTGAATATTCTGTGGTGCAGAGGGTGGGGGTGGGGTATGGCAGTGAAGCCAGATATTCCGGAGCACAGGAGGCGGGCACCGGGGCTAAAGCCGGGTTTCTCAAGGCAGGAGAGGTAGGGGCTGAAGCCGGGACGTGTGACCTTTCCCTTGATGCAATTGAGGCTGCTGGGATTCCCGAGATATATGGGAAGGGTGGGATCCCCGGCATGGGCGGGGGCAGGGCTCCCCCCCAGCTCCATTGGGGCGGGAGGGCTGCCGGGGGAAAGGCCCCCGGTGCGGGCGGAGGGGGGGCTGGCGGGGGAAGCCCCGGAGCCAGGGGGAGGAGGGCAGCTTCTGGTGCTGGCGGCGGAGGCAATACTTCTAAAGGGTCTCAGCCTTTTTTCTCTTCTGTTTGCTTTTCCTCTGCGGTTTCTGATATTTTGAAGACTTTGGTTCCCAGAGGTTTTGTAATTCCTGTCCAGCAAGAAGCATATTCTCTCTCCTCAGGGTGAGAGGGCTCTTTTGAATTTACAAATACATTTAGAGCCTGGCAAATCCATGCCTCATCAGACCCGTATTTTGGCCAGTACACATGATCAGATCTGATTTCCTTTTTTACCCACTCTTTCATGCAGAATTGAATCATTTTTACTTTCTCTTTTCCTTTTGTAGAAGGATCAGTTTCCCAGTTTGCGAGTTTGACCCCGAGGGGACTGTCTCGGGGTATATCCTCTGGCACCCTTTTATAATTTGAACTTAATTTACTAGGTTGTTGTCCCATTTTCCCAGGAGTTCTCTATTACTCAAAATACCAATTTATCCCCCCCTTTGAAATACTAATTCATTCCTTTAAAACACCAATCTTCACTGCTGTAAAATACTACCCACCCTTTCACAGTACAAAAAACACCAAAAAATTTATTAGAGCCCACCTTCCCCAAAAACAAAGTTAACTTCGAATTACACAGTTTTTCATTCACACATTCACTCTTTTTTAATATTTGTTCACTCACTCATTCCTACTCACAACAGAATAATAAGGTACCTCTTTCAAGTCACTTGTTAGTATCCACCCATGGGTATGATATAATCCTTAGGATTCTGGGTGCTCTTGGATTTCCCTCAACCCAGCATTGCTAGCATCCAAACCCCAACCTCTCTTGGGGTACTTTTAGGCCCTGGGTGCTCTTGGAGTTTTCCTCAACCCAGCATATGGGGGGGTAGCTCCCACTTTGCAACCCCTTCTCTGGGACCCCGTCCCAGTCACCCCCGGAGATTCTTTCACTCCGCTTATCTCTCGCTTTGTCTCCTCGCTGGCCGCTGTTCTCGTGAACAAGACGGAACGGCAGCACTCAGAGACTGCCACACTCGCTTCGCAGATCTGGGGGCAACCAGCCCACGTCTCATTCACACACGCTCATCTCCCGTAACCACCCCCTTTTTCTTTGGACAATACTTCCCAGTCCTGTTTCTTTTCCAGTGTCTGTGGGATTTTTGTCGAGAGCGCTCTCTTTCATTTGCTTTATTTTTGTGTCTTTCTTGTCCTCCGGGTGTTGCCCTGCTGCCACCAAATCACGCCAGAGGATGCTAAGCAAAGGTCCTGCCAACTTGGGCGGGAGGCGCCTTACCCTTGCTTCTTGAATCCTCCCACGCTTTTCAGAGGCGAGGTGTAGCTCCGGGACGAGCCCTTAATTGTGAAAAACGAGGTTCACTCTCCTGTGAGAATTTAAAGGGTTTAATATAAAGACAATAAGAGACACATCAAATAAAGCAACGGGGTAATGGCCGGGTGCCTTGGTGCTCTGCCAAGAGCACACCTGATGCCAGAGGTGAGTCTTTTTTATACCATTTTTACTGTCTGTTCTTTATTCATATTAAAACTTTTCCTGGAGCTGTTCTGCATGGCCACTCCTTGGTTCCGCCTTTTTAGAGCATGCGTAGTCTTCTGCCTTGTGGTTTTATTTCTCTTGATTCTTGGGGTTGGGCCCGCTAGGCAAGAGTCGATGGTAGGGTGGATTTCTTAATTCTCCAGACAGACAGGGCTGATTGCAGCTTTGGGCCTCTTCGTCTCTCCGGGCAGAGTGGTGATAACGGCTCTTGGACTCTCCTGGCCGCCTGTTCTCCGGGCGGAGTAGCCTTTGGGCCCTTTTGCTCCCTAGACAAAGTGTTGATTAGCAGCTTTTCGGGCCTCATCCTCTGTTCGTTTGGAGGTTATCTTACGTGCTCACACTTGTTAACATTCTTGCTAAAAAGAGAGAAAACTACATCCACACAGCAAAAAGCATTTCTAACATTATATAATATCTACTTTATACTTTGCGAGAAGCCAATATAATATATGTTTATAACACCTCCATTGGCGACCTCCTTTTCCCTCTGATTCAGCTACCTTGTGGTAGGTGCGATGGTGCTGAAGAAGGGTGGCGGCTTGGCACAGTTGCTGTCACAGGTGGATCTTTGAGTGGCATGTGTGAGGGTAGGAGGGTACGGCACCCATAGCTGAAGGCAAAAAAGGTCAGGGCATGTCATCAGCCGCAGTCGTGCTAAGTTGTTCATCTATGCAAACTGCTTGCCGAGTTGTTCCTTTCTTAGGTAATGGGGGCTTGTATCAACCAGAACTGCAAATGGTCAGTATTTGCAGACAAGGTTACTTGGACTGTTGTTGAAGTGAGTGTAGCAGTTTCTATGGCATTCTGCAAAAAAAGTGACAGGTCTCCCTGTGTTCCCCAGTTCTTAACAAAGATGAAGTTAACAAACCCCTGAAAAGAGGTTTTGCAAAACTTCAGGGATATTTTCCTACTAGTACTGTAGAGACAACCATAGTCACCTTGTCTTTCCAAAAGTGAAGGTTCCCTATTTTTGTCCAAGAGCATCAAGTGCTTTTGATCAGCGTTTGTGTGCATGCATTAGCCTCATTCTTGCTCTTCCTTGGAGAACTTTTACAATACTCACATGATCTGTGTAGGCTGCAGACTGCAGTGGTGAACTTCAAGGCTTCCAGCAGAAGGGAGATGCTGTCCACGTTTTGGATTCTCCTTAGCCTGAACCTTCAATGTCCAATAACGCAGCGTTTGGTGCTCGAGGCACTGACTCTGGCGTGCCCCTGGTCAGAGACAGTCCAGCTGCGTTACCTCCACGCGTCGCTGAAGCGACTTCGGGATCAGGAAAAGAGCTTGCTGGGCTAGCTAGCTGGCTTCTTTGCAGAGGGAAACACGGCAGGAGCCGTTGATGTCGGCTCACGTTAGCTCAGAGACAAAGGAAGAGAGGGGCTGTTCAGGTCTGGCTTCTAACAGGTTTAATGCGATAGGATGAGGATGAGGTCGGATTGATGGGAATCCGCTCCTCGGAGCCTTGTCCTCAGTTTTATAGGGAATTTGAAAACCCCCTGTAACTATTCCTGAAAAGACCTGCCTTGCTAAATTAGTGCCTTTTAAGTCTTGTGTCCCCAGGATAGAACAACAAACTCACAAAGATAACAGCAGTGGATCTACAGGACTTCTGCAGGCCTTCTGGACTGCAGACATCTCTGACCAAAGGCCACAGATGACGTGTACCCTGATCCTGCCGAACGCCCGTCCGCCCTGGACTCAGCTTCAAGGTTTGATTGATACTGGTGCTGATGTAACTATCATCTCCTTCTCTGCGTGGCCTCCCTCATGGCCTTTACCCCCAGTGGGATCGGCCATCACAGGATGAGGATGAACCACACAGAGCTATTGAAGCGAACGGCCTGTGACGGTGAAGGACTCAGAGGGGCACACAGCTACAATTAGGCCTTATGTTACTACCACTTCCCTTAACCTTTGGGGACGGGATGTGTTGGCAGCCTGGGGCATACGGATCGGGACAAATTTTTAGCAGGGGTCACTGTGCGCAAAGGTGCACAGTATCCTACACTGCCTTTGCAGTGGTTGATTAACACACCAATCCGAGTCAGACTCTGCTTAGTTAGTTGAATTAAGGGCTGTTATCATGGCTTTTCAACGATTCTCACAGGAACCTTTGAATTTGGTTACTGAAGCCGACTAGCAAAAGCTCGTATACAATTAATCACCTTACGGTACCACAAAATTCAAAGAATCCTGTTCTTCTGAATCACTTTCTCTCATTGCAATCTGCAGGCAAGAGACAACTGCCCTGGGCAAAAGTCTGGGTGTGGAATTTACTCACTAACCAGTGGGAAGGCCTGCGGGAACTTATGGTTTGGGGTCGTGGCTATGCTTGCGTTTCTACAGATACTGGGGTACGGTGGCTAGCTGCAAAATGTGTTCGCCCTGCCCTACGGCACCAGAGGCAGAACAGGCAACCTCCAAATGATGACCAGAACACCAACCATCCAAGTGGCCACCAGAATGTAGATCATCAGCCATCAGACTCTTCTGATGATGACCAAGATGTTGACCATCAGGCAGATGGTCCTTCTACAAGCAGAGACTGGGATGGTCCTTCCACAAGCAGAGACTGAACTTTAAATTTCTTGTTATGGAGTCAGATCGTTAAAGCCTTAAGGACATATTTAGAATTAATAACTGATGTAAATTTCTATTTAGGATTAATAGTGGAGTTGTTATCTTATCAAACAAAAAGGGGGAATTGTAGATACCAAAATGCTGCTAGCGAGGATTTTCTTGCTATTTTCTAAGTCTGTGAGAGACTTTTCTCTCTCACAGAAGAGGTAGCAGAGTATGTAAACAACCAAGCCACCTGCAACCTTGAAAAGTCTGGTTTATGGTCTAGTAGAAAAATATTTTGACAATGGATGGTTTAGGATTTTAGCCAATCACCCCAAGGGGGGGGGCTGATCCTTTGTCCAATTAGACTATGAAGAAAAAAGTCTGTAAAAGAGTTTGTGAAATAATTAAATGAATAAATCTTGGTGCACAATTCCTGCCTGCTGGATCTTCTCTCCTCCTCCTCCCTATGGCTGCGGGACACAGTGATACACCCTAGGGCCCAGGCCTGCGGTAATAGACCACAATTACAAGTGAACTGCAACACAAGCAGCTAACACATTCCTCCTGTGATAAATGAGTGAACGATAAATTTTGTCTTTCGCATCTATCACTTTAACATTTAGAAGTGAGAATGTACTATGTAGAAATAGTGTTAAGGTAAAATATAGGTAAGTAAAAACAAGACTAGAGTAAATTGTAACTTCGAATGAGTGGTAACATGTTGGGAAACGTAGGAAGAAACACATGATAATAAATGTCCTTTCAGTTGAGAAATTACAGAGGTGGAAACCAAGACATCTTCAAGAAACAAAGAAGATAAACCGCATGCATCCCAGGAAGTCTGTTATCTCATCAAAACTCACACCTCCCAAAGAACCCATCAACTACAAATTAGGTTGGAGACTGAGGAGGCACCGGAGGGGGGTGCCTGCCTTCAATTCTGGAGCTACTCAGAGGACCGAGGTGGCAGTGTGCTGGCGTGTGCTGGCGCAAGGGGGCAGAGACGGAGGGGGGAAAGTTGAGTGAAGTGTAAATGACTTTCTGGGCTTAAGGACTATGTTTAAAGAAGTACTAAAGTTCACAGTAAAATGAATGGAGCCACGCCTCTAGCAATATTGCTAAGTGCTCCTGCACTGTGATATGCCTTTGTTCTACTAATAAATGCTCAATATTATGCTGCTGAAAATTCCGCTTGGGAATTCATCTTTCTCACTTCTTCCCTTAAAATCAGTTCTAAGAATTTAGTGTGAAATACATTTAGGCTTGGTCCACATTATTTTTAGTTCAAATAAACACATCTAAATTTTTTCCATCTTTCCCATTAAAGGATTTTGGTTTTGGCTCATTCTTTCAGCATTTTGCCAGCAATCTGCTCAATGCTCTTTCCTTAGGAATGAAAGCTGTAGCCTGATATTACAAAGTGTTTGGTGAAACCTTTACCATGACTCTCAAGTCGCAACATGCCAGATAATCACTGGTTTTCAAAGCTGCTTGAAGATAGAAGGAAAGCGTCAAAGGTTTATGCATGAATCAGCATCCCCTTGTCACAACGTCATGCTGCAGTGATCCTTGCAGAGCTCTAAGACTGGATTTAAAGGAGAAAAGCTCAATACTGGCTCCTGAGCCAGCAGGATGAAACATCCAAGATTGTACATATATTACTTCTGTGCTAAAACTACTGTATGAAAACGTCTTACCATTATGGCAGTTTTATAGTACTCCATAGGAGACATCTCTTTAAATGACTCTAATATCCTTTCAGTGCTAAAATTGAGAAGGGGGTTGATCCATAGTTAACTCATGTAAACACGAGTGAACTACTAAGAGACAGCAAATGTTAATCACAAAACCTAAGCAGCAGGATTCGCCTTAATCTTGTCAAGATAAGAGGAACAGGATCTTTTGAAAACCGGCACAGAGATCGCTGCATCAGCCACCGAAGAACTGTGCATGCTCCAGAAAGAAAGGTAAAAAGTGCATTGTGACAAAGACTACTGATCTTCATCAGAAAGACCCTCGAGGAAGAAGAGGAGCCTTCCTCAGTGCGCCCATCAGCGTACACAGCGCATGCATGGCACGTATGCTAATGATATTAATGACTTCCGAGAAGTAATTTCTAGAACCACTCCTATCCCAAGAATTGTGATGAATGTTCATAAATTTTACACATAATGCTGGACTGTATGGAGTGCTCTGTGTGTGTGTGTTAGGAGGAGTGATCCCCCATGCACCCAGCGCCGAATAAAGCAAATACCCGCTTCTCTGACTCTGAAGCATCTCTAGGCCTGGTTTTGGGCAATTCAAAATAGGTGAATACACATTACAACTACAGCTGAAGTTGTTGCATAGGCAGATTGAAGAGGAAAGGATTTCATCTTCATCACTCTCCTTCTTTCTTGTTTTGACAGAATTAAGAACTTGTAAAAAATCTGATATCACTGATGCTCACCACTCTTCCAATTAGACTACGCTCACTTAGGCAACGAAGTCCAGAGCTTCGGATATCTCCCGCTTCTGCCCTAGGAATTGCTTCCAGTGCTGTACCTTTGCTCCAGCTGCGAAACCAAACCAGCAGAACCAAGGAAGTTCTCTCTGAATGAACCATTGCTCTTGAAGGCTACAACGGTAGTCATGGCAGTGAACACTGCTCTTCACTGGGCCATTCCTCTGAAAAAAAACCATGCACCACCTCTCAACCTAAACCGTTAAGCCTCCTGCTGATGCTGACTGACAAAGCGTCCAACTGCACTTAGATTCCAACAGCTACTTCCAATGACCTGTCAACAGAGCTTTGCAGACTTGCAACAGAGCAACAAACTAAAGGGGCTATGTTTCATGGCTGTTTTTCAAACATCATTGACTTATGTCCCTTTGCCAGCTTAAGTGAAGGTGGCCCATCCACCTTGGTCAAAATCAGCAGAATTTTGGCCCAATTTGTTGTTACGCAACACATCATGACACAATCTCTTGGTGTTGATGCAAAATTCCCACTGAAGTGCATGTCGTTACATGACTTAAGGCTACCTACTCACAGAGTGTCCACTCCACTGCCACACCCATTTTCTGGCCACCTTGAAATGACTGAGCTGTCTTACTGTTCCCAACATTCCTCAGGGGTACGTGACCACCATAGCCTCCCTTCTGAAGTTTAGGAACCTAAGTAGTACTAGCAATAGCAGTTTATCCAAAATCCATTTGCTCCATCAACAAACTCCGAGCAAGCGCTGAGAATTAGTTTCAAGACTTCTACATATATTTACAGGGAGCTTTTTGTTTGCTTGTTTGTTTTTAAAGCAGATGGAGTAGTGCGATGTTTCCCTGAGGCTACCAGGGCTGCGAGGCAGGCAGGCAGAGCCCTGGCATGGGTGGCACAGGGGACCCCGGGCGCTGACGGCTGCCACCAGCGCAGGCCAGCTCGGAACTGGCAGGCAGGGCTGCACCCCGCGTCTGCCACAACAGCTGCAGCTTCTGCAGCCTGAAACACAGCTGGCTCAGGGGTTCAAATTAAGAGCCAAAACCTTTTGCTGCTCAATTTGGGGCAGAGAAAGGTCATCACTTCTAGCATGGCATAAGCCTGCCACTACATTTCTGTGAAGGAAAATCACCTTGTTAGAGTGAAACTCCTGAGTAAAATACTGAAGCGCTTTCAGATTTGTATTATCTGACATTTCTGTGACCTTCTTTTATACCTGCATTGTTTCCTACTGCTGGTTTTGGGCACAAGTTCTGTGTACACTATTCTGGAAACAAAAAAATAACCCAAAACCAACACCCACTCCTCCCCCACCATCACTCCTTCCCCAGCCCCAAGCCTAACAAAACCAGCCTGCAGAATGTGCAGGATTTCAAATGAGAACAAGCATAGATGGGACATCAAAAGATGGATTCTCCTTAGACATTTGTGCATGCAGTGCTCTGCAATCAACTCCTAAATTCTACTCCTCGTACACCAAATATTTGTCTTGGGAACTCCTTGTTCTCCATTCCAACCCTTCTGAGAGGGTAATCGAGGAGTTACTCTACATATTTTAAGCATATGTTGCACTAGTCAAATCCAATGCACAGCATTACTTGACTAACTGAGGCGGTGGCAAGGTCAATTAAGACCTGTTCATGTCTTAATTTGGAGCTCTTCCAACTGCTTGAAAAGTGAAGCCTTGGACGTTGAAGGTTCAGGCTAAGGAGAATCCAAAATGTGGATAGCATCTCCCTTCTGCTGGAAGCCTTGAAGTTCACCACTGCAGTCTGCAGCCTACACAGATCATGTGAGTATTGTAAAAGTTCTCCAAGGAAGAGCAAGAACGAGGCTAATGCATGCACACAAACGCTGATCAAAAGCACTTGATGCTCTTGGACAAAAATAGGGAACCTTCACTTTTGGAAAGACAAGGTGACTATGGTTGTCTCTACAGTACTAGTAGGAAAATATCCCTGAAGTTTTGCAAAACCTCTTTTCAGGGGTTTGTTAACTTCATCTTTGTTAAGAACTGGGGAACACAGGGAGACCTGTCACTTTTTTTGCAGAATGCCATAGAAACTGCTACACTCACTTCAACAACAGTCCAAGTAACCTTGTCTGCAAATACTGACCATTTGCAGTTCTGGTTGATACAAGCCCCCATTACCTAAGAAAGGAACAACTCGGCAAGCAGTTTGCAAAGATGAACAACTTAGCACGACTGCGGCTGATGACATGCCCTGACCTTTTTTGCCTTCAGCTATGGGTGCCGTACCCTCCTACCCTCACACATGCCACTCAAAGCTCCTTGCGTGGAGCTCTCGCACCACCTATGACAGCAACTGTGCTAAGCCGCCACCCTTCTTCAGCACCATCGCACCTACCACAAGGTAGCTGAATCAGAGGGAAAAGGAGGTCGCCAATGGAGGGAAGTTGTACCCCCTGACAGCTAAGCTCCAACTACGGTGTCGCTTATGTCCTTCCCAGGACGGGCGGGAAAACGCCTCGGCGCAGCGCAGCGCTGGCCGGGAGCGGCCGGCACGGCACCGAGCGCGCTCCCCACTCCCTCCCGCCCGCGCCGCTGCGGAGACCCCGGGTTCGCCGGAATCGGCCACATGCTGCACGGAGGGCAGCGCGGCAAAGGCGGCCTCCCCTCGTCGCCCGGGGAAGGCCGGCCTCGGATCCCCGCTCTCTCCACCGGCACGGGCAGTGCCAGCAGCCTCTCGCTGTGGCCGCCGCTGGCCGAAAGCCTCGCCGCGCACCGCCCGGCCGGCCCCGCCGCTCCGCGGGGTCACACGGCACCTGCCGTGGGCGGCCGCCGAGCGACAGGAAGCAGAAGCGCTCACCGCCGCGCCGCTCGCCGCCCCGCCCGGGCGCTCCTCTCCTCGCGCTACCACGATGGCGCCGGCCCGCCCCGCCTTCCCCGTCGCCTGCGGCGCAACGCGGCTGCTCCGAGCCACGCAGCACGCGTGCGGCCGGGCCCTGCCGAGCTGCCGGCGGAGCCGGGGCACAGCCCGGGCGGGAGAGCTTCCGGCGAGGCTGGGCGGGCGGCGAGCGCGGCCGAGCGTGAGCGCGCCAGGCGGGCGGCGGGCGGCGGCGCGATGGAGAGCTAGATGGAGGCGGCAGCACCGCGCGGCATAAAATAGCTGATCGTCCGGCAGCCGCCCGCTCCGCAGCCCCTCGGCTGCTGTCGAGAAGGGCCCCAGCCCTGGCCGCGCCGGTGGCGAGGCGGCTCCGCAGCCCGCGGGCAGCCCTGGCGGGGCAGGGGAGCACTGCGGGCAGCCCCGGGGCCGCGCAGCCGTCTGCAACGCGCGGTGGGAGCCGCTGGGAACTATTTTACACGTCCCGGGGGGCTGGAGAGGAGCACGGAGACCACGCGGCAGGTCGCTGCCGTTAGGGAAAATTAATCCACGATGCCTGAGGTTTATATCCGAAAAGGAGACAGAGGAGTCCTGCAACATTCTTCGACTACAGGGAGAGTCCATGGGGCTTTTCCCATGGCGTCTGTCAAACGGTTGCGGGATGCAGCCCCCTTTTGATGCCAAGTTCCCGGCCACAGCACCCTCTTCCTTTTCCCCACTGGCTGAGGTATTCGGGAGATACAGACTTCCGGAACTGCCTACTCTATGCGCCTCCCTCTAATATGCACCCCCCTCTTGGCATCGAGAAGAAAGAAAAGAACCCCATTCCTAATGCTCTTAAGTCTTTGTTGCCTTGCTCTAGGTTCAGGAATTTAACACGGCCTTGATTAATCAACAGTCTCTGATGATTAGTAACAGTTCTAGAGAACTCCTAGTTTCTTCTGTTACTTCACTAGCCATAACTTCCTAGCCTTGTCTACAGGCCGATTCACACGGTCTCTTTGTAAAGACTCATCCATCTCATTCCTTTTAATCCCTCCTCTTTTTATTTGCTCTGTATTTGTCTTTACAAACCTTAATTACCATGGATTTAATTTTTTTCTTCTGGAGTCTTCTTGGGTTTTGCTATTATTTGCAGTGACATCCTTTTCTGTCCTTTTGTAGTCATTTCTGGATCAGGTAGGCATGGCTGCTAGCGGCATCCCCTTGAGCACCTGCTGAAAGAGCTGCCGCCAGCATGGTGTCACACATGGTAAAAAGATGAGAGTTGCTATAGCATGTAAGAGGAGGAATCGTATTCATTTAGCCCAGAGCTGGCCAGTTAACCATGAAAACATGTCCCATCCCCATCCTTTCAACATTTGGACAGGTCCACGAGCTGACGTTATTTCCTTTGTTATTTGTTTGACCACTTTTCCGCTGTCATCTGCTTGCAAACAGCAGCTCGAGTCATTTAATTTCCCACAAACTCCTCCTTCTTCTGCCAACAGATAATCTAATACCATCCAATGTTGAAATACCGCTTTCCTCATTTAAGTGGGTTGCTCAGCAAAAAGGTCAAGCGCTGTGGCTGGCTGGTTGGTAATTATTTCCGAGACAGCTTGTAACCTAATTATCTCCTTCAAATGATAAATGGGTTCCCAGGCATCTGGGATTAATTCCTTAGGTTTCCAAGGGGCTGGTCCATCGTGTTGGGTAACTTGTTCTGTTGGCCGTTCATCATTTCCCCGTTTTGGGGTGCTCCCTCCAGCCAGGGCTGCATCAGCTGACTGCTTTTCTCTAATTAAATCATCACAGATTTTGATTCCTAAGCGATTTCCCAGAACTTGTAGTAGCAAAAAGAACAACAGTCTACTAAATATACCATATCCCTGACCAGTTTGGAGGTAACCTGAGCTAAGCATGTTGGCCACAAATCCAATACTGTCCTTTCAAAGCCCGTGTTCCATTAGCAAAGGAACCTACCCATGGTCATCAATTGGTGGCTCAAAATACAGCAGGATTCCCGGGCCTAACGGTCCTCCAACAAGAGTTGCCCCACCATAAGGGTCCCAGCATTTGCATTTCCAAGCTCCCGCACAGGGTTCCCACCTACATTTACATCTGCAAGCTGCTTGGTTGGATTTGGAGCAGAACTCACTAAAAGGCTTTGAGTTCCAATCCGGTGTGGCCATTCCCACTGATAATCACAAACAACATGTCTTCTACTTGTGGAATTTTTGTGGGGACTGCTCAAAAACAGGTGGTCAAAAAACCCCCTTGTCCCTCCCCATTGCTTTACAGGCTTCCAAATATTTTTGGTAAGTGTGATAAGAACGCCTTACGCAGCTACTGTTAGTGAGCCGAACAGGTATTTGATTGCATTTGCCTTGATATTTGGAACAATTGGAAGGAGGGCAATTGGGGGTCCAAACCCAGTTGTTCAAGCCCAGAGGGAAAGTCAATTGACAATTGCCTTTTCCTACATAGACACGCCCTATCCTATTTAGGCAATAAGTGCCTGTTGGAGAAGAATGAAGTGGCCATGAACTTCCTTCTTTGGCCCCAAATCCCATCCCACTGTGGCCCTCACATTGACCCACCATTTAGGTTCAGCTGGGCTAGCCAACTATGGCCACTCTTCAGATCCTCCTGGCCCTCCACAGAGCCAGCAATTGCTAAGGTTAAAAACTTTTGCTACTTCTTCTCCTAAGGCTGCAAATTGATTCTCCCACTCCTGGCCTAAACTCAGCTAACCATATCAAAGTAGAATTAGTAAGGAAAATGTTTTAATAGTGTCATCTAATTAGCTAGTCTAATTTTCCCGTTGTCTTCTGCAGCACCTGTGGCAATTGAAGACACAGAAACCACTTAACGTAACAAAATGGCCACAAGTATTAGCCCCCAAGTGAGTGGAGATTCTAGAGGAGGGATGCCTATACAGTCTATTTCAGCAGACGGTCTGAAGGTAGGACTGCGGGGCTTCTTCCGATGTCGAAGCACTGCCTACTGCTCCGGCCCACTCCTGCAGAGTGTCAGTCACGGCCTCCCGGCCTTCTCCTCCAGCTGAGATGTGCAAATCTCCGAGGCTTCAGAGACCTTGACCCGAGAGTGACGGGTTCACCTGTGTTCAGCTTACTTGACGGCTGTTTTCTGTCGTCAGTGACACTTGGAATGGGCCACGCCATTTCACCAGCACTGGCGCTTCTTTCTACTCCTTAATTAGGACTCAATCTCCTGGTTGGATGTTAAAAGCAGCAAAGTCCAAAGGCCGGGCTTGCACCAGCTGAGTTTCCTGTTGAAGGGGTTTCACAAGAAGCAGGATCCTGGCCACAGATGGTTTTAAAAATGCATCACTTGCCTCTACCCCCCCCCACTGGGTGGAGACTTACCAGGGCAATTGCAAACAACGATTGAAAGGGAGATAACTGAATCTCTCTTCTGGCTTGGGCCCTCATTCTCACCAAAGCCAATGTCCAAAGCCCTACCCATGGCATCTTGGTTTCTATTACCAGCTTCAAAAGGTGTTTATTTCTCTCTTCATTGTTTTCTACCCGAGCCGAGCTCTGGGGGTGCCAGGGCCTATGGAGGTTCCATTGTGTTCCTAAAGAAGCCAAAACCCCTTGAAGGATCTTTCCTGCAAAATGAGTTCCCCTATCTGAATCTATTGCTTCTACAATGCTGTATCTTGGAATGATTTGTTCCAAAAATGCCTTAAGAACTGATCCTGTCATTACTGAAGTAGTTGGAAATACTTCTGGCCACCTTGCTAGCTGACATACGATTACCAGAAGATATTAAGCCTTGCCACTTGGGGCATCTCCGGAAAATCCACCTGGCATCTTTGGAAGGGCCATGCAGCCCAAGGCCTCCCTCCTCTAGCAAGTTACTTTGTAACTTGGCTGTTGGCTTTAGCACAGATCAAGCAACCTTCAACAGCTCCTTTTGCCAGTCTAAAAAGACCCCCAGCAACATACATCATGAGATAGGCTTCTGCCAATCCTCAGGAAGTGCAAGAACTCTCTTAATGGAGTTGCTTTAATATTGGTAGGGCCAAAGGTTCTGGTATCTCTTGTTTGCCATCCCTTGGAAACCAATTCTTGCCTTTTTTCTCTGCCACACGACTTTTAACTGTATGTCAAACTGCTGTGGTAGAAAAGACAGCTTCCTGGGCAGTGATGGAGTCACGGGGAGCAAAGGGGGCATCTTGGAGAGTTCTGGCAGAAGTGTGGCTTTCTGAGTTTCTTCATCCACCAAAAAGGAGACAGAGGAGTCCTGTAACATTCTTCAACTCCAGGGAGAGGCCATGGGGCTTTTGCCATGGAGTCTCTCAAATGATTGCGGGATGCAGCTCCCTTCTGATGCTAAGTTCCTGGCAACAGCACCCTCTGAGGTACTCGGGAATTACAGACTTCCGGAACTGCCTACTCTATGCCCCCCTCTAATATGCACTCCCCTTTTGGAATGGAAAAGGAAGAAAACCAAACTATTCCTAATGCTAGGAAGTCTTTGCTGCCTTGCTCTAGGTTCAGGAATTTAGCAGGGCCTTGGCTGAGCAACAGTCTCTGTTGATTAGTAACAGTTTCTAGAACGAATACTTTCTTCTGTTACTTCCCCCCCTGTAAATTCCTAGCCTTGTCTAAGGAGAGATTCACACGGTCTCTTTGTAAAGACACATCTATCTTACTCCTTTCACGCCCACACCTTCCTTGCGGTGGAACGGCTCTCCCCGGCACAGCACCTGGCACAAAACCCCCGTATACGCACACACACACCTGCACTTACCCTGCACTCCACTGCACACACACACACACACACACCTCCCGCACACTAACACCCCCTCCACATCCCCACCATGCTACTTGCAGTGGCCCCGCCCCTGCCATCCCCACCGGCTGGCAGCACCCACTCCTCGCATGCTTCCCCATGCCTTGCATTTCCTTGCTGCCCCCTCTGTAGCCTTCCCTCAACCTGCCTTTTCTCCCCTGCCTTGCACTGACTTGCTCACCCACCCCCCACCTGACTTCCTTTCACATTCGTCTAGGTCTGGCCTCACCTTTCCTTTTCCTTCTAGGACCCTCATTGCCTTGCCTCGCCTCGCAAAGCCACCACTTGCCTTGCCTTGCCCTTGAACCCCTCCCTTGCCTTGCATGACCTTGCTCACCCCTCCCCCACCTGGAATTCAACACCCCTTTTCAATGACATTTCTGGGCCTTGCCCTGCCCTTTCTGCTCCTCCGAGGAATCTCAAAGCTCTCAAGCATCTCCGGTGTTTCAGGATCCCATGAGAGGAAGACCAGGGGAGGACGCATGTTGCCACACTCATCTCTGTGGGCAGCCTTTGTCTGGGAGCAATCCTTGCATGTCTTGAACCTTGGAGGGGCAATTCACATTTTGCCCTTGAGCTCGGGGACCAGAAAGAGAGTTCTTTTGCATACAAGGGAAGGCAGGTAGCTCAAGTCTTTTAGGTACAGAGGAGAGATGACCCACGCGGGATCAAGGCCACACAGAGCACTTGGTCCTGGCCACTTTTGTGCACCAGCAGTCCTTGAATGTACTTCTCACCTGCCTTGCCTGGCCTTGCCTTGGCAACACAACACTTGCCTTGCCTTGCCCTGCTAGCCCTCTGGAGCCTTGCATTCCTTTGCAGGGCCCTGCCCCGCACATGACCTGCCTACTGTTTTCCTCCAGGGCCTTGGCTTGCTGAGCCCTTCCTGTTTCTGCCTGGCCTTCCCATCAGTGGCCCTTCCTTCCTACAGCCAGCCTTGCCTCTAACTTCTGGGCCTTCTCTTGCCTACCAGTCCATTTGCTTTCCCCTCACTGCTCTGGCCTTGCCTACCTCTCCCTTGACTTGCCCACAATTGCCTGCACTCGGTTTGCAGCGCCTTGCCTGCATGGAAGGCAAGGGAAAGAGTGGTAGGCCGGGCAAAGCAAAGCCAGCAAGTTGTAGGCAGTGCGAGGCAAGGCAGACGTAGGCAAAGGAAGCAGAGCAAGGGTACCTTAAGAAGAACTAGACAAGGCAAGGCCAAGAGACTCGGAGTGCCTTTCCTTGGGAAGGCAAGGACATAGTGCCAGTGTTGCTGGAGCAGATGTTAAGGTACTGTGGGGAGGAATAGTCCAGCAAGACATTTCTCTTCTGGCCCCTGTGCGTGTAGGGGCAATTGTTGGACATATTCAATACTGGAGGCGGATCAGTCGCTGGATGTGTTGTATTTTGGAGGAGGGGATGCCGTTTCTTTGGAGATGGGCTTGTAGTTGCTCTCTTTGGCAAGGAAGGCAGGTTTGGATGTGCACATCAGGTACTCCTAGGGATTTTAAAGGCTTTTCCCAACAGGCAGAGCTCTCTCTGGGTTCGAGCTGTTGAGCTGTCAGTGGGAATGCAAAGGCCAAGCTCTTAAGCTATTTGTCCTGGTGCCTTCAGTGTGTGAGCAGTCCCTGGTGCCGTTGCCTTTGGATCCTGACTCTGGGAGAGGGAAGGCTTAGGATGGTACCTAGAGCTGAGAAGGAGAGTGCTGAGAACAGCGTGTGTGCTGCTAGTTTGAGGGGTGCAGGTGAAGTTGTAGGCAGCAAGATCTTCCTCAGCTGGCACTGTTTTGAGCCCTGTTTTTGCCAGATGGTTTCAAGTTGGTGGGCGGAATCTGCGAGAGGGAAAAGATTTGTATGGGCCAAAGAGGTGTGGTGTAAAGAAGAGTGTGCTCTTGGAAGGGGAAGATGAGGGCAACCTTTTTGTCCTGACACCGTTGATTTGAGTGCAGGGCCGTTTGCAAGTTGCCTCTGTCTGCCCTTGGGGTGGTTTCGAGCTGGGCCAGGTGCTTGGCCTTCTTTTGCAAGTCTGCAGCGCCGTCGTGTGGTTGTTTCCATGAGCGCTGACAGTGCCCGGCAAAAAGCGCTTGGCTGGCGCGGCCCCAGTCGTGTGGAAGCAGTTGGTGGAAGAGCTCCGCTGTGCATCCTGCCTCTTGGAGACATAAAAGGATGTAACCCTGCGCGTAGCGGGGAAGCAAGACGAATCTTTTCATTGTTGGCTGAGCAGTTTCTACGCGGCAAAAGTAAAGGCAGTTTCAGCACGGCCTCTTTCTTTCAGAACCTTTTCTGTGCCATCATGAACATGCTCAACATGCCACTCGCACCCGCTGAACTGCATCAAAGGCCCTGGAGATAGGCACTTTCCTTCAAGCTCTCTGTAGCATCCTACCCTCCACCTCTGGCGGATCCCAAAGCCCTTCCAAACATCCAGCAGCTGCACGCAGAGAACAAGTGCTAAAACAAGGCGTTGGCCTTCCTAGTCCTTTTAAAGTCTGTGAACTAGGCGAAACATTCCAGTGAGCAGCACTTTCCTTCGCAACTATATCTAGAGCATCATCACATTCTCTCCAAGTGGGTAAGTCCACCCTTGCAGCGCAGCGTTTGAAGCCACAGTTCGGACTGAGAGATAGGCCAGGTGAGAAAGCATTTCTTGACTATCCCTCTTCTCTGGAAGACTTGATACTCGCAGCGCGACCACGTCCACACACCTTCAGTGTGGCCAGGTTCAAGCAGCTAGAGCTCCCAGAGATGGGAGAGTCAGGAGAGAAGACGTTCCAAAAGTACCGTGTACTTACAGCAGCATTAAAACTGTGCACAGCAGTCTGCAGCACTGTAGACTGCGGCTTCTCCGACAGACGAGCCATCCCATTGTTGCCTCTCGCAGCCTGCTTGCTAGCTGCTCTCCTGAAGAAAAGAACTAGAAGAAAAAGCCAATGCTGGGCTGCACCTTCCCCTTGCCTTACGTAAAGCCACCTAAACTCCCCGCTGCACTCTCTACTTCCCCTCTCCTTGGAAGCGACCACTGTGTTTGCTGCATCTCGAAGCCTAAAGTTAAGCGCCAGTGGTTTTGGGGATGGTTGGAAGAGGGATAAGTAGTAGCACAAGGAAGTAGTTGTCGTTGAACTTCCTCCTTCTCAATGCTAACGTGAATTGGGCAGGCAGGCGAGTGCTAGCCACGCTCCTTTCTCAGTTTGTACGCTGCGGACACGAGTCCGGTGCTCTGCGCCTTCGTTCGGCCTCTTTAGTACCCATGTCGCTCTTTCATTCAGCCGGAGTCGAAGCGTCGTCTACTTCTCGCCCAGAGAGCACGGTGCCGGCAGCGAAATGCCCCAGCCGACTGCTTCTGCCGACACACGCCTGGTCTATGCACTTTCCCTCGCAGCGACATACAGCAGCACTTTCGGTCTTTCTTGTCGTCCAAATGGAAAGGGAAAGATTCTCTGCTATGTCCCGCCCAGAGAACAGTTTTAGGTCAACCAGCACGCCCAGAGCTTGCCCTCGACGCGTGGAAACTTGTGTTTGCACCATATTCAAGTGGTAGCCGTCTTTCCTTTACAGGCTGCAGAACGCCGTCAGATCCCGGTGCTCTCTGCACCTGCCTTCTCAGTTCCAATACCGCCGCGCACAATACAGCTTTGCAGGAAGCAAACACGCGGATAGTCATGTCGCTCAGAAGAACGTGCCAGGACGAAAAGATGTTCTTCCTTTCTCCTCGTCGCCCATATTGTGGTGCTGTATTAAAAGCCTTGGCCAGCGAAAGGCTAATCCAGCAAGTGTTTCTCACCTGATGCATTTCGCTGAGGGAGAGCTGAGGAAAATCCTTGCACAGCACACTGCGGATGCGTGCAGTACACATGCTGAAGAGCGGCAAAACTCAAAGCCATCGCTGGGCTTCAGTTCTGTCCAGACGGCAGAAGGCGAAGAACGAAGCAGCTGGGCACCGCGTTAACGTACTCAGTGGACCGAATTTCAAATGTCCAGCCAAGAGCTGCTTCACAAGCAGATTCAGCTGAGAATGCTCTGGATGGTTCACAAAGTAAGGCGTAGCCGTTGCACTCTATCACACTATCAGGCCAGAAGAAGTTTCTTACACCTTCAATGCTGCAGAGTCCATGCAGCTGGAGCACACGCAGTAGGACGCGTCCAGATAGACGGCGTTCTTCAAGTACCCCCCTCCTCCAAGCAGCCTTGAAACTGAGCACAACACACTGCGGCTCGGGAGCTTCCTTCTCAGATAGACGTGCCGTCACGTTATTCACTCTCGCAGCTCCGTTGCCCACTTGCAGCAGCTGCTACCAAAGCAAAATGCTCCAGAAGTAAAAAGCACTGCTGAGCAAACCTTTTCCTTTGCCTCACGTAAAGCACTGTAAACTGTCCGCTGCACTCTTTATTTCCATTCTCCGCTGCATCTACCACTGTCATCTCTGCATCTCGAAGCATAAAGCTCGGCACAATTCTTCCCAGGGAAAGCTGGAAGAGAAATAGGTAGCAGCACAAGTAGCTGCAAGTGGAACTTTTGTTTTCAACTGCTAACGTGAATCCGCAAAGAAGCGAGCGGCAGCCACGCTTCTTCTTGCAGCCTGTGCGATGCGCACACCAGCTCGGTGCTCTGCGCCCTCATTCGTATGCTCTTCGTACCATGTCGCGCTTTTCATTCAGCCGGAGTCGAAGCGTCGTCTACTTCTCGCCCGGAGAGCACGGTGCCGGAAGAGAAATGCCCCAGCCGACTGCCCTTCCGAAACACACCAGGGCTATGCACTTTTCTCGCAGCGACATACAGCAGCACTTTCGGTCTTTTCTTGTCGTCCAAATGTAAAGGGAAAGATTCTCAGCAATGTCGGGCACAGAGAACAGTTTTAGGTCAACAAGCACGCCCAGAGCTTGCCCGCGACTCGTGGAAACTTGTGTTTGCACACATTCCAGTGGCAGCCCTCTTTCCTTTACAGCCTGCAGAGCGCCGTCAGATCGCGGTGCTCTCTGCACCTGCCTTCTCCCTTTCAAGTACCACTGCGCAGAATATAGCCTTGCAGGAAGCAATGACGCGGATAGTCGTCTCGCAGAGAAGAACGTGCAAAGACGAAAAGATGTTCTTCTTTGCTCCTCCTCGTCGCCCAGATTGTGGTGCTGTACTGAAAGCCATGGCCAGCGAAAGGCTAATCCAGCAAGTGTTTCTCACCTGATGCATTTCGCTGAGGGAGAGCTGAGGAAAATCCTTGCACAGCACACTGCGGATGCGTGCAGTACACATGCTGAAGAGCGGCAAAACTCAAAGCCATCGCTGGGCTTCAGTTCTGTCCAGACCGCAGAAGGCGAAGAACGAAGCAGCTGGGCACCGCGTTAACGTACTCAGTGGACCGAATTTCAAATGTCCAGCCAAAAGCTGCTTCATAAGCAGATTCAGCTGAGAATGCTCTGGCTGCTTCACAAAGTAAGGCGCAGCCGTTTCCATTCATCACACTACCTGGCCAGAAGCAGTATCCTACACCTTCAATGCTGCAGAGTCCATGCAGCTGGAGCACACGCAGTAGGACGCGTCCAGATAGACGGCGTTCTTCAAGTACCCCCCTCCTCCAAGCAGCCTTGAAACTGAGCACAACACACTGCGGCTCGGGAGCTTCCTTCTCAGATAGACGTGCCGTCACGTTATTCACTCTCGCAGCTCCGTTGCCCACTAGCAGCAGGTGCTACCAAAGCAAAATGCTCCAGAAGTAAAAAGCACTGCTGAGCAAACCTTTTCCTTTGCCTCACGTAAAGCACTGTAAACTGTCCGCTGCACTCTTTATTTCCATTCTCCGCTGCATCTACCACTGTCATCTCTGCATCTCGAAGCATAAAGCTCGGCACAATTCTTCCCAGGGAAAGCTGGAAGAGAAATAGGTAGCAGCACAAGTAGCTGCAAGTGGAACTTTTGTTTTCAACTGCTAACGTGAATCCGCAAAGAAGCGAGCGGCAGCCACGCTTCTTCTTGCAGCCTGTGCGATGCGCACACCAGCTCGGTGCTCTGCGCCCTCATTCGTATGCTCTTCGTACCATGTCGCGCTTTTCATTCAGCCGGAGTCGAAGCGTCGTCTACTTCTCGCCCGGAGAGCACGGTGCCGGAAGAGAAATGCCCCAGCCGACTGCCCTTCCGAAACACACCAGGGCTATGCACTTTTCTCGCAGCGACATACAGCAGCACTTTCGGTCTTTTCTTGTCGTCCAAATGTAAAGGGAAAGATTCTCAGCAATGTCGGGCACAGAGAACAGTTTTAGGTCAACAAGCACGCCCAGAGCTTGCCCGCGACTCGTGGAAACTTGTGTTTGCACACATTCCAGTGGCAGCCCTCTTTCCTTTACAGCCTGCAGAGCGCCGTCAGATCGCGGTGCTCTCTGCACCTGCCTTCTCCCTTTCAAGTACCACTGCGCAGAATATAGCCTTGCAGGAAGCAATGACGCGGATAGTCGTCTCGCAGAGAAGAACGTGCAAAGACGAAAAGATGTTCTTCTTTGCTCCTCCTCGTCGCCCAGATTGTGGTGCTGTACTGAAAGCCATGGCCAGCGAAAGGCTAATCCAGCAAGTGTTTCTCACCTGATGCATTTCGCTGAGGGAGAGCTGAGGAAAATCCTTGCACAGCACACTGCGGATGCGTGCAGTACACATGCTGAAGAGCGGCAAAACTCAAAGCCATCGCTGGGCTTCAGTTCTGTCCAGACCGCAGAAGGCGAAGAACGAAGCAGCTGGGCACCGCGTTAACGTACTCAGTGGACCGAATTTCAAATGTCCAGCCAAAAGCTGCTTCATAAGCAGATTCAGCTGAGAATGCTCTGGCTGCTTCACAAAGTAAGGCGCAGCCGTTTCCATTCATCACACTACCTGGCCAGAAGCAGTATCCTACACCTTCAATGCTGCAGAGTCCATGCAGCTGGAGCACACGCAGTAGGACGCGTCCAGATAGACGGCGTTCTTCAAGTACCCCCCTCCTCCAAGCAGCCTTGAAACTGAGCACAACACACTGCGGCTCGGGAGCTTCCTTCTCAGATAGACGTGCCGTCACGTTATTCACTCTCGCAGCTCCGTTGCCCACTAGCAGCAGGTGCTACCAAAGCAAAATGCTCCAGAAGTAAAAAGCACTGCTGAGCAAACCTTTTCCTTTGCCTCACGTAAAGCACTGTAAACTGTCCGCTGCACTCTTTATTTCCATTCTCCGCTGCATCTACCACTGTCATCTCTGCATCTCGAAGCATAAAGCTCGGCACAATTCTTCCCAGGGAAAGCTGGAAGAGAAATAGGTAGCAGCACAAGTAGCTGCAAGTGGAACTTTTGTTTTCAACTGCTAACGTGAATCCGCAAAGAAGCGAGCGGCAGCCACGCTTCTTCTTGCAGCCTGTGCGATGCGCACACCAGCTCGGTGCTCTGCGCCCTCATTCGTATGCTCTTCGTACCATGTCGCGCTTTTCATTCAGCCGGAGTCGAAGCGTCGTCTACTTCTCGCCCGGAGAGCACGGTGCCGGAAGAGAAATGCCCCAGCCGACTGCCCTTCCGAAACACACCAGGGCTATGCACTTTTCTCGCAGCGACATACAGCAGCACTTTCGGTCTTTTCTTGTCGTCCAAATGTAAAGGGAAAGATTCTCAGCAATGTCGGGCACAGAGAACAGTTTTAGGTCAACAAGCACGCCCAGAGCTTGCCCGCGACTCGTGGAAACTTGTGTTTGCACACATTCCAGTGGCAGCCCTCTTTCCTTTACAGCCTGCAGAGCGCCGTCAGATCGCGGTGCTCTCTGCACCTGCCTTCTCCCTTTCAAGTACCACTGCGCAGAATATAGCCTTGCAGGAAGCAATGACGCGGATAGTCGTCTCGCAGAGAAGAACGTGCAAAGACGAAAAGATGTTCTTCTTTGCTCCTCCTCGTCGCCCAGATTGTGGTGCTGTACTGAAAGCCATGGCCAGCGAAAGGCTAATCCAGCAAGTGTTTCTCACCTGATGCATTTCGCTGAGGGAGAGCTGAGGAAAATCCTTGCACAGCACACTGCGGATGCGTGCAGTACACATGCTGAAGAGCGGCAAAACTCAAAGCCATCGCTGGGCTTCAGTTCTGTCCAGACCGCAGAAGGCGAAGAACGAAGCAGCTGGGCACCGCGTTAACGTACTCAGTGGACCGAATTTCAAATGTCCAGCCAAAAGCTGCTTCATAAGCAGATTCAGCTGAGAATGCTCTGGCTGCTTCACAAAGTAAGGCGCAGCCGTTTCCATTCATCACACTACCTGGCCAGAAGCAGTATCCTACACCTTCAATGCTGCAGCGTCCATGCAGCTGGAGCACACGCAGTAGGACGCGTCGAGATAGAAGGCGTTCTTCAAGTACCCCCTTCTCCAAGCAGCCTTGAAACTGAGCACAACACACTGCGGCTCGGGAGCTTCCTTCTCAGATAGACGTGCCGTCACGTTATTCACTCTCGCAGCACAATTCTTCCCAGGGAAAGCTGGAAGAGAAATAGGTAGCAGCACAAGTAGCTGCAAGTGGAACTTTTGTTTTCAACTGCTAACGTGAATCCGCAAAGAAGCGAGCGGCAGCCACGCTTCTTCTTGCAGCCTGTGCGATGCGCACACCAGCTCGGTGCTCTGCGCCCTCATTCGTATGCTCTTCGTACCATGTCGCGCTTTTCATTCAGCCGGAGTCGAAGCGTCGTCTACTTCTCGCCTGAGAGCACGGTGCCGGCAGAGAAACGCTCCGGGCTTCTGCCTCTGCCGAAACACGCCTGGGCTATCCCTCTCAGCGTTAAGTAGCACAAAATGCTGTCTGCGTTGTGGTCTTAATCTTAAGGGAAAGATTCTCGGCTTCGGCTAGCACAGAGAACTTTGCTGGGACAATACATGTGTTTTATTATCCTTTCTCGCAAGAAGACTATGGTGCTTCTTTGGAACTGTTGGCCAGTGTAAGGCTAATCCAGCAAGTGCTTCTCTCCTGACACATTTCTCTGAGCGAGAGCTTCGGCGGACAGTTGGGCTCTGCGAAGCAGAAAGTCTGTGCTTGCACGTAGCGCTGAGGAGAATCTGTGCACAGCGCGCTCTGGATGCGTGCAGTACACACACTAAAGAGAGCCAAAGCTCAATGTCTCAGTTCTGTCCAGCGCCGGAAATTGAGAAGAACGCAGCCCCAGAGCTCTGGGCTGGAGTGTGCGATGGTTATGAGCTGTGCCGCTCTTCTGCGTGTCTACTGCACGCATCCATAGTGTACAGTGCAAGGATTTTCCTCAGCTCTCGCTCAGCGAAATGCATTAGAAGGGAAGCACATGCTAGATTAGCCATTCGTTAGCCCACGCTTTCAGTAGAGCACCACAATCTGGGCGACGAGGAAAAGCAAAGAAGAACATCTTTTCGTCTTTGCACGATCTTCTCTGCGAGACATCTCTCCACGTCTTTGCTTCCTGCAAGGCTGTAAGGTGCGCGGTGGTACTTGGAAGGGAGAAGGCAGGTGCAGAGAGCACCGCGATCTGACGGCGCTCTGCAGGCTGTAAAGGAAAGAAAGCTACCACTTGAATATGGTGCAAATACCAATTTCCACGCGTCGCGGGTAAGCTCCGGGTAAGCTTGGTGACCTAAAACTGGGCGCTGAGTGAGACGTAACCGAGAATCTTTCCCTTTGCATTCCGGCTCCAACGCAAACAGAATGTGATGCTACTTAGCGCTGCGAAGGAAAGTGCATAGCCCTGGTGTGTTTGGGAAGAATCAGCAGCCTGGAGCGTTTTTCTGGAGCCTTTCTCCGCTGGCACCGTGCTCTCTGGGCGAGAAGTAGACGACGCTTCGACTCCGGCAGAATGAAAGCGCGACATGGTACGAAGAGCATTAAAGAATGAGGGCAGAGCACCGAGCTGGTGTGTGCATCGCACAGGCTGCAAGAGGAAGCCTGGCTGTCACTCGCTTGTTTCCGGATTCACGTTAGCGTTTTAAAACAGAAAGTTCCACTTGCAGCTACTTGTGCTGCTGCCTATTTCTCTTCCAGCGTTCCCTGGGAGGAATTGTGCCGAGCTTTATGCTTCGAGATGCAGAGATAACAGTGGTAGATGCGGCGGAGAATGGAAATACAGAGCACAGCGGACAGTTTATGGTGCTTTACGTGAGGCAAGGGAAAGTGCAGCCCGGCAGTGCTTTTTACTTCTGGAGCATTTTGCTTTGGTAGCAGCTGCTGCAAGTGGGCAACGGAGCTGCGAGAGTGAATAACGTGACGGCACGTCTATCTGAGAAGGAAGCTCCCGAGCCGCAGTGTGTTGTGCTCAGTTTCAAGGCTGCTTGGAGGAGGGGGGTACTTGAAGAACGCCGTCTATCTGGACGCGTCCTACTGCGTGTGCTCCAGCTGCATGGACGCTGCAGCATTGAAGGTGTAGGATACTGCTTCTGGCCAGGTAGTGTGATGAATGGAAACGGCTGCGCCTTACTTTGTGAAGCAGCCAGAGCATTCTCAGCTGAATCTGCTTATGAAGCAGCTTTTGGCTGGACATTTGAAATTCGGTCCACTGAGTACGTTAACGCGGTGCCCAGTTGCTTCGTTCTTTGCCTTCTGCGGTCTGGACAAAACTGAAGCCCAGCGATGGCTTTGCGTTTTGGCGCTCTTCAGCGCGAACACTGCACGCATCCACAGTGTGCTGTGCACGGATTTTCCTCAGCTCGACGTACAATCATTTTCTTGCTGTTTCCAGAGTCTAAACTCTTCGTGAAACTCTCGCTCAGCGAGATGCGTCAGGAATGAGGCACTTGCTGGATGAGCTTTTCGCTAGCCAAGACTTTCAATACAGCACCACAATTCAGGCAAGAAGCAGGAGAAAGGAAGATCATCCTTTCGTCCTTCCACGTTCTTCTCTGCGAGATGACTACCCGTGTCTTTGCTTCCTGCAAGGCTGTAAGAGGCGCGGTAGTACTTAGAACTGAGAAGGCAGGTGCAGAGAGCACGGCGGTCTGACGGTGCTCTGCAGGCTGTAAAGGAAAGACGGCAGCCACTTGAATGTGGTGCAAACACAAGTTTCCACGCGTCGAGGGCAAGCTCTGGGCGTGCTGGTTGACCTAAAACTGTTCTCTGGGCGGGACATAGCAGAGAATCTTTCCCTTTACATTTGGACGACAAGAAAGACCGAAAGTGCTGCTGTATGTCGCTGCGAGGGAAAGTGCATAGACCAGGCGTGTGTCGGCAGAAGCAGTCGGCTGGGGCATTTCGCTGCCGGCACCGTGCTCTCTGGGCGAGAAGTAGACGACGCTTCGACTCCGGCTGAATGAAAGAGCGACATGGGTACTAAAGAGGCCGAACGAAGGCGCAGAGCACCGGACTCGTGTCCGCAGCGTACAAACTGAGAAAGGAGCGTGGCTAGCACTCGCCTGCCTGCCCAATTCACGTTAGCATTGAGAAGGAGGAAGTTCAACGACAACTACTTCCTTGTGCTACTACTTATCCTTCTTCCAACCATCCTTGGAAACTTTGGCGCTTAACTTTAGGCTTCGAGATGCAGCAAACACAGTGGTCGCTTCCAAGGAGAGGGGAAGTAGAGAGTGCAGCGGGGAGTTTAGGTGGCTTTACGTAAGGCAAGGGGAAGGTGCAGCCCAGCATTGGCTTTTTCTTCTAGTTATTTTCTTCAGGAGAGCAGCTAGCAAGCAGGCTGCGAGAGGCAACAATGGGATGGCTCGTCTGTCGGAGAAGCCGCAGTCTACAGTGCTGCAGACTGCTGTGCACAGTTTTAATGCTGCTGTAAGTACACGGTACTTTTGGAACGTCTTCTCTCCTGACTCTCCCATCTCTGGGAGCTCTAGCTGCTTGAACCTGGCCACACTGAAGGTGTGTGGACGTGGTTGCGCTGCGAGTATCAAGTCTTCCAGAGAAGAGGGATAGTCAAGAAATGCTTTCTCACCTGGCCTATCTCTCAGTCCGAACTGTGGCTGCAAACGCTGCGCTGCAAGGGTGGACTTACCCACTTGGAGAGAATGTGATGATGCTCTAGATATAGTTGCGAAGGAAAGTGCTGCTCACTGGAATGTTTCGCCTAGTTCACAGACTTTAAAAGGACTAGGAAGGCCAACGCCTTGTTTTAGCACTTGTTCTCTGCGTGCAGCTGCTGGATGTTTGGAAGGGCTTTGGGATCCGCCAGAGGTGGAGGGTACGATGCTACAGAGAGCTTGAAGGAAAGCGCCTATCTCCAGGGCCTTTGATGCAGTTCAGCGGGTGCGAGTGGCATGTTGAGCATGTTCATGATGGCACAGAAAAGGTTCTGAAAGAAAGAGGCCGTGCTGAAACTGCCTTTACTTTTGCCGCTTAGAAACTGCTCAGCCAACAATGAAAAGATTCGTCTTGCTTCCCCGCTACGCGCAGGGTTACATCCTTTTATGTCTCCAAGAGGCAGGATGCACAGCGGAGCTCTTCCACCAACTGCTTCCACACGACTGGGGCCGCGCCAGCCAAGCGCTTTTTGCCGGGCACTGTCAGCGCTCATGGAAACAACCACACGACGGCGCTGCAGACTTGCAAAAGAAGGCCAAGCACCTGGCCCAGCTCGAAACCACCCCAAGGGCAGACAGAGGCAACTTGCAAACGGCCCTGCACTCAAATCAACGGTGTCAGGACAAAAAGGTTGCCCTCATCTTCCCCTTCCAAGAGCACACTCTTCTTTACACCACACCTCTTTGGCCCATACAAATCTTTTCCCTCTCGCAGATTCCGCCCACCAACTTGAAACCATCTGGCAAAAACAGGGCTCAAAACAGTGCCAGCTGAGGAAGATCTTGCTGCCTACAACTTCACCTGCACCCCTCAAACTAGCAGCACACACGCTGTTCTCAGCACTCTCCTTCTCAGCTCTAGGTACCATCCTAAGCCTTCCCTCTCCCAGAGTCAGGATCCAAAGGCAACGGCACCAGGGACTGCTCACACACTGAAGGCACCAGGACAAATAGCTTAAGAGCTTGGCCTTTGCATTCCCACTGACAGCTCAACAGCTCGAACCCAGAGAGAGCTCTGCCTGTTGGGAAAAGCCTTTAAAATCCCTAGGAGTACCTGATGTGCACATCCAAACCTGCCTTCCTTGCCAAAGAGAGCAACTACAAGCCCATCTCCAAAGAAACGGCATCCCCTCCTCCAAAATACAACACATCCAGCGACTGATCCGCCTCCAGTATTGAATATGTCCAACAATTGCCCCTACACGCACAGGGGCCAGAAGAGAAATGTCTTGCTGGACTATTCCTCCCCACAGTACCTTAACATCTGCTCCAGCAACACTGGCACTATGTCCTTGCCTTCCCAAGGAAAGGCACTCCGAGTCTCTTGGCCTTGCCTTGTCTAGTTCTTCTTAAGGTACCCTTGCTCTGCTTCCTTTGCCTACGTCTGCCTTGCCTCGCACTGCCTACAACTTGCTGGCTTTGCTTTGCCCGGCCTACCACTCTTTCCCTTGCCTTCCATGCAGGCAAGGCGCTGCAAACCGAGTGCAGGCAATTGTGGGCAAGTCAAGGGAGAGGTAGGCAAGGCCAGAGCAGTGAGGGGAAAGCAAATGGAGTGGTAGACAAGAGAAGGTCCAGAAGTTAGAGGCGAGGCTGGCTGTAGGAAGGAAGGGCCACTGATGGGAAGGCCAGGCAGAAACAGGAAGGGCTCAGCAAGCCAAGGCCCTGGAGGAAAACAGTAGGCAGGTCATATGCTGGGCATGGCCGTGCAAAGGAATGCAAGGCTCCAGAGGGCTAGCAGGGCAAGGCAAGGCAAGTGTTGTGTTGCCAAGGCAAGGCCAGGCAAGGCAGGTGAGAAGTACATTCAAGGACTGCTGGTACACAAAAGTGGCCAGGACCAAGTGCTCTGTGTGGCCTTGATCCCGCGTGGGTCATCTCTCCTCTGTACCTAAAAGACTTGAGCTACCTGCTTTCCCTTGTATGCAAAAGAACTCTCTTTCTGGTCCCCGAGCTCAAGGGCAAAATGTGAATTGCCCCTCCAAGGTTCAAGACATGCAAGGATTGCTCCCAGACAAAGGCTGCCCACAGAGATGAGTGTGGCAACATGCGTCCTCCCCTGGTCTTCCTCTCATGGGATCCTGAAACACCGGAGATGCTTGAGAGCTTTGAGATTCCTCGGAGGAGCAGAAAGGGCAGGGCAAGGCCCAGAAATGTCATTGAAAAGGGGTGTTGAATTCCAGGTGGGGGAGGGGTGAGCAAGGTCATGCAAGGCAAGGGAGGGGTTCAAGGGCAAGGCAAGGCAAGTGGTGGCTTTGCGAGGCGAGGCAAGGCAATGAGGGTCCTAGAAGGAAAAGGAAAGGTGAGGCCAGACCTAGACGAATGTGAAAGGAAGTCAGGTGGGGGATGGGTGAGCAAGTCAGTGCAAGGCAGGGGAGAAAAGGCAGGTTGAGGGAAGGCTACAGAGGGGGCAGCAAGGAAATGCAAGGCATGGGGAAGCATGCGAGGAGTGGGTGCTGCCAGCCGGTGGGGATGGCAGGGGCGGGGCCACTGCAAGTAGCATGGTGGGGATGTGGAGGGGGTGTTAGTGTGCGGGAGGTGTGTGTGTGTGTGTGTGTGCAGTGGAGTGCAGGGTAAGTGCAGGTGTGTGTGTGCGTATACGGGGGTTTTGTGCCAGGTGCTGTGCCGGGGAGAGCCGTTCCACCGCAAGGAAGGTGTGGGAGTGAAAGGAGTAAGATAGATGTGTCTTTACAAAGAGACCGTGTGAATCTCTCCTTAGACAAGGCTAGGAATTTACAGGGGGGGAAGTAACAGAAGAAAGTATTCGTTCTAGAAACTGTTACTAATCAACAGAGACTGTTGCTCAGCCAAGGCCCTGCTAAATTCCTGAACCTAGAGCAAGGCAGCAAAGACTTCCCAGCATTAGGAATAGTTTGGTTTTCTTCCTTTTCCATTCCAAAAGGGGACTGCATATTAGAGGGGGGCGTAGAGTAGGCAGTTCCGGAAGTCTGTAATTCCCGAGTACCTCAGAGGGTGTTGTTGCCAGGAACTTAACATCAGAAGGGGGCTGCTTCCCGCAATCATTTGAGAGACTCCATGGCAAAAGCCCCATGGCCTCTCCCTGGAGTTGAAGAATGTTACAGGACTCCTCTGTCTCCTTTTTGGTGGATGAAGAAACTCAGAAAGCCACACTTCTGCCAGAACTCTCCAAGATGCCCCCTTTGCTCCCCGTGACTCCATCACTGCCCAGGAAGCTGTCTTTTCTACCACAGCAGTTTGACATACAGTTAAAAGTCGTGTGGCAGAGAAAAAAGGCAAGAATTGGTTTCCAAGGGATGGCAAACAAGAGATACCAGAACCTTTGGCCCTACCAATATAAAAGCAACTCCATTAAGAGAGTTCTTGCACTTCCTGAGGATTGGCAGAAGCCTATCTCATGATGTATGTTGCTGGGGGTCTTTTTAGACTGGCAAAAGGAGCTGTTGAAGGTTGCTTGATCTGTGCTAAAGCCAACAGCCAAGTTACAAAGTAACTTGCTAGAGGAGGGAGGCCTTGGGCTGCATGGCCCTTCCAAAGATGCCAGGTGGATTTTCCGGAGATGCCCCAAGTGGCAAGGCTTAATATCTTCTGGTAATCGTATGTCAGCTAGCAAGGTGGCCAGAAGTATTTCCAACTACTTCAGTAATGACAGGATCTGTTCTTAAGGCATTTTTGGAACAAATCATTCCAAGATACAGCATTGTAGAAGCAATAGATTCAGATAGGGGAACTCATTTTGCAGGAAAGATCCTTCAAGGGGTTTTGGCTTCTTTAGGAACACAATGGAACCTCCATAGGCCCTGGCACCCCCAGAGCTCGGCTCGGGTAGAAAACAATGAAGAGAGAAATAAACACCTTTTGAAGCTGGTAATAGAAACCAAGATGCCATGGGTAGGGCTTTGGACATTGGCTTTGGTGAGAATGAGGGCCCAACCCAGAAGAGAGATTCAGTTATCTCCCTTTCAATCGTTGTTTGCAATTGCCCTCCTGGTAAGTCTCCACCCAGTGGGGGGGGGGGGTAGAGGCAAGTGATGCATTTTTAAAACCATCTGTGGCCAGGATCCTGCTTCTTGTGAAACCCCTTCAACAGGAAACTCAGCTGGCGCAAGCCCGGCCTTTGGACTTTGCTGCTTTTAACATCCAACCAGGAGATTGAGTCCTAATTAAGGAGTAGAAAGAAGCGCCAGTGCTGGTGAAATGGCGTGGCCCATTCCAAGTGTCACTGACGACAGAAAACAGCCGTCAAGTAAGCTGAACACAGGTGAACCCGTCACTCTCGGGTCAAGGTCTCTGAAGCCTCGGAGATTTGCACATCTCAGCTGGAGGAGAAGGCCGGGAGGCCGTGACTGACACTCTGCAGGAGTGGGCCGGAGCAGTAGGCAGTGCTTCGACATCGGAAGAAGCCCCGCAGTCCTACCTTCAGACCGTCTGCTGAAATAGACTGTAAAGGCATCCCTCCTCTAGAATCTCCACTCACTTGGGGGCTAATACTTGTGGCCATTTTGTTACGTTAAGTGGTTTCTGTGTCTTCAATTGCCACAGGTGCTGCAGAAGACAACGGGAAAATTAGACTAGCTAATTAGATGACACTATTAAAACATTTTCCTTACTAATTCTACTTTGATATGGTCAGCTGAGTTTAGGCCAGGAGTGGGAGAATCAATTTGCAGCCTTAGGAGAAGAAGTAGCAAAAGTTTTTAACCTTAGCAATTGCTGGCTCTGTGGAAGGCCAGGAGGATCTGAAGAGTGGCCATAGTTGGCTAGCCCAGCTAAACCTAAATGGTGGGTCAATGTGAGGGCCCACAGTGGGATGGGATTTGGGGCCAAAGAAGGAAGTTCACGGCCACTTCATTCTTCTCCAACAGGCACTTATTGCCTAATAGGATAGGGCGTGTCTATGTAGGAAAAGGCAATTGTCAATTGACTTTCCCTCTGGGCTTGAACAACTGGGTTTGGACCCCCAATTGCCCTCCTTCCAATTGTTCCAAATATCAAGGCAAATGCAATCAAATACCTGTTCGGCTCACTAACAGTAGCTGCGTAAGGCGTTCTTATCACACTTACCAAAAATATTTGGAAGCCTGTAAAGCAATGGGGAGGGACAAGGGGGTTTTTTGACCACCTGTTTTTGAGCAGTCCCCACAAAAATTCCACAAGTAGAAGACATGTTGTTTGTGATTATCAGTGGGAATGGCCACACCGGATTGGAACTCAAAGCCTTTTAGTGAGTTCTGCTCCAAATCCAACCAAGCAGCTTGCAGATGTAAATGTAGGTGGGAACCCTGTGTGGGAGCTTGGAAATGCAAATGCTGGGACCCTTATGGTGGGGCAACTCTTGTTGGAGGACCGTTAGGCCCGGGAATCCTGCTGTATTTTGAGCCACCAATTGATGACCATGGGTAGGTTCCTTTGCTAATGGAACACGGGCTTTGAAAGGACAGTATTGGATTTGTGGCCAACATGCTTAGCTCAGGTTACCTCCAAACTGGTCAGGGATATGGTATATTTAGTAGACTGTTGTTCTTTTTGCTACTACAAGTTCTGGGAAATCGCTTAGGAATCAAAATCTGTGATGATTTAATTAGAGAAAAGCAGTCAGCTGATGCAGCCCTGGCTGGAGGGAGCACCCCAAAACGGGGAAATGATGAACGGCCAACAGAACAAGTTACCCAACACGATGGACCAGCCCCTTGGAAACCTAAGGAATTAATCCCAGATGCCTGGGAACCCATTTATCATTTGAAGGAGATAATTAGGTTACAAGCTGTCTCGGAAATAATTACCAACCAGCCAGCCACAGTGCTTGACCTTTTTGCTGAGCAACCCACTTAAATGAGGAAAGCGGTATTTCAACATTGGATGGTATTAGATTATCTGTTGGCAGAAGAAGGAGGAGTTTGTGGGAAATTAAATGACTCGAGCTGCTGTTTGCAAGCAGATGACAGCGGAAAAGTGGTCAAACAAATAACAAAGGAAATAACGTCAGCTCGTGGACCTGTCCAAATGTTGAAAGGATGGGAATGGGACATATTTTCATAGTTAACTGGCCAGCTATGGGCTAAATGAATACGATTTCTCCTCTTATATGCTATCGCAATTCTCATCTTTTTACCATGCGTGACACCATGCTGGCTGCAGCTCTTTCAGCAGGTGCTCAAGGGGATGCCGCTAGCAGCCATGCCTACCTGATCCAGAAATGACTACAAAAGGACAGAAAAGAATGTCACTGCAAATAATAGCAAAACCCAAGAAGACTCCAGAAGAAAAAATTAAATCCATGGTAATTAAGGTTTGTAAAGACAAATACAGAGCAAATAAAAAGAGGAGGGATTAAAAGGAATGAGATGGATGAGTCTTTACAAAGAGACCGTGTGAATCGGCCTGTAGACAAGGCTAGGAAGTTATGGCTAGTGAAGTAACAGAAGAAACTAGGAGTTCTCTAGAACTGTTACTAATCATCAGAGACTGTTGATTAATCAAGGCCGTGTTAAATTCCTGAACCTAGAGCAAGGCAACAAAGACTTAAGAGCATTAGGAATGGGGTTCTTTTCTTTCTTCTCGATGCCAAGAGGGGGGTGCATATTAGAGGGGGGCGCATAGAGTAGGCAGTTCCGGAAGTCTGTATCTCCCGAATACCTCAGCCAGTGGGGAAAAGGAAGAGGGTGCTGTGGCCGGGAACTTGGCATCAAAAGGGGGCTGCATCCCGCAACCGTTTGACAGACGCCATGGGAAAAGCCCCATGGACTCTCCCTGTAGTCGAAGAATGTTGCAGGACTCCTCTGTCTCCTTTTCGGATATAAACCTCAGGCATCGTGGATTAATTTTCCCTAACGGCAGCGACCTGCCGCGTGGTCTCCGTGCTCCTCTCCAGCCCCCCGGGACGTGTAAAATAGTTCCCAGCGGCTCCCACCGCGCGTTGCAGACGGCTGCGCGGCCCCGGGGCTGCCCGCAGTGCTCCCCTGCCCCGCCAGGGCTGCCCGCGGCCAGGGCCGGGGCCCTTCTCGACAGCAGCCGAGGGGCTGCGGAGCGGGCGGCTGCCGGACGATCAGCTATTTTATGCCGCGCGGTGCTGCCGCCTTCATCTAGCTCTCCATCGCGCCGCCGCCCGCCGCCCGCCTGGCGCGCTCACGCTCGGCCGCGCTCGCCGCCCGCCCAGCCTCGCCGGAAGCTCTCCCGCCCGGGCTGTGCCCCGGCTCCGCCGGCAGCTCGGCAGGGCCCGGCCGCACGCGTGCTGCGTGGCTCGGAGCAGCCGCGTTGCGCCGCAGGCGACGGGGAAGGCGGGGCGGGCCGGCGCCATCGTGGTAGCGCGAGGAGAGGAGCGCCCGGGCGGGGCGGCGAGCGGCGCGGCGGTGAGCGCTTCTGCTTCCTGTCGCTCGGCGGCCGCCCACGGCAGGTGCCGTGTGACCCCGCGGAGCGGCGGGGCCGGCCGGGCGGTGCGCGGCGAGGCTTTCGGCCAGCGGCGACCACAGCGAGAGGCTGCTGGCACTGCCCGTGCCGGTGGAGAGAGCGGGGATCCGAGGCCGGCCTTCCCCGGGCGACGAGGGGAGGCCGCCTTTGCCGCGCTGCCCTCCGTGCAGCATGTGGCCGATTCCGGCGAACCCGGGGTCTCCGCAGCGGCGCGGGCGGGAGGGAGTGGGGAGCGCGCTCGGTGCCGTGCCGGCCGCTCCCGGCCAGCGCTGCGCTGCGCCGAGGCGTTTTCCCGCCCGTCCTGGGAAGGACATAAGCGACACCGTAGTTGGAGCTTAGCTGTCAGGGGGAACAACTTCTCTCTGTGAAAAACGAAGTTCACTCTCCTGTGAGAATTTAAAGGGGTTTAATATAAAGACAATAAGAGACACATCAAATAAAGCAACGGGGTAACAGCCAGTTGCCTTGGCGCTCTGCCAAGAGCACACCTGATGCCAGAGGTCAGTCCTTTTTATACCGTTTTTACTGTCTGTTCTTTATTCATATTAAAACTTTTCCTGGAGCTGTTCTGCATGGCCACTCCTTGGTTCCGCCTTTTTAGAGCGTGCCTAGTCTTCTGCCTTGTGGTTTTATTTCTCTTGATTCTTGGGGTTGGGCCCGCTAGGCAAGAGTCGATGGTAGGGTGGATTTCTTAATTCTCCAGACAGTCAGGGCTGATTGCAGCTTTGGGCCTCTTCGTCTCTCCGGGCAGAGTGGTGACAAAATCTCCCGGACTCTCCTGGCCGCCCGTTCTCCGGGCGGAGTATCCTTTGGGCCCTTTTGCTCCCTAGACAAAGTGTTGATTAGCAGCTTTTCGGGCCTCATCCTCTGTTCGTTTGGAGGTTATCTTACGTGCTCACACTTGCTAACATTCTTGCTAAAAAGAGAGAAAACTACATCCACACAGCAGAAAGCATTTCTAACGTTATATAATATCTACTTTATACTTTGCGAGAAGCTAATATAATATATGTTTATAACAATCCCCCCTTTTCTATTTTATAAATCATTTGGCTTGAGCAATAATTCTTTTTTCTTGGCTTCTAATGTCTGTTCGTTCTTTTCACAGATCAATTTGGCTTCTTCAAGAGGGTCTTTTGTATCACTTTGTCTTTTTAATACCATAATTTTTTGTGCTGTTCCAGACATAGCCAACTTTGGGTCAGTAGGCATTGCCACAACTTGCATGCCTTGAACTATGCTGGTGATTAGCCGAATAAAGCAGGGGATCAAGCAAGGGAGAAATATTAGACTAGCTGTAGCACATAAGAGGAAGAAACCTAGCTTCTTCCACCATTCTTTCCCCAATATGCCATCCCACCAGTTAGCAGACATCATTGATTCCCATTTTTGGACTGGTACATGGGCTATTTTTCTGATTTGGTTGGCCATATCTAGAACGGCATCCCCATTGTCATCAATTTTTAAACAACAGTCCGATGTATTGAACTTCCTGCACACACCGCCTTCTTCGGCCAGTAAATAGTCTAAAGCCAGCCTATTTTGATGTATTGCAGCTCTGGTTTGGCGTTGCTGGCTGACTATTAATTCCATAGCCCCAGCTGTTTCATTGGTTATGATTTCTACAAGAGCTTGGAGTCTGATGATACGATTCAGCATGTAAATTGGGGTCTGATATCCCCAACTTCCATCTTGTGCTTAGGTAGCTGGCCCATCTGTTTCTAATATTCGTTCAGGGGGCCATTCCTCATCTTTCCATTTTTGGAATCCTCCAATTAAATCTCTTTTCTTTCTTTTGAAGTCTTCATAGAGAGGTATACCTAATTGATCTCCCACTGGTTCTGGGAAAAGGAAAAACCCTGGTTGAATGATTCTTAGTGTACAACTCCCTTTCCAATGTGAAGGGAGTCTTGGGGATGCCCTTTTCCCACATATCCAAAAGAAGCCATCTGGTGCTTTCCAATAATCACCTTCTTGTTGATTTATATTCTCCCCAAATTTGGCTATTTCTGGGATTCCAAAATAAGGATTTTTCCTCGTGTCATTACACTGAAAGAGTCCAACTTCATGATCATATACACAGTCTTTTCCTTTTTTCTGGGCTCAATACCAAGTTGGTTTTTCTGGGACCCACCACCTTGAAGTTTTGTTACTCACTTTATAGCTTTTACAGGGAGTGTTTCCTACTTCATTAAGAAAGTTTATCCCAGTTCGCCAGAGGCATTCTTCCCCTATCACTGTTGAACTTAAAATCCACCCCTCAGGTCGGTTCCCCCCTCTTATATTTGTCCGGTTCCATTTAAGGAGTTCTACCGGGCCTACGCTGCTACCTTTCCGTGGCCATTCTTCTGTCATTAAAGCTCCTCCACAGACCCAACAGTTGGTTATGTTAAGTTCTTTACCTATCCTCTCCCCCAATTCCACAAACAGGTTTTTTCCTAACCTTGGGGTTTTTTCCTCTTTGTTGTTTGAGCTTTGCATACAGGTCCTGGCGTGGTGAGGTGAATATAGGGCGAGGTTGCTGTGCTGGCTTTGTATCTTTACTTACCACTTGCTCTTTTACCAAATCTTGGACTGTTCCCCTGGTGGCAGCTGTGGAGCAAATCTATTTTTCTCCTTTTGGACAATTGCTTCTTAGTCTGTTTCCACTTGTTCCTAAATTTTCTGTAATCCAATATTTTTCTCCTTTATGCATGCAAATACCTAATTTGGATGAGTCATAACAGTGACTGTTGGTATGGGTATGAGTAATAAGAAAGAAGCCCCGGTGTCTTTCCATGTAGAGCTTTCGATAGCATTTGTAACATGGTCTTGCCGGTGTCCCAAAAGGGACCAGGAGAAGTGACAAAAGAAGGAATAACAGAGGTCCGGCATGGCTTATACTCCCACCTCCCTTGCCTATGAGGTTGCAACCCATAGCAGGTGTATTGGATCTTCTCGGTGGCGAGTACAGTGGCCGACCCGGTCTTGCCCTCTATTTCCTTGTCACTTCCTTTGTAGCTTTTAGGCAAATTTCTTTTGGCACCTTTTTAACTGTAGTATCTTATCGTATCTTAGGTGTTTCCCATTCAACAGGCACTAGTAATTCCCATCTGCAGAGCAAAGTTATTGCTTTTGTTGCTTATGATTTTGTCTGGATAGGGGGTTGATTTTGTGCTTGACACCCTTTACAACTAGGGTGTCGACGGTGTGAAATGCCAATTTCCCTCTAGATTAATTACTTATATTTGACGTGGTTGGCATGCCCCGTGTTAGAATGATTCAAACAGGGTATATGATGTGGCACTGATGGAAGTTGTGATTCTCCCCCTTCTTAATACAAATCACAGGCTAGAATCAGGACATGAGAGTTCCCTGTTTGATCCAGTCCCAACCCTTCCTGTTTGAAGTGAGAATATTCTTCTCCACGATGTCCCAGAATTTGTCCAGGGGCCACTGATATAAATTTGGCTTTTACTTCTCAGTTAGGTGTGATTCTTTGCATATCCCTTGGATTATTTAGATTGTTCTAGCTCATTGCCACCTGGTCTCCGTTTAAGAATCAATTTGGTATCACCTGGTTTGGATATTACAGTCCACTCTTCAGGTTCTTTTACAGGTCCTTTGATTCTGCTGGCATGGATCTACCCTCGTTCCTTGGTCTGGATTGCGGCCTCAGTCATCAGCAGTACCTGAAAAGGACCCTCCCATTGTGGAGTCAAAGATTGTTCTTTCCATGTTTTTACTAGTACCCATTCCCCTGAATGGATATTATGAATTTTGAACTCCAAAGCTGTGGTTTGAGGGATCATTCCTTTCAGCCGCAAATTTTCAAGTGTTCTGGCAATTGCGGTGACATATTTTTTGACACTTACTTCTCCTACTTCATAAGTGGCTGTTTCATGTTGAGCAGTAAGGAAGGGTAATCCGAACATCATCTCATAAGGAGACACTCCCAGGTCTGACCTGGGCTGTGTTCGGCCTCTCAACAGAGCCAAAGGTAAGCATTTTACCCATGACATTTGAGTTTCAATCATTAATTTTGTTAAAGTTTTTTTCAAAGTCTGGTTCACTCTTTCTACTTGGCCTGAACTTTGTGGGTGCCAGGGGGTATGTAATTCCCATTTTATTCCCAAGGCTTGAGTTATTTGTTGTAAGACTTTGGATGTAAAATGTGTTCTTCTATCTGAGTTTATTTTATTAACCATTCCATATCTGGGAATAATTTGTTCCAGAAGGGTTTTGCATACTATGTTAGCTGTAGCTCTAGTAGCAGGAACTGCTTCTACCCAACAAGTTAGGTGGTCTGCTATTACTAATAGGAACTTCCATCTCTGTATTTGAGGAAGTTTAGTGAAATCTACTTGGATACTTTGGAATGGTCGCAGAGCTAACTCACGGCCTCCTAATGTTGTTTTTCTCATTATTTTCCTAGTCACTCTTTGGCAAGTTCTACAGTTCCCAGTTATTTGTTTTGCTACCCCAAAGATTCCAATACACCCATAATTTTTTAGAAAATGATCACACAAGCTAGCTTGAGTACCCCAATGAGTTTTTTGATGCATATCTTCTAATATTCTCTTAGTGAGTGGCTTATTAAGTAACTGTCTCCCATCAGGAAGTTTCCGTTTTCCAGATTGATCTTGTTCTCCCCCTATCTTAAATAATTCTTTTTCTTCTTCTTTACTAAATTTGGGGATTTCCAATTCTCCCCTTTCTGGGGTCAGGATTAACAGAATTGGTTCAGTCCCATTTTCTGCTGCATCTTTGGCTTCTTGGTCTGCTAGGTTATTCCCTCTTATTTCTGGGGTCATCCCTTCTTGGTGTCCTTTGATATGCACTACGGCTATTTCTTCAGGCAATTTTAATGCTTCCAACACTTCTGAAATCAGGCCTTCATGTATCAGTTCTTTCCCCTTTGAATTTAGTAAACCCCTTTCTTCCCAGATCTTTCCAAAGGTATGTACTTTGAATCAGTATAGACGGTCCCCTTTTTGTGTGCTAAATGCTCCAGTGCTCTCTTTAGAGCGTATAATTCACAAGACTGCGCCGACCAATTTGAAGGTAGTTTTCCTTTTTCGATGGCCTGCATATTTATCCCATCGACTAAGGCATATCTTGACATTCTTTTTCCTTGCAAGCATCTGGATGAACCATCCACATATATTCTTTCCTCTTCTAAGAGGGCTTGTTCAGCTAGATCTTCTCGAACTTTTGTTTGGTATTGAGTAATTTCTAAGCAATCATGTGCCAGGTCATCTTTTGGTTCTCCATACAGGAATTGGGCCGGATTGAGGCTTTTGCTTGCTTCTATAGTTAGATCATTACTGTCAATCAGAATTGCTTCATATTTTAATAGCCTGGAGTCTGTTAACCATTTTTCAGCTTTTTGATTTAGCACATTTCGGACCGCATGGGGTGTGTATACAATCAGTTTACTTCCAAAGGTGAGCTTACGGCTCTCCTCCACCAAAATAGCGGTAGCTGCTATGGCTTGAATGCATACTGGCCAGCCACGGCTTACTGGGTCCAATAGTTTAGCTAAATAAGCTATTGGTCTTCTCACCCCTCCCCATTCCCGGACTAATACACCATGAGCTACTCCATTTTCTGCATTCACATATAAATGAAAGGGTTTTTCTAGTGAGGGTAAGCTTAGGGCTGGTACCGAGGCTAGTTTCAACTTCAGTTTTTCTAATTTATTATCATCATCATCTTTGGTCCATTGTATATTGTCTCCCCCTGTTAATTTTTCATATAAAAATTTTACTGCTTGTGTATATCTTTCAATCCATAATCTGCAATATCCCAGTAGCCCCAGCAGTCTCCTAACCTCCTTTTTTGAAGAGGGAGGAGGGAGGGATAAAATCCCTGTAATTGTTTCAGGACTTAGTTGTCAGCTACCTTTGCTTATCAGGTGGCCGAGATATTTTACTTCTGATTCCACAAACTGTAATTTCCTTTTTGATGCCTTTAGTCCCTTTTTCCCAAGAAAATTTAGAAGCTTTATGGTAGCTCCTTTAACTTTCATTTCATCTTCTCCTGATATTAGAAGGTCATCTCCATATTGGATAAATTGTATTCCTGGGGGAGTGGGGAAGGTTTGTAGTATTTCTCCCAAGGCTTGCCCAAATAAATTTGGGGCCTCACAATAGCCCTGTGGCAGTTTAGTCCACCTCAACTGGTTCTTTTTCCCTGTGTTTGGATCTTCCCATTCAAAGGCAAAAATATTTCGGCTTTCCTCTGCCAGTGGGCAGGCCCAAAAGGCATTTTTAAGATCTACCACACTAAACCACTGATGTTGAGGTGGAATTTTGCTTAAAAGAGTGCAGGGATTAGGAACCATAGGGTAGCAGGCCCGTGTTCTTTTGTTTACTTCTCTTAAATCTTGCACTAATTTATAATTTCCATCAGATTTCTTTACTGGGAGAATAGGGCTATTATGAGGGGATTTACAAGGTTCTAGTGTCCCATCCTTTATTAATTCTTCTATCACTGGTTTTAAGCCTTTTCTCCCTTCTAAAGATATAGGGTACTGATGTACACAAATGGGACCTTCTTCTTTTTCAATTGTGACCCTTATGGGGTCAAGATCTAGTCCACCCCTATTCCCTTCCCTAGCCCAAACCTCTCTGTTAATTTTGCTTTCATCTTCTTGGCTAAGTTTAAACACTTTGGCCGTCATTTTCCCTTCTTCTGGTATGACTCCAATCCCCAGTTGGATTTGTAAATCCCTTCCCAATAAATTGCTGCCAGCCTCAGGAGCTAACAAAGCATCCCCTATCCCTATTTTTGTTTCCCCTTCAATAACCACATCTTTAATGACAGAGACCTTAAATCCTTCCCCCTTTGCTCCTGTTACTTTTACCATATCATTACTCCCTTTTGGAATATTCATCACACAAGTCTTTTCTGCCCCAGTGTCAACTATAAATTCCAATACTTCCTCTTCGGGGCCTACTTTTAAAGTTATCAAAGGCTCCAGATGGTATTTATCCCCCCAAAAATAGAGCCCATGATTTCCCTATTTTTCTTCTGTGCGTGTCTCTTGAAATCTTTTCAGATCCCTCCTCAGGTGGGGGCATTCTCTTTGATAATGCCCTTCTTCCTTGCAATAGAAACAGGCATCCCTGGGTTGTTCTTGGAATCTTGATTGTGCTGAGGTTTTATTTTTCTCTTTTCCACCATTTCTGAATCTGGAATGTTTAGGAGTGTTACCTGAGGGCTTTAGATTTTTTTTGGAAGGTACTCTCTCGCATAGTGGCTATCATGATCTTTGCTCCCACTTTGGCTTTTTCTTCATCCCTCCGGACATATATATCTTTTGAGCTTCCCTTACTAGGTCTTGTAATGGTTTCTCATACCAATCTTCTATTTTTTCCAATTTTTTTCTAATATCTGGCCAGGCATGAGTGACAAAGTGAACTCTTAGCAGGGCTTGCCCTGCTAGGGACTCCGGGTCTCTCCCAGAATATTGTTTCATATTCTTTCGGAGCCTCTCCAGCCACTCAGTCGGGGTTTCTTCCTTCCCTTGCTGCCCCTCAAAGGCCTTTCTGACATTTTGTCCTCAGAGTGCCCCCTCTTTTATTCCCTTGATTATCAAATTACAATAATCATTCATATGTCCCCTCCCAGCTTCATCATTTTGGTTCCAGTTAGGAGGTGTAATGGGCATTTTCTGATCCCCAGGTGGACCTTGTTGGTTTTCTTTTCCCCAAATTTTTATTCCAGCAATTCTAATCATTTCTCTTTCTTCTTGGGAGAATATTATTTTCATTATTGATTGCATTTCTTCCCAAGTGAAAATGTTGGGACCTAAGAACTGGTCCAACATTTCAGCTGTACCTATGGGGTCTTCTAATAATCCTTTAATTTCTTTTTTGAAATTCCTAACCTCTGTAGAGGTTAGAGGAGCACTCACAAAGCCGCTTCCCCCTCCTCCCGTAGGTACTTCTCTTAACGGAAAGAAATGAATTTCTCGGCTTCCCTCTGTTTGTTTAGCAATGGAGGGCTTGTTGGGCTGCCTCGGAGCCTTAATGGCACCTCCTGTATTCTGGTATGGTGCTCCTTCGTTAAGAAGAGGGTTGATTTGGGAAGAAAGCACCGAACTCCCCTGGGGAGGAGGGGCAGATTCAAAGTCTGGCGCTGAAGCTGAATATTCTGTGGTGCAGAGGGTGGGGGTGGGGTATGGCAGTGAAGCCAGATATTCCGGAGCACAGGAGGCGGGCACCGGGGCTAAAGCCGGGTTTCTCAAGGCAGGAGAGGTAGGGGCTGAAGCCGGGACGTGTGACCTTTCCCTTGATGCAATTGAGGCTGCTGGGATTCCCGAGATATATGGGAAGGGTGGGATCCCCGGCATGGGCGGGGGCAGGGCTCCCCCCCAGCTCCATTGGGGCGGGAGGGCTGCCGGGGGAAAGGCCCCCGGTGCGGGCGGAGGGGGGGCTGGCGGGGGAAGCCCCGGAGCCAGGGGGAGGAGGGCAGCTTCTGGTGCTGGCGGCGGAGGCAATACTTCTAAAGGGTCTCAGCCTTTTTTCTCTTCTGTTTGCTTTTCCTCTGCGGTTTCTGATATTTTGAAGACTTTGGTTCCCAGAGGTTTTGTAATTCCTGTCCAGCAAGAAGCATATTCTCTCTCCTCAGGGTGAGATGGCTCTTTTGAATTTACAAATACATTTAGAGCCTGGCAAATCCATGCCTCATCAGACCCGTATTTTGGCCAGTACACATGATCAGATCTGATTTCCTTTTTTACCCACTCTTTCATGCAGAATTGAATCATTTTTACTTTCTCTTTTCCTTTTGTAGAAGGATCAGTTTCCCAGTTTGCGAGTTTGACCCCGAGGGGACTGTCTCGGGGTATATCCTCTGGCACCCTTTTATAATTTGAACTTAATTTACTAGGTTGTTGTCCCATTTTCCCAGGAGTTCTCTATTACTCAAAATACCAATTTATCCCCCCCTTTGAAATACTAATTCATTCCTTTAAAACACCAATCTTCACTGCTGTAAAATACTACCCACCCTTTCACAGTACAAAAAACACCAAAAAATTTATTAGAGCCCACCTTCCCCAAAAACAAAGTTAACTTCGAATTACACAGTTTTTCATTCACACATTCACTCTTTTTTAATATTTGTTCACTCACTCATTCCTACTCACAACAGAATAATAAGGTACCTCTTTCAAGTCACTTGTTAGTATCCACCCATGGGTATGATATAATCCTTAGGATTCTGGGTGCTCTTGGATTTCCCTCAACCCAGCATTGCTAGCATCCAAACCCCAACCTCTCTTGGGGTACTTTTAGGCCCTGGGTGCTCTTGGAGTTTTCCTCAACCCAGCATATGGGGGGGTAGCTCCCACTTTGCAACCCCTTCTCTGGGACCCCGTCCCAGTCACCCCCGGAGATTCTTTCACTCCGCTTATCTCTCGCTTTGTCTCCTCGCTGGCCGCTGTTCTCGTGAACAAGACGGAACGGCAGCACTCAGAGACTGCCACACTCGCTTCGCAGATCTGGGGGCAACCAGCCCACGTCTCATTCACACACGCTCATCTCCCGTAACCACCCCCTTTTTCTTTGGACAATACTTCCCAGTCCTGTTTCTTTTCCAGTGTCTGTGGGATTTTTGTCGAGAGCGCTCTCTTTCATTTGCTTTATTTTTGTGTCTTTCTTGTCCTCCGGGTGTTGCCCTGCTGCCACCAAATCACGCCAGAGGATGCTAAGCAAAGGTCCTGCCAACTTGGGCGGGAGGCGCCTTACCCTTGCTTCTTGAATCCTCCCACGCTTTTCAGAGGCGAGGTGTAGCTCCGGGACGAGCCCTTAATTGTGAAAAACGAGGTTCACTCGTGAACTCGTGAGAATTTAAAGGGTTTAATATAAAGACAATAAGAGACACATCAAATAAAGCAACGGGGTAATGGCCGGGTGCCTTGGTGCTCTGCCAAGAGCACACCTGATGCCAGAGGTGAGTCTTTTTTATACCATTTTTACTGTCTGTTCTTTATTCATATTAAAACTTTTCCTGGAGCTGTTCTGCATGGCCACTCCTTGGTTCCGCCTTTTTAGAGCATGCGTAGTCTTCTGCCTTGTGGTTTTATTTCTCTTGATTCTTGGGGTTGGGCCCGCTAGGCAAGAGTCGATGGTAGGGTGGATTTCTTAATTCTCCAGACAGACAGGGCTGATTGCAGCTTTGGGCCTCTTCGTCTCTCCGGGCAGAGTGGTGATAACGGCTCTTGGACTCTCCTGGCCGCCTGTTCTCCGGGCGGAGTAGCCTTTGGGCCCTTTTGCTCCCTAGACAAAGTGTTGATTAGCAGCTTTTCGGGCCTCATCCTCTGTTCGTTTGGAGGTTATCTTACGTGCTCACACTTGCTAACATTCTTGCTAAAAAGAAAACTACATCCACACAGCAAAAAGCATTTCTAACATTATATAATATCTACTTTATACTTTGCGAGAAGCCAATATAATATATGTTTATAACACCTCCATTGGCGACCTCCTTTTCCCTCTGATTCAGCTACCTTGTGGTAGGTGCGATGGTGCTGAAGAAGGGTGGCGGCTTGGCACAGTTGCTGTCACAGGTGGATCTTTGAGTGGCATGTGTGAGGGTAGGAGGGTACGGCACCCATAGCTGAAGGCAAAAAAGGTCAGGGCATGTCATCAGCCGCAGTCGTGCTAAGTTGTTCATCTATGCAAACTGCTTGCCGAGTTGTTCCTTTCTTAGGTAATGGGGGCTTGTATCAACCAGAACTGCAAATGGTCAGTATTTGCAGAGAAGGTTACTTGGACTGTTGTTGAAGTGAGTGTAGCAGTTTCTATGGCATTCTGCAAAAAAAGTGACAGGTCTCCCTGTGTTCCCCAGTTCTTAACAAAGATGAAGTTAACAAACCCCTGAAAAGAGGTTTTGCAAAACTTCAGGGATATTTTCCTACTAGTACTGTAGAGACAACCATAGTCACCTTGTCTTTCCAAAAGTGAAGGTTCCCTATTTTTGTCCAAGAGCATCAAGTGCTTTTGATCAGCGTTTGTGTGCATGCATTAGCCTCGTTCTTGCTCTTCCTTGGAGAACTTTTACAATACTCACATGATCTGTGTAGGCTGCAGACTGCAGTGGTGAACTTCAAGGCTTCCAGCAGAAGGGAGATGCTGTCCACGTTTTGGATTCTCCTTAGCCTGAACCTTCAATGTCCAATAACGCAGCGTTTGGTGCTCGAGGCACTGACTCTGGCGTGCCCCTGGTCAGAGACAGTCCAGCTGCGTTACCTCCACGCGTCGCTGAAGCGACTTCGGGATCAGGAAAAGAGCTTGCTGGGCTAGCTAGCTGGCTTCTTTGCAGAGGGAAACACGGCAGGAGCCGTTGATGTCGGCTCACGTTAGCTCAGAGACAAAGGAAGAGAGGGGCTGTTCAGGTCTGGCTTCTAACAGGTTTAATGCGATAGGATGAGGATGAGGTCGGATTGATGGGAATCCGCTCCTCGGAGCCTTGTCCTCAGTTTTATAGGGAATTTGAAAACCCCCTGTAACTATTCCTGAAAAGACCTGCCTTGCTAAATTAGTGCCTTTTAAGTCTTGTGTCCCCAGGATAGAACAACAAACTCACAAAGATAACAGCAGTGGATCTACAGGACTTCTGCAGGCCTTCTGGACTGCAGACATCTCTGACCAAAGGCCACAGATGACGTGTACCCTGATCCTGCCGAACGCCCGTCCGCCCTGGACTCAGCTTCAAGGTTTGATTGATACTGGTGCTGATGTAACTATCATCTCCTTCTCTGCGTGGCCTCCCTCATGGCCTTTACCCCCAGTGGGATCGGCCATCACAGGATGAGGATGAACCACACAGAGCTATTGAAGCGAACGGCCTGTGACGGTGAAGGACTCAGAGGGGCACACAGCTACAATTAGGCCTTATGTTACTACCACTTCCCTTAACCTTTGGGGACGGGATGTGTTGGCAGCCTGGGGCATACGGATCGGGACAAATTTTTAGCAGGGGTCACTGTGCGCAAAGGTGCACAGTATCCTACACTGCCTTTGCAGTGGTTGATTAACACACCAATCCGAGTCAGACTCTGCTTAGTTAGTTGAATTAAGGGCTGTTATCATGGCTTTTCAACGATTCTCACAGGAACCTTTGAATTTGGTTACTGAAGCCGACTAGCAAAAGCTCGTATACAATTAATCACCTTACGGTACCACAAAATTCAAAGAATCCTGTTCTTCTGAATCACTTTCTCTCATTGCAATCTGCAGGCAAGAGACAACTGCCCTGGGCAAAAGTCTGGGTGTGGAATTTACTCACTAACCAGTGGGAAGGCCTGCGGGAACTTATGGTTTGGGGTCGTGGCTATGCTTGCGTTTCTACAGATACTGGGGTACGGTGGCTAGCTGCAAAATGTGTTCGCCCTGCCCTACGGCACCAGAGGCAGAACAGGCAACCTCCAAATGATGACCAGAACACCAACCATCCAAGTGGCCACCAGAATGTAGATCATCAGCCATCAGACTCTTCTGATGATGACCAAGATGTTGACCATCAGGCAGATGGTCCTTCTACAAGCAGAGACTGGGATGGTCCTTCCACAAGCAGAGACTGAACTTTAAATTTCTTGTTATGGAGTCAGATCGTTAAAGCCTTAAGGACATATTTAGAATTAATAACTGATGTAAATTTCTATTTAGGATTAATAGTGGAGTTGTTATCTTATCAAACAAAAAGGGGGAATTGTAGATACCAAAATGCTGCTAGCGAGGATTTTCTTGCTATTTTCTAAGTCTGTGAGAGACTTTTCTCTCTCACAGAAGAGGTAGCAGAGTATGTAAACAACCAAGCCACCTGCAACCTTGAAAAGTCTGGTTTATGGTCTAGTAGAAAAATATTTTGACAATGGATGGTTTAGGATTTTAGCCAATCACCCCAAGGGGGGGGGCTGATCCTTTGTCCAATTAGACTATGAAGAAAAAAGTCTGTAAAAGAGTTTGTGAAATAATTAAATGAATAAATCTTGGTGCACAATTCCTGCCTGCTGGATCTTCTCTCCTCCTCCTCCCTATGGCTGCGGGACACAGTGATACACCCTAGGGCCCAGGCCTGCGGTAATAGACCACAATTACAAGTGAACTGCAACACAAGCAGCTAACACATTCCTCCTGTGATAAATGAGTGAACGATAAATTTTGTCTTTCGCATCTATCACTTTAACATTTAGAAGTGAGAATGTACTATGTAGAAATAGTGTTAAGGTAAAATATAGGTAAGTAAAAACAAGACTAGAGTAAATTGTAACTTCGAATGAGTGGTAACATGTTGGGAAACGTAGGAAGAAACACATGATAATAAATGTCCTTTCAGTTGAGAAATTACAGAGGTGGAAACCAAGACATCTTCAAGAAACAAAGAAGATAAACCGCATGCATCCCAGGAAGTCTGTTATCTCATCAAAACTCACACCTCCCAAAGAACCCATCAACTACAAATTAGGTTGGAGACTGAGGAGGCACCGGAGGGGGGTGCCTGCCTTCAATTCTGGAGCTACTCAGAGGACCGAGGTGGCAGTGTGCTGGCGTGTGCTGGCGCAAGGGGGCAGAGACGGAGGGGGGAAAGTTGAGTGAAGTGTAAATGACTTTCTGGGCTTAAGGACTATGTTTAAAGAAGTACTAAAGTTCACAGTAAAATGAATGGAGCCACGCCTCTAGCAATATTGCTAAGTGCTCCTGCACTGTGATATGCCTTTGTTCTACTAATAAATGCTCAATATTATGCTGCTGAAAATTCCGCTTGGGAATTCATCTTTCTCACTTCTTCCCTTAAAATCAGTTCTAAGAATTTAGTGTGAAATACATTTAGGCTTGGTCCACATTATTTTTAGTTCAAATAAACACATCTAAATTTTTTCCATCTTTCCCATTAAAGGATTTTGGTTTTGGCTCATTCTTTCAGCATTTTGCCAGCAATCTGCTCAATGCTCTTTCCTTAGGAATGAAAGCTGTAGCCTGATATTACAAAGTGTTTGGTGAAACCTTTACCATGACTCTCAAGTCGCAACATGCCAGATAATCACTGGTTTTCAAAGCTGCTTGAAGATAGAAGGAAAGCGTCAAAGGTTTATGCATGAATCAGCATCCCCTTGTCACAACGTCATGCTGCAGTGATCCTTGCAGAGCTCTAAGACTGGATTTAAAGGAGAAAAGCTCAATACTGGCTCCTGAGCCAGCAGGATGAAACATCCAAGATTGTACATATATTACTTCTGTGCTAAAACTACTGTATGAAAACGTCTTACCATTATGGCAGTTTTATAGTACTCCATAGGAGACATCTCTTTAAATGACTCTAATATCCTTTCAGTGCTAAAATTGAGAAGGGGGTTGATCCATAGTTAACTCATGTAAACACGAGTGAACTACTAAGAGACAGCAAATGTTAATCACAAAACCTAAGCAGCAGGATTCGCCTTAATCTTGTCAAGATAAGAGGAACAGGATCTTTTGAAAACCGGCACAGAGATCGCTGCATCAGCCACCGAAGAACTGTGCATGCTCCAGAAAGAAAGGTAAAAAGTGCATTGTGACAAAGACTACTGATCTTCATCAGAAAGACCCTCGAGGAAGAAGAGGAGCCTTCCTCAGTGCGCCCATCAGCGTACACAGCGCATGCATGGCACGTATGCTAATGATATTAATGACTTCCGAGAAGTAATTTCTAGAACCACTCCTATCCCAAGAATTGTGATGAATGTTCATAAATTTTACACATAATGCTGGACTGTATGGAGTGCTCTGTGTGTGTGTGTTAGGAGGAGTGATCCCCCATGCACCCAGCGCCGAATAAAGCAAATACCCGCTTCTCTGACTCTGAAGCATCTCTAGGCCTGGTTTTGGGCAATTCAAAATAGGTGAATACACATTACAACTACAGCTGAAGTTGTTGCATAGGCAGATTGAAGAGGAAAGGATTTCATCTTCATCACTCTCCTTCTTTCTTGTTTTGACAGAATTAAGAACTTGTAAAAAATCTGATATCACTGATGCTCACCACTCTTCCAATTAGACTACGCTCACTTAGGCAACGAAGTCCAGAGCTTCGGATATCTCCCGCTTCTGCCCTAGGAATTGCTTCCAGTGCTGTACCTTTGCTCCAGCTGCGAAACCAAACCAGCAGAACCAAGGAAGTTCTCTCTGAATGAACCATTGCTCTTGAAGGCTACAACGGTAGTCATGGCAGTGAACACTGCTCTTCACTGGGCCATTCCTCTGAAAAAAAACCATGCACCACCTCTCAACCTAAACCGTTAAGCCTCCTGCTGATGCTGACTGACAAAGCGTCCAACTGCACTTAGATTCCAACAGCTACTTCCAATGACCTGTCAACAGAGCTTTGCAGACTTGCAACAGAGCAACAAACTAAAGGGGCTATGTTTCATGGCTGTTTTTCAAACATCATTGACTTATGTCCCTTTGCCAGCTTAAGTGAAGGTGGCCCATCCACCTTGGTCAAAATCAGCAGAATTTTGGCCCAATTTGTTGTTACGCAACACATCATGACACAATCTCTTGGTGTTGATGCAAAATTCCCACTGAAGTGCATGTCGTTACATGACTTAAGGCTACCTACTCACAGAGTGTCCACTCCACTGCCACACCCATTTTCTGGCCACCTTGAAATGACTGAGCTGTCTTACTGTTCCCAACATTCCTCAGGGGTACGTGACCACCATAGCCTCCCTTCTGAAGTTTAGGAACCTAAGTAGTACTAGCAATAGCAGTTTATCCAAAATCCATTTGCTCCATCAACAAACTCCGAGCAAGCGCTGAGAATTAGTTTCAAGACTTCTACATATATTTACAGGGAGCTTTTTGTTTGCTTGTTTGTTTTTAAAGCAGATGGAGTAGTGCGATGTTTCCCTGAGGCTACCAGGGCTGCGAGGCAGGCAGGCAGAGCCCTGGCATGGGTGGCACAGGGGACCCCGGGCGCTGACGGCTGCCACCAGCGCAGGCCAGCTCGGAACTGGCAGGCAGGGCTGCACCCCGCGTCTGCCACAACAGCTGCAGCTTCTGCAGCCTGAAACACAGCTGGCTCAGGGGTTCAAATTAAGAGCCAAAACCTTTTGCTGCTCAATTTGGGGCAGAGAAAGGTCATCACTTCTAGCATGGCATAAGCCTGCCACTACATTTCTGTGAAGGAAAATCACCTTGTTAGAGTGAAACTCCTGAGTAAAATACTGAAGCGCTTTCAGATTCGTATTATCTGACATTTCTGTGACCTTCTTTTATACCTGCATTGTTTCCTACTGCTGGTTTTGGGCACAAGTTCTGTGTACACTATTCTGGAAACAAAAAAATAACCCAAAACCAACACCCACTCCTCCCCCACCATCACTCCTTCCCCAGCCCCAAGCCTAACAAAACCAGCCTGCAGAATGTGCAGGATTTCAAATGAGAACAAGCATAGATGGGACATCAAAAGATGGATTCTCCTTAGACATTTGTGCATGCAGTGCTCTGCAATCAACTCCTAAATTCTACTCCTCGTACACCAAATATTTGTCTTGGGAACTCCTTGTTCTCCATTCCAACCCTTCTGAGAGGGTAATCGAGGAGTTACTCTACATATTTTAAGCATATGTTGCACTAGTCAAATCCAATGCACAGCATTACTTGACTAACTGAGGCGGTGGCAAGGTCAATTAAGACCTGTTCATGTCTTAATTTGGAGCTCTTCCAACTGCTTGAAAAGTGAAGCCTTGGACGTTGAAGGTTCAGGCTAAGGAGAATCCAAAATGTGGATAGCATCTCCCTTCTGCTGGAAGCCTTGAAGTTCACCACTGCAGTCTGCAGCCTACACAGATCATGTGAGTATTGTAAAAGTTCTCCAAGGAAGAGCAAGAACGAGGCTAATGCATGCACACAAACGCTGATCAAAAGCACTTGATGCTCTTGGACAAAAATAGGGAACCTTCACTTTTGGAAAGACAAGGTGACTATGGTTGTCTCTACAGTACTAGTAGGAAAATATCCCTGAAGTTTTGCAAAACCTCTTTTCAGGGGTTTGTTAACTTCATCTTTGTTAAGAACTGGGGAACACAGGGAGACCTGTCACTTTTTTTGCAGAATGCCATAGAAACTGCTACACTCACTTCAACAACAGTCCAAGTAACCTTCTCTGCAAATACTGACCATTTGCAGTTCTGGTTGATACAAGCCCCCATTACCTAAGAAAGGAACAACTCGGCAAGCAGTTTGCAAAGATGAACAACTTAGCACGACTGCGGCTGATGACATGCCCTGACCTTTTTTGCCTTCAGCTATGGGTGCCGTACCCTCCTACCCTCACACATGCCACTCAAAGCTCCTTGCGTGGAGCTCTCGCACCACCTATGACAGCAACTGTGCCAAGCCGCCACCCTTCTTCAGCACCATCGCACCTACCACAAGGTAGCTGAATCAGAGGGAAAAGGAGGTCGCCAATGGAGGGAAGTTGTACCCCCTGACAGCTAAGCTCCAACTACGGTGTCGCTTATGTCCTTCCCAGGACGGGCGGGAAAACGCCTCGGCGCAGCGCAGCGCTGGCCGGGAGCGGCCGGCACGGCACCGAGCGCGCTCCCCACTCCCTCCCGCCCGCGCCGCTGCGGAGACCCCGGGTTCGCCGGAATCGGCCACATGCTGCACGGAGGGCAGCGCGGCAAAGGCGGCCTCCCCTCGTCGCCCGGGGAAGGCCGGCCTCGGATCCCCGCTCTCTCCACCGGCACGGGCAGTGCCAGCAGCCTCTCGCTGTGGCCGCCGCTGGCCGAAAGCCTCGCCGCGCACCGCCCGGCCGGCCCCGCCGCTCCGCGGGGTCACACGGCACCTGCCGTGGGCGGCCGCCGAGCGACAGGAAGCAGAAGCGCTCACCGCCGCGCCGCTCGCCGCCCCGCCCGGGCGCTCCTCTCCTCGCGCTACCACGATGGCGCCGGCCCGCCCCGCCTTCCCCGTCGCCTGCGGCGCAACGCGGCTGCTCCGAGCCACGCAGCACGCGTGCGGCCGGGCCCTGCCGAGCTGCCGGCGGAGCCGGGGCACAGCCCGGGCGGGAGAGCTTCCGGCGAGGCTGGGCGGGCGGCGAGCGCGGCCGAGCGTGAGCGCGCCAGGCGGGCGGCGGGCGGCGGCGCGATGGAGAGCTAGATGGAGGCGGCAGCACCGCGCGGCATAAAATAGCTGATCGTCCGGCAGCCGCCCGCTCCGCAGCCCCTCGGCTGCTGTCGAGAAGGGCCCCAGCCCTGGCCGCGCCGGTGGCGAGGCGGCTCCGCAGCCCGCGGGCAGCCCTGGCGGGGCAGGGGAGCACTGCGGGCAGCCCCGGGGCCGCGCAGCCGTCTGCAACGCGCGGTGGGAGCCGCTGGGAACTATTTTACACGTCCCGGGGGGCTGGAGAGGAGCACGGAGACCACGCGGCAGGTCGCTGCCGTTAGGGAAAATTAATCCACGATGCCTGAGGTTTATATCCGAAAAGGAGACAGAGGAGTCCTGCAACATTCTTCGACTACAGGGAGAGTCCATGGGGCTTTTCCCATGGCGTCTGTCAAACGGTTGCGGGATGCAGCCCCCTTTTGATGCCAAGTTCCCGGCCACAGCACCCTCTTCCTTTTCCCCACTGGCTGAGGTATTCGGGAGATACAGACTTCCGGAACTGCCTACTCTATGCGCCCCCCTCTAATATGCACCCCCCTCTTGGCATCGAGAAGAAAGAAAAGAACCCCATTCCTAATGCTCTTAAGTCTTTGTTGCCTTGCTCTAGGTTCAGGAATTTAACACGGCCTTGATTAATCAACAGTCTCTGATGATTAGTAACAGTTCTAGAGAACTCCTAGTTTCTTCTGTTACTTCACTAGCCATAACTTCCTAGCCTTGTCTACAGGCCGATTCACACGGTCTCTTTGTAAAGACTCATCCATCTCATTCCTTTTAATCCCTCCTCTTTTTATTTGCTCTGTATTTGTCTTTACAAACCTTAATTACCATGGATTTAATTTTTTTCTTCTGGAGTCTTCTTGGGTTTTGCTATTATTTGCAGTGACATCCTTTTCTGTCCTTTTGTAGTCATTTCTGGATCAGGTAGGCATGGCTGCTAGCGGCATCCCCTTGAGCACCTGCTGAAAGAGCTGCCGCCAGCATGGTGTCACACATGGTAAAAAGATGAGAGTTGCTATAGCATGTAAGAGGAGGAATCGTATTCATTTAGCCCAGAGCTGGCCAGTTAACCATGAAAACATGTCCCATCCCCATCCTTTCAACATTTGGACAGGTCCACGAGCTGACGTTATTTCCTTTGTTATTTGTTTGACCACTTTTCCGCTGTCATCTGCTTGCAAACAGCAGCTCGAGTCATTTAATTTCCCACAAACTCCTCCTTCTTCTGCCAACAGATAATCTAATACCATCCAATGTTGAAATACCGCTTTCCTCATTTAAGTGGGTTGCTCAGCAAAAAGGTCAAGCGCTGTGGCTGGCTGGTTGGTAATTATTTCCGAGACAGCTTGTAACCTAATTATCTCCTTCAAATGATAAATGGGTTCCCAGGCATCTGGGATTAATTCCTTAGGTTTCCAAGGGGCTGGTCCATCGTGTTGGGTAACTTGTTCTGTTGGCCGTTCATCATTTCCCCGTTTTGGGGTGCTCCCTCCAGCCAGGGCTGTATCAGCTGACTGCTTTTCTCTAATTAAATCATCACAGATTTTGATTCCTAAGCGATTTCCCAGAACTTGTAGTAGCAAAAAGAACAACAGTCTACTAAATATACCATATCCCTGACCAGTTTGGAGGTAACCTGAGCTAAGCATGTTGGCCACAAATCCAATACTGTCCTTTCAAAGCCCGTGTTCCATTAGCAAAGGAACCTACCCATGGTCATCAATTGGTGGCTCAAAATACAGCAGGATTCCCGGGCCTAACGGTCCTCCAACAAGAGTTGCCCCACCATAAGGGTCCCAGCATTTGCATTTCCAAGCTCCCGCACAGGGTTCCCACCTACATTTACATCTGCAAGCTGCTTGGTTGGATTTGGAGCAGAACTCACTAAAAGGCTTTGAGTTCCAATCCGGTGTGGCCATTCCCACTGATAATCACAAACAACATGTCTTCTACTTGTGGAATTTTTGTGGGGACTGCTCAAAAACAGGTGGTCAAAAAACCCCCTTGTCCCTCCCCATTGCTTTACAGGCTTCCAAATATTTTTGGTAAGTGTGATAAGAACGCCTTACGCAGCTACTGTTAGTGAGCCGAACAGGTATTTGATTGCATTTGCCTTGATATTTGGAACAATTGGAAGGAGGGCAATTGGGGGTCCAAACCCAGTTGTTCAAGCCCAGAGGGAAAGTCAATTGACAATTGCCTTTTCCTACATAGACACGCCCTATCCTATTTAGGCAATAAGTGCCTGTTGGAGAAGAATGAAGTGGCCATGAACTTCCTTCTTTGGCCCCAAATCCCATCCCACTGTGGCCCTCACATTGACCCACCATTTAGGTTCAGCTGGGCTAGCCAACTATGGCCACTCTTCAGATCCTCCTGGCCCTCCACAGAGCCAGCAATTGCTAAGGTTAAAAACTTTTGCTACTTCTTCTCCTAAGGCTGCAAATTGATTCTCCCACTCCTGGCCTAAACTCAGCTAACCATATCAAAGTAGAATTAGTAAGGAAAATGTTTTAATAGTGTCATCTAATTAGCTAGTCTAATTTTCCCGTTGTCTTCTGCAGCACCTGTGGCAATTGAAGACACAGAAACCACTTAACGTAACAAAATGGCCACAAGTATTAGCCCCCAAGTGAGTGGAGATTCTAGAGGAGGGATGCCTATACAGTCTATTTCAGCAGACGGTCTGAAGGTAGGACTGCGGGGCTTCTTCCGATGTCGAAGCACTGCCTACTGCTCCGGCCCACTCCTGCAGAGTGTCAGTCACGGCCTCCCGGCCTTCTCCTCCAGCTGAGATGTGCAAATCTCCGAGGCTTCAGAGACCTTGACCCGAGAGTGACGGGTTCACCTGTGTTCAGCTTACTTGACGGCTGTTTTCTGTCGTCAGTGACACTTGGAATGGGCCACGCCATTTCACCAGCACTGGCGCTTCTTTCTACTCCTTAATTAGGACTCAATCTCCTGGTTGGATGTTAAAAGCAGCAAAGTCCAAAGGCCGGGCTTGCGCCAGCTGAGTTTCCTGTTGAAGGGGTTTCACAAGAAGCAGGATCCTGGCCACAGATGGTTTTAAAAATGCATCACTTGCCTCTACCCCCCCCCACTGGGTGGAGACTTACCAGGGCAATTGCAAACAACGATTGAAAGGGAGATAACTGAATCTCTCTTCTGGCTTGGGCCCTCATTCTCACCAAAGCCAATGTCCAAAGCCCTACCCATGGCATCTTGGTTTCTATTACCAGCTTCAAAAGGTGTTTATTTCTCTCTTCATTGTTTTCTACCCGAGCCGAGCTCTGGGGGTGCCAGGGCCTATGGAGGTTCCATTGTGTTCCTAAAGAAGCCAAAACCCCTTGAAGGATCTTTCCTGCAAAATGAGTTCCCCTATCTGAATCTATTGCTTCTACAATGCTGTATCTTGGAATGATTTGTTCCAAAAATGCCTTAAGAACTGATCCTGTCATTACTGAAGTAGTTGGAAATACTTCTGGCCACCTTGCTAGCTGACATACGATTACCAGAAGATATTAAGCCTTGCCACTTGGGGCATCTCCAGAAAATCCACCTGGCATCTTTGGAAGGGCCATGCAGCCCAAGGCCTCCCTCCTCTAGCAAGTTACTTTGTAACTTGGCTGTTGGCTTTAGCACAGATCAAGCAACCTTCAACAGCTCCTTTTGCCAGTCTAAAAAGACCCCCAGCAACATACATCATGAGATAGGCTTCTGCCAATCCTCAGGAAGTGCAAGAACTCTCTTAATGGAGTTGCTTTAATATTGGTAGGGCCAAAGGTTCTGGTATCTCTTGTTTGCCATCCCTTGGAAACCAATTCTTGCCTTTTTTCTCTGCCACACGACTTTTAACTGTATGTCAAACTGCTGCGGTAGAAAAGACAGCTTCCTGGGCAGTGATGGAGTCACGGGGAGCAAAGGGGGCATCTTGGAGAGTTCTGGCAGAAGTGTGGCTTTCTGAGTTTCTTCATCCACCAAAAAGGAGACAGAGGAGTCCTGTAACATTCTTCAACTCCAGGGAGAGGCCATGGGGCTTTTGCCATGGAGTCTCTCAAATGATTGCGGGATGCAGCTCCCTTCTGATGCTAAGTTCCTGGCAACAGCACCCTCTGAGGTACTCGGGAATTACAGACTTCCGGAACTGCCTACTCTATGCCCCCCTCTAATATGCACTCCCCTTTTGGAATGGAAAAGGAAGAAAACCAAACTATTCCTAATGCTAGGAAGTCTTTGCTGCCTTGCTCTAGGTTCAGGAATTTAGCAGGGCCTTGGCTGAGCAACAGTCTCTGTTGATTAGTAACAGTTTCTAGAACGAATACTTTCTTCTGTTACTTCCCCCCCTGTAAATTCCTAGCCTTGTCTAAGGAGAGATTCACACGGTCTCTTTGTAAAGACACATCTATCTTACTCCTTTCACGCCCACACCTTCCTTGCGGTGGAACGGCTCTCCCCGGCACAGCACCTGGCACAAAACCCCCGTATACGCACACACACACCTGCACTTACCCTGCACTCCACTGCACACACACACACACACACACCTCCCGCACACTAACACCCCCTCCACATCCCCACCATGCTACTTGCAGTGGCCCCGCCCCTGCCATCCCCACCGGCTGGCAGCACCCACTCCTCGCATGCTTCCCCATGCCTTGCATTTCCTTGCTGCCCCCTCTGTAGCCTTCCCTCAACCTGCCTTTTCTCCCCTGCCTTGCACTGACTTGCTCACCCACCCCCCACCTGACTTCCTTTCACATTCGTCTAGGTCTGGCCTCACCTTTCCTTTTCCTTCTAGGACCCTCATTGCCTTGCCTCGCCTCGCAAAGCCACCACTTGCCTTGCCTTGCCCTTGAACCCCTCCCTTGCCTTGCATGACCTTGCTCACCCCTCCCCCACCTGGAATTCAACACCCCTTTTCAATGACATTTCTGGGCCTTGCCCTGCCCTTTCTGCTCCTCCGAGGAATCTCAAAGCTCTCAAGCATCTCCGGTGTTTCAGGATCCCATGAGAGGAAGACCAGGGGAGGACGCATGTTGCCACACTCATCTCTGTGGGCAGCCTTTGTCTGGGAGCAATCCTTGCATGTCTTGAACCTTGGAGGGGCAATTCACATTTTGCCCTTGAGCTCGGGGACCAGAAAGAGAGTTCTTTTGCATACAAGGGAAGGCAGGTAGCTCAAGTCTTTTAGGTACAGAGGAGAGATGACCCACGCGGGATCAAGGCCACACAGAGCACTTGGTCCTGGCCACTTTTGTGCACCAGCAGTCCTTGAATGTACTTCTCACCTGCCTTGCCTGGCCTTGCCTTGGCAACACAACACTTGCCTTGCCTTGCCCTGCTAGCCCTCTGTAGCCTTGCATTCCTTTGCAGGGCCCTGCCCCGCACATGACCTGCCTACTGTTTTCCTCCAGGGCCTTGGCTTGCTGAGCCCTTCCTGTTTCTGCCTGGCCTTCCCATCAGTGGCCCTTCCTTCCTACAGCCAGCCTTGCCTCTAACTTCTGGGCCTTCTCTTGCCTACCAGTCCATTTGCTTTCCCCTCACTGCTCTGGCCTTGCCTACCTCTCCCTTGACTTGCCCACAATTGCCTGCACTCGGTTTGCAGCGCCTTGCCTGCATGGAAGGCAAGGGAAAGAGTGGTAGGCCGGGCAAAGCAAAGCCAGCAAGTTGTAGGCAGTGCGAGGCAAGGCAGACACAGGCAAAGGAAGCAGAGCAAGGGTACCTTAAGAAGAACTAGACAAGGCAAGGCCAAGAGACTCGGAGTGCCTTTCCTTGGGAAGGCAAGGACATAGTGCCAGTGTTGCTGGAGCAGATGTTAAGGTACTGTGGGGAGGAATAGTCCAGCAAGACATTTCTCTTCTGGCCCCTGTGCGTGTAGGGGCAATTGTTGGACATATTCAATACTGGAGGCGGATCAGTCGCTGGATGTGTTGTATTTTGGAGGAGGGGATGCCGTTTCTTTGGAGATGGGCTTGTACTTGCTCTCTTTGGCAAGGAAGGCAGGTTTGGATGTGCACATCAGGTACTCCTAGGGATTTTAAAGGCTTTTCCCAACAGGCAGAGCTCTCTCTGGGTTCGAGCTGTTGAGCTGTCAGTGGGAATGCAAAGGCCAAGCTCTTAAGCTATTTGTCCTGGTGCCTTCAGTGTGTGAGCAGTCCCTGGTGCCGTTGCCTTTGGATCCTGACTCTGGGAGAGGGAAGGCTTAGGATGGTACCTAGAGCTGAGAAGGAGAGTGCTGAGAACAGCGTGTGTGCTGCTAGTTTGAGGGGTGCAGGTGAAGTTGTAGGCAGCAAGATCTTCCTCAGCTGGCACTGTTTTGAGCCCTGTTTTTGCCAGATGGTTTCAAGTTGGTGGGCGGAATCTGCGAGAGGGAAAAGATTTGTATGGGCCAAAGAGGTGTGGTGTAAAGAAGAGTGTGCTCTTGGAAGGGGAAGATGAGGGCAACCTTTTTGTCCTGACACCGTTGATTTGAGTGCAGGGCCGTTTGCAAGTTGCCTCTGTCTGCCCTTGGGGTGGTTTCGAGCTGGGCCAGGTGCTTGGCCTTCTTTTGCAAGTCTGCAGCGCCGTCGTGTGGTTGTTTCCATGAGCGCTGACAGTGCCCGGCAAAAAGCGCTTGGCTGGCGCGGCCCCAGTCGTGTGGAAGCAGTTGGTGGAAGAGCTCCGCTGTGCATCCTGCCTCTTGGAGACATAAAAGGATGTAACCCTGCGCGTAGGGGGGAAGCAAGACGAATCTTTTCATTGTTGGCTGAGCAGTTTCTACGCGGCAAAAGTAAAGGCAGTTTCAGCACGGCCTCTTTCTTTCAGAACCTTTTCTGTGCCATCATGAACATGCTCAACATGCCACTCGCACCCGCTGAACTGCATCAAAGGCCCTGGAGATAGGCACTTTCCTTCAAGCTCTCTGTAGCATCCTACCCTCCACCTCTGGCGGATCCCAAAGCCCTTCCAAACATCCAGCAGCTGCACGCAGAGAACAAGTGCTAAAACAAGGCGTTGGCCTTCCTAGTCCTTTTAAAGTCTGTGAACTAGGCGAAACATTCCAGTGAGCAGCACTTTCCTTCGCAACTATATCTAGAGCATCATCACATTCTCTCCAAGTGGGTAAGTCCACCCTTGCAGCGCAGCGTTTGAAGCCACAGTTCGGACTGAGAGATAGGCCAGGTGAGAAAGCATTTCTTGACTATCCCTCTTCTCTGGAAGACTTGATACTCGCAGCGCGACCACGTCCACACACCTTCAGTGTGGCCAGGTTCAAGCAGCTAGAGCTCCCAGAGATGGGAGAGTCAGGAGAGAAGACGTTCCAAAAGTACCGTGTACTTACAGCAGCATTAAAACTGTGCACAGCAGTCTGCAGCACTGTAGACTGCGGCTTCTCCGACAGACGAGCCATCCCATTGTTGCCTCTCGCAGCCTGCTTGCTAGCTGCTCTCCTGAAGAAAAGAACTAGAAGAAAAAGCCAATGCTGGGCTGCACCTTCCCCTTGCCTTACGTAAAGCCACCTAAACTCCCCGCTGCACTCTCTACTTCCCCTCTCCTTGGAAGCGACCACTGTGTTTGCTGCATCTCGAAGCCTAAAGTTAAGCGCCAGTGGTTTTGGGGATGGTTGGAAGAGGGATAAGTAGTAGCACAAGGAAGTAGTTGTCGTTGAACTTCCTCCTTCTCAATGCTAACGTGAATTGGGCAGGCAGGCGAGTGCTAGCCACGCTCCTTTCTCAGTTTGTACGCTGCGGACACGAGTCCGGTGCTCTGCGCCTTCGTTCGGCCTCTTTAGTACCCATGTCGCTCTTTCATTCAGCCGGAGTCGAAGCGTCGTCTACTTCTCGCCCAGAGAGCACGGTGCCGGCAGCGAAATGCCCCAGCCGACTGCTTCTGCCGACACACGCCTGGTCTATGCACTTTCCCTCGCAGCGACATACAGCAGCACTTTCGGTCTTTCTTGTCGTCCAAATGTAAAGGGAAAGATTCTCTGCTATGTCCCGCCCAGAGAACAGTTTTAGGTCAACCAGCACGCCCAGAGCTTGCCCTCGACGCGTGGAAACTTGTGTTTGCACCACATTCAAGTGGTAGCCGTCTTTCCTTTACAGGCTGCAGAACGCCGTCAGATCCCGGTGCTCTCTGCACCTGCCTTCTCAGTTCCAATACCGCCGCGCACAATACAGCTTTGCAGGAAGCAAACACGCGGATAGTCATGTCGCTCAGAAGAACGTGCCAGGACGAAAAGATGTTCTTCCTTTCTCCTCGTCGCCCATATTGTGGTGCTGTATTAAAAGCCTTGGCCAGCGAAAGGCTAATCCAGCAAGTGTTTCTCACCTGATGCATTTCGCTGAGGGAGAGCTGAGGAAAATCCTTGCACAGCACACTGCGGATGCGTGCAGTACACATGCTGAAGAGAGCCACAGCTAAAAGCAATCGCTGGGCTTCAGTTCTGTCCAGACGGCAGAAGGCGAAGAACGAAGCAGCTGGGCACCGCGTTAACGTACTCAGTGGACCGAATTTCAAATGTCCAGCCAAGAGCTGCTTCACAAGCAGATTCAGCTGAGAATGCTCTGGATGGTTCACAAAGTAAGGCGTAGCCGTTGCACTCTATCACACTATCAGGCCAGAAGAAGTTTCTTACACCTTCAATGCTGCAGAGTCCATGCAGCTGGAGCACACGCAGTAGGACGCGTCCAGATAGACGGCGTTCTTCAAGTACCCCCCTCCTCCAAGCAGCCTTGAAACTGAGCACAACACACTGCGGCTCGGGAGCTTCCTTCTCAGATAGACGTGCCGTCACGTTATTCACTCTCGCAGCTCCGTTGCCCACTAGCAGCAGGTGCTACCAAAGCAAAATGCTCCAGAAGTAAAAAGCACTGCTGAGCAAACCTTTTCCTTTGCCTCACGTAAAGCACTGTAAACTGTCCGCTGCACTCTTTATTTCCATTCTCCGCTGCATCTACCACTGTCATCTCTGCATCTCGAAGCATAAAGCTCGGCACAATTCTTCCCAGGGAAAGCTGGAAGAGAAATAGGTAGCAGCACAAGTAGCTGCAAGTGGAACTTTTGTTTTCAACTGCTAACGTGAATCCGCAAAGAAGCGAGCGGCAGCCACGCTTCTTCTTGCAGCCTGTGCGATGCGCACACCAGCTCGGTGCTCTGCGCCCTCATTCGTATGCTCTTCGTACCATGTCGCGCTTTTCATTCAGCCGGAGTCGAAGCGTCGTCTACTTCTCGCCCGGAGAGCACGGTGCCGGAAGAGAAATGCCCCAGCCGACTGCCCTTCCGAAACACACCAGGGCTATGCACTTTTCTCGCAGCGACATACAGCAGCACTTTCGGTCTTTTCTTGTCGTCCAAATGTAAAGGGAAAGATTCTCAGCAATGTCGGGCACAGAGAACAGTTTTAGGTCAACAAGCACGCCCAGAGCTTGCCCGCGACTCGTGGAAACTTGTGTTTGCACACATTCCAGTGGCAGCCCTCTTTCCTTTACAGCCTGCAGAGCGCCGTCAGATCGCGGTGCTCTCTGCACCTGCCTTCTCCCTTTCAAGTACCACTGCGCAGAATATAGCCTTGCAGGAAGCAATGACGCGGATAGTCGTCTCGCAGAGAAGAACGTGCAAAGACGAAAAGATGTTCTTCTTTGCTCCTCCTCGTCGCCCAGATTGTGGTGCTGTACTGAAAGCCATGGCCAGCGAAAGGCTAATCCAGCAAGTGTTTCTCACCTGATGCATTTCGCTGAGGGAGAGCTGAGGAAAATCCTTGCACAGCACACTGCGGATGCGTGCAGTACACATGCTGAAGAGCGGCAAAACTCAAAGCCATCGCTGGGCTTCAGTTCTGTCCAGACCGCAGAAGGCGAAGAACGAAGCAGCTGGGCACCGCGTTAACGTACTCAGTGGACCGAATTTCAAATGTCCAGCCAAAAGCTGCTTCATAAGCAGATTCAGCTGAGAATGCTCTGGCTGCTTCACAAAGTAAGGCGCAGCCGTTTCCATTCATCACACTACCTGGCCAGAAGCAGTATCCTACACCTTCAATGCTGCAGAGTCCATGCAGCTGGAGCACACGCAGTAGGACGCGTCCAGATAGACGGCGTTCTTCAAGTACCCCCCTCCTCCAAGCAGCCTTGAAACTGAGCACAACACACTGCGGCTCGGGAGCTTCCTTCTCAGATAGACGTGCCGTCACGTTATTCACTCTCGCAGCTCCGTTGCCCACTAGCAGCAGGTGCTACCAAAGCAAAATGCTCCAGAAGTAAAAAGCACTGCTGAGCAAACCTTTTCCTTTGCCTCACGTAAAGCACTGTAAACTGTCCGCTGCACTCTTTATTTCCATTCTCCGCTGCATCTACCACTGTCATCTCTGCATCTCGAAGCATAAAGCTCGGCACAATTCTTCCCAGGGAAAGCTGGAAGAGAAATAGGTAGCAGCACAAGTAGCTGCAAGTGGAACTTTTGTTTTCAACTGCTAACGTGAATCCGCAAAGAAGCGAGCGGCAGCCACGCTTCTTCTTGCAGCCTGTGCGATGCGCACACCAGCTCGGTGCTCTGCGCCCTCATTCGTATGCTCTTCGTACCATGTCGCGCTTTTCATTCAGCCGGAGTCGAAGCGTCGTCTACTCGCCTGAGAGCACGGTGCCGGCAGAGAAACGCTCCGGGCTTCTGCCTCTGCCGAAACACGCCTGGGCTATCCCTCTCAGCGTTAAGTAGCACAAAATGCTGTCTGCGTTGTGGTCTTAATCTTAAGGGAAAGATTCTCGGCTTCGGCTAGCACAGAGAACTTTGCTGGGACAATACATGTGTTTTATTATCCTTTCTCGCAAGAAGACTATGGTGCTTCTTTGGAACTGTTGGCCAGTGTAAGGCTAATCCAGCAAGTGCTTCTCTCCTGACACATTTCTCTGAGCGAGAGCTTCGGCGGACAGTTGGGCTCTGCGAAGCAGAAAGTCTGTGCTTGCACGTAGCGCTGAGGAGAATCTGTGCACAGCGCGCTCTGGATGCGTGCAGTACACACACTAAAGAGAGCCAAAGCTCAATGTCTCAGTTCTGTCCAGCGCCGGAAATTGAGAAGAACGCAGCCCCAGAGCTCTGGGCTGGAGTGTGCGATGGTTATGAGCTGTGCCGCTCTTCTGCGTGTCTACTGCACGCATCCATAGTGTACAGTGCAAGGATTTTCCTCAGCTCTCGCTCAGCGAAATGCATTAGAAGGGAAGCACATGCTAGATTAGCCATTCGTTAGCCCACGCTTTCAGTAGAGCACCACAATCTGGGCGACGAGGAAAAGCAAAGAAGAACATCTTTTCGTCTTTGCACGATCTTCTCTGCGAGACATCTCTCCACGTCTTTGCTTCCTGCAAGGCTGTAAGGTGCGCGGTGGTACTTGGAAGGGAGAAGGCAGGTGCAGAGAGCACCGCGATCTGACGGCGCTCTGCAGGCTGTAAAGGAAAGAAAGCTACCACTTGAATATGGTGCAAATACCAATTTCCACGCGTCGCGGGTAAGCTCCGGGTAAGCTTGGTGACCTAAAACTGGGCGCTGAGTGAGACGTAACCGAGAATCTTTCCCTTTGCATTCCGGCTCCAACGCAAACAGAATGTGATGCTACTTAGCGCTGCGAAGGAAAGTGCATAGCCCTGGTGTGTTTGGGAAGAATCAGCAGCCTGGAGCGTTTTTCTGGAGCCTTTCTCCGCTGGCACCGTGCTCTCTGGGCGAGAAGTAGACGACGCTTCGACTCCGGCAGAATGAAAGCGCGACATGGTACGAAGAGCATTAAAGAATGAGGGCAGAGCACCGAGCTGGTGTGTGCATCGCACAGGCTGCAAGAGGAAGCCTGGCTGTCACTCGCTTGTTTCCGGATTCACGTTAGCGTTTTAAAACAGAAAGTTCCACTTGCAGCTACTTGTGCTGCTGCCTATTTCTCTTCCAGCGTTCCCTGGGAGGAATTGTGCCGAGCTTTATGCTTCGAGATGCAGAGATAACAGTGGTAGATGCGGCGGAGAATGGAAATACAGAGCACAGCGGACAGTTTATGGTGCTTTACGTGAGGCAAGGGAAAGTGCAGCCCGGCAGTGCTTTTTACTTCTGGAGCATTTTGCTTTGGTAGCAGCTGCTGCAAGTGGGCAACGGAGCTGCGAGAGTGAATAACGTGACGGCACGTCTATCTGAGAAGGAAGCTCCCGAGCCGCAGTGTGTTGTGCTCAGTTTCAAGGCTGCTTGGAGGAGGGGGGTACTTGAAGAACGCCGTCTATCTGGACGCGTCCTACTGCGTGTGCTCCAGCTGCATGGACGCTGCAGCATTGAAGGTGTAGGATACTGCTTCTGGCCAGGTAGTGTGATGAATGGAAACGGCTGCGCCTTACTTTGTGAAGCAGCCAGAGCATTCTCAGCTGAATCTGCTTATGAAGCAGCTTTTGGCTGGACATTTGAAATTCGGTCCACTGAGTACGTTAACGCGGTGCCCAGTTGCTTCGTTCTTTGCCTTCTGCGGTCTGGACAAAACTGAAGCCCAGCGATGGCTTTGCGTTTTGGCGCTCTTCAGCGCGAACACTGCACGCATCCACAGTGTGCTGTGCACGGATTTTCCTCAGCTCGACGTACAATCATTTTCTTGCTGTTTCCAGAGTCTAAACTCTTCGTGAAACTCTCGCTCAGCGAGATGCGTCAGGAATGAGGCACTTGCTGGATGAGCTTTTCGCTAGCCAAGACTTTCAATACAGCACCACAATTCAGGCAAGAAGCAGGAGAAAGGAAGATCATCCTTTCGTCCTTCCACGTTCTTCTCTGCGAGATGACTACCCGTGTCTTTGCTTCCTGCAAGGCTGTAAGAGGCGCGGTAGTACTTAGAACTGAGAAGGCAGGTGCAGAGAGCACGGCGGTCTGACGGTGCTCTGCAGGCTGTAAAGGAAAGACGGCAGCCACTTGAATGTGGTGCAAACACAAGTTTCCACGCGTCGAGGGCAAGCTCTGGGCGTGCTGGTTGACCTAAAACTGTTCTCTGGGCGGGACATAGCAGAGAATCTTTCCCTTTACATTTGGACGACAAGAAAGACCGAAAGTGCTGCTGTATGTCGCTGCGAGGGAAAGTGCATAGACCAGGCGTGTGTCGGCAGAAGCAGTCGGCTGGGGCATTTCGCTGCCGGCACCGTGCTCTCTGGGCGAGAAGTAGACGACGCTTCGACTCCGGCTGAATGAAAGAGCGACATGGGTACTAAAGAGGCCGAACGAAGGCGCAGAGCACCGGACTCGTGTCCGCAGCGTACAAACTGAGAAAGGAGCGTGGCTAGCACTCGCCTGCCTGCCCAATTCACGTTAGCATTGAGAAGGAGGAAGTTCAACGACAACTACTTCCTTGTGCTACTACTTATCCTTCTTCCAACCATCCCCAAAACCACTGGCGCTTAACTTTAGGCTTCGAGATGCAGCAAACACAGTGGTCGCTTCCAAGGAGAGGGGAAGTAGAGAGTGCAGCGGGGAGTTTAGGTGGCTTTACGTAAGGCAAGGGGAAGGTGCAGCCCAGCATTGGCTTTTTCTTCTAGTTCTTTTCTTCAGGAGAGCAGCTAGCAAGCAGGCTGCGAGAGGCAACAATGGGATGGCTCGTCTGTCGGAGAAGCCGCAGTCTACAGTGCTGCAGACTGCTGTGCACAGTTTTAATGCTGCTGTAAGTACACGGTACTTTTGGAACGTCTTCTCTCCTGACTCTCCCATCTCTGGGAGCTCTAGCTGCTTGAACCTGGCCACACTGAAGGTGTGTGGACGTGGTTGCGCTGCGAGTATCAAGTCTTCCAGAGAAGAGGGATAGTCAAGAAATGCTTTCTCACCTGGCCTATCTCTCAGTCCGAACTGTGGCTGCAAACGCTGCGCTGCAAGGGTGGACTTACCCACTTGGAGAGAATGTGATGATGCTCTAGATATAGTTGCGAAGGAAAGTGCTGCTCACTGGAATGTTTCGCCTAGTTCACAGACTTTAAAAGGACTAGGAAGGCCAACGCCTTGTTTTAGCACTTGTTCTCTGCGTGCAGCTGCTGGATGTTTGGAAGGGCTTTGGGATCCGCCAGAGGTGGAGGGTACGATGCTACAGAGAGCTTGAAGGAAAGCGCCTATCTCCAGGGCCTTTGATGCAGTTCAGCGGGTGCGAGTGGCATGTTGAGCATGTTCATGATGGCACAGAAAAGGTTCTGAAAGAAAGAGGCCGTGCTGAAACTGCCTTTACTTTTGCCGCTTAGAAACTGCTCAGCCAACAATGAAAAGATTCGTCTTGCTTCCCCGCTACGCGCAGGGTTACATCCTTTTATGTCTCCAAGAGGCAGGATGCACAGCGGAGCTCTTCCACCAACTGCTTCCACACGACTGGGGCCGCGCCAGCCAAGCGCTTTTTGCCGGGCACTGTCAGCGCTCATGGAAACAACCACACGACGGCGCTGCAGACTTGCAAAAGAAGGCCAAGCACCTGGCCCAGCTCGAAACCACCCCAAGGGCAGACAGAGGCAACTTGCAAACGGCCCTGCACTCAAATCAACGGTGTCAGGACAAAAAGGTTGCCCTCATCTTCCCCTTCCAAGAGCACACTCTTCTTTACACCACACCTCTTTGGCCCAAACAAATCTTTTCCCTCTCGCAGATTCCGCCCACCAACTTGAAACCATCTGGCAAAAACAGGGCTCAAAACAGTGCCAGCTGAGGAAGATCTTGCTGCCTACAACTTCACCTGCACCCCTCAAACTAGCAGCACACACGCTGTTCTCAGCACTCTCCTTCTCAGCTCTAGGTACCATCCTAAGCCTTCCCTCTCCCAGAGTCAGGATCCAAAGGCAACGGCACCAGGGACTGCTCACACACTGAAGGCACCAGGACAAATAGCTTAAGAGCTTGGCCTTTGCATTCCCACTGACAGCTCAACAGCTCGAACCCAGAGAGAGCTCTGCCTGTTGGGAAAAGCCTTTAAAATCCCTAGGAGTACCTGATGTGCACATCCAAACCTGCCTTCCTTGCTAAAGAGAGCAACTACAAGCCCATCTCCAAAGAAACGGCATCCCCTCCTCCAAAATACAACACATCCAGCGACTGATCCGCCTCCAGTATTGAATATGTCCAACAATTGCCCCTACACGCACAGGGGCCAGAAGAGAAATGTCTTGCTGGACTATTCCTCCCCACAGTACCTTAACATCTGCTCCAGCAACACTGGCACTATGTCCTTGCCTTCCCAAGGAAAGGCACTCCGAGTCTCTTGGCCTTGCCTTGTCTAGTTCTTCTTAAGGTACCCTTGCTCTGCTTCCTTTGCCTACGTCTGCCTTGCCTCGCACTGCCTACAACTTGCTGGCTTTGCTTTGCCCAGCCTACCACTCTTTCCCTTGCCTTCCATGCAGGCAAGGCGCTGCAAACCGAGTGCAGGCAATTGTGGGCAAGTCAAGGGAGAGGTAGGCAAGGCCAGAGCAGTGAGGGGAAAGCAAATGGACTGGTAGACAAGAGAAGGTCCAGAAGTTAGAGGCAAGGCTGGCTGTAGGAAGGAAGGGCCACTGATGGGAAGGCCAGGCAGAAACAGGAAGGGCTCAGCAAGCCAAGGCCCTGGAGGAAAACAGTAGGCAGGTCATATGCTGGGCATGGCCGTGCAAAGGAATGCAAGGCTCCAGAGGGCTAGCAGGGCAAGGCAAGGCAACTGTTGTGTTGCCAAGGCAAGGCCAGGCAAGGCAGGTGAGAAGTACATTCAAGGACTGCTGGTACACAAAAGTGGCCAGGACCAAGTGCTCTGTGTGGCCTTGATCCCGCGTGGGTCATCTCTCCTCTGTACCTAAAAGACTTGAGCTACCTGCTTTCCCTTGTATGCAAAAGAACTCTCTTTCTGGTCCCCGAGCTCAAGGGCAAAATGTGAATTGCCCCTCCAAGGTTCAAGACATGCAAGGATTGCTCCCAGACAAAGGCTGCCCACAGAGATGAGTGTGGCAACATGCGTCCTCCCCTGGTCTTCCTCTCATGGGATCCTGAAACACCGGAGATGCTTGAGAGCTTTGAGATTCCTCGGAGGAGCAGAAAGGGCAGGGCAAGGCCCAGAAATGTCATTGAAAAGGGGTGTTGAATTCCAGGTGGGGGAGGGGTGAGCAAGGTCATGCAAGGCAAGGGAGGGGTTCAAGGGCAAGGCAAGGCAAGTGGTGGCTTTGCGAGGCGAGGCAAGGCAATGAGGGTCCTAGAAGGAAAAGGAAAGGTGAGGCCAGACCTAGACGAATGTGAAAGGAAGTCAGGTGGGGGATGGGTGAGCAAGTCAGTGCAAGGCAGGGGAGAAAAGGCAGGTTGAGGGAAGGCTACAGAGGGGGCAGCAAGGAAATGCAAGGCATGGGGAAGCATGCGAGGAGTGGGTGCTGCCAGCCGGTGGGGATGGCAGGGGCGGGGCCACTGCAAGTAGCATGGTGGGGATGTGGAGGGGGTGTTAGTGTGCGGGAGGTGTGTGTGTGTGTGTGTGCAGCGGAGTGCAGGGTAAGTGCAGGTGTGTGTGTGCGTATACGGGGGTTTTGTGCCAGGTGCTGTGCCGGGGAGAGCCGTTCCACCGCAAGGAAGGTGTGGGAGTGAAAGGAGTAAGATAGATGTGTCTTTACAAAGAGACCGTGTGAATCTCTCCTTAGACAAGGCTAGGAATTTACAGGGGGGGAAGTAACAGAAGAAAGTATTCGTTCTAGAAACTGTTACTAATCAACAGAGACTGTTGCTCAGCCAAGGCCCTGCTAAATTCCTGAACCTAGAGCAAGGCAGCAAAGACTTCCCAGCATTAGGAATAGTTTGGTTTTCTTCCTTTTCCATTCCAAAAGGGGACTGCATATTAGAGGGGGGCGTAGAGTAGGCAGTTCCGGAAGTCTGTAATTCCCGAGTACCTCAGAGGGTGCTGTTGCCAGGAACTTAACATCAGAAGGGGGCTGCTTCCCGCAATCATTTGAGAGACTCCATGGCAAAAGCCCCATGGCCTCTCCCTGGAGTTGAAGAATGTTACAGGACTCCTCTGTCTCCTTTTTGGTGGATGAAGAAACTCAGAAAGCCACACTTCTGCCAGAACTCTCCAAGATGCCCCCTTTGCTCCCCGTGACTCCATCACTGCCCAGGAAGCTGTCTTTTCTACCACAGCAGTTTGACATACAGTTAAAAGTCGTGTGGCAGAGAAAAAAGGCAAGAATTGGTTTCCAAGGGATGGCAAACAAGAGATACCAGAACCTTTGGCCCTACCAATATTAAAGCAACTCCATTAAGAGAGTTCTTGCACTTCCTGAGGATTGGCAGAAGCCTATCTCATGATGTATGTTGCTGGGGGTCTTTTTAGACTGGCAAAAGGAGCTGTTGAAGGTTGCTTGATCTGTGCTAAAGCCAACAGCCAAGTTACAAAGTAACTTGCTAGAGGAGGGAGGCCTTGGGCTGCATGGCCCTTCCAAAGATGCCAGGTGGATTTTCCGGAGATGCCCCAAGTGGCAAGGCTTAATATCTTCTGGTAATCGTATGTCAGCTAGCAAGGTGGCCAGAAGTATTTCCAACTACTTCAGTAATGACAGGATCTGTTCTTAAGGCCTTTTTGGAACAAATCATTCCAAGATACAGCATTGTAGAAGCAATAGATTCAGATAGGGGAACTCATTTTGCAGGAAAGATCCTTCAAGGGGTTTTGGCTTCTTTAGGAACACAATGGAACCTCCATAGGCCCTGGCACCCCCAGAGCTCGGCTCGGGTAGAAAACAATGAAGAGAGAAATAAACACCTTTTGAAGCTGGTAATAGAAACCAAGATGCCATGGGTAGGGCTTTGGACATTGGCTTTGGTGAGAATGAGGGCCCAACCCAGAAGAGAGATTCAGTTATCTCCCTTTCAATCGTTGTTTGCAATTGCCCTCCTGGTAAGTCTCCACCCAGTGGGGGGGGGGGGTAGAGGCAAGTGATGCATTTTTAAAACCATCTGTGGCCAGGATCCTGCTTCTTGTGAAACCCCTTCAACAGGAAACTCAGCTGGCGCAAGCCCGGCCTTTGGACTTTGCTGCTTTTAACATCCAACCAGGAGATTGAGTCCTAATTAAGGAGTAGAAAGAAGCGCCAGTGCTGGTGAAATGGCGTGGCCCATTCCAAGTGTCACTGACGACAGAAAACAGCCGTCAAGTAAGCTGAACACAGGTGAACCCGTCACTCTCGGGTCAAGGTCTCTGAAGCCTCGGAGATTTGCACATCTCAGCTGGAGGAGAAGGCCGGGAGGCCGTGACTGACACTCTGCAGGAGTGGGCCGGAGCAGTAGGCAGTGCTTCGACATCGGAAGAAGCCCCGCAGTCCTACCTTCAGACCGTCTGCTGAAATAGACTGTAAAGGCATCCCTCCTCTAGAATCTCCACTCACTTGGGGGCTAATACTTGTGGCCATTTTGTTACGTTAAGTGGTTTCTGTGTCTTCAATTGCCACAGGTGCTGCAGAAGACAACGGGAAAATTAGACTAGCTAATTAGATGACACTATTAAAACATTTTCCTTACTAATTCTACTTTGATATGGTCAGCTGAGTTTAGGCCAGGAGTGGGAGAATCAATTTGCAGCCTTAGGAGAAGAAGTAGCAAAAGTTTTTAACCTTAGCAATTGCTGGCTCTGTGGAAGGCCAGGAGGATCTGAAGAGTGGCCATAGTTGGCTAGCCCAGCTGAACCTAAATGGTGGGTCAATGTGAGGGCCCACAGTGGGATGGGATTTGGGGCCAAAGAAGGAAGTTCACGGCCACTTCATTCTTCTCCAACAGGCACTTATTGCCTAATAGGATAGGGCGTGTCTATGTAGGAAAAGGCAATTGTCAATTGACTTTCCCTCTGGGCTTGAACAACTGGGTTTGGACCCCCAATTGCCCTCCTTCCAATTGTTCCAAATATCAAGGCAAATGCAATCAAATACCTGTTCGGCTCACTAACAGTAGCTGCGTAAGGCGTTCTTATCACACTTACCAAAAATATTTGGAAGCCTGTAAAGCAATGGGGAGGGACAAGGGGTTTTTTTGACCACCTGTTTTTGAGCAGTCCCCACAAAAATTCCACAAGTAGAAGACATGTTGTTTGTGATTATCAGTGGGAATGGCCACACCGGATTGGAACTCAAAGCCTTTT